>NC_133618.1:203799123-204111210 GCF_048593235.1 Sminthopsis crassicaudata | reverse complement strand
AAGAAAGAAAGAAAGAAAGAAAGAAAGAAAGAAAGAAAGAAAGAAAGAAAGAAAGAAAGAAAGAAAGAAGGAAAGAAGGAAGGAAGGAAGGAAGGAAGGAAAGAAAGAAAGAAAGAAAGAAAGAAAGAAAGAAAGAAAGAAAGAAAGAAAGAAAGAAAGAAAGAAAGAAAGGAAGAAAGAAAGAAAAAAGAGAAAAGAAAAAAAAGAGTTAGAAAAGGAAGGAAAGAAGGAACGAAGGGAAAAAGGAAGGAAGAAAGGAAAGAAAGAAAAAAAGGAAAGGGGGGAGGGACAAGTAAAGAAAGAAAAAATGTTATGAAACACAGAACTTACAGTCTGAAATTTTAAAGATTAGAGATCTTCTCAGGAGAGCTCAGAGATAAAAGGATCAAAGATGTAGCTACTCTGACTTCTATAATAGTAGTATAACTAAGCAAATGGGACAGTTTCTCTGGGGCTTTTTTCCCCTAAGCTGATTTTTTGGGGATATTTCAAACATTGATTCTCACATTATCATTCCCGTGTTCTAGTCTGCCAGGATGCTCCCTTCAGCTGCCGCAATCTGCTCATCTATGATTTACAGGGAAAAGATTTTTAAATGAACCTTTTTTTTTTAATTTTGGATAAAGTAACTTACCAAGGAAGAAAGGTGTCAAATTCAGTTTTTCAAAAGTTTTTTTTTTTTTTTAAGTGGTCAGTGCCAAGCAACTGTTTCCTCAAGTATTTGATTTCTATGTATTCTGTATTTTCTCTTTTCTTTGGGGTACTACTCTCAGAAAACTAGTGCAGAGAAAGAGAAAACCAAAAGAGCAAATTTAATAATGAGGCACACAAAAGAATTTCATTTTGGAATTTGTCTGCCTTTAAAATGGAGAACCAAGACTGAGCAAAATGTGGAGAAACTGAATTTGTCCTTGATCTTCCCCTATTTGGTTAACTGCATCCTCTCTCCCTACAAAGCAGTATTTCCTTAAGCTGCTATATAAGAAATTAGTCATGATCAACAGAGATCTAACTTCAAATTTTATATCTAATAAAGGCTATCTGAGTAATTTTTTCTTACTAATTTTTTTCGTATTCATTTTAGGAATAATATTTACAATGCAGTACCTTCCTTCACTAATATTTTTACATCATACCATGGAGATTAATTTGGGTATCCCAATATTATACGATAGAAGAAAGACTTTAGCTGGCATCCATGTACCACCAAAGAGTCCATGGATAAATTTCAGAGAGTAAGTGAGCCTGGTGAGGGGTAAAGATAACATCATTATTTTTACTAAAATTTAATTGAAATTTAAACATTTTCTTTAATTATGAATGTAGATAACAAACCATTATTCTGAGAAGGGATCTGTAGGCACAACTAGTCTGACAAAAGAATACTTCACATATAAAAAAGGATGAGAATCCCTGTTCTAGAGATATAATAACTCATAAAGGAATTGATCAATTGAGAAATACTTGGAGAATGACACTGGAAAAGTATCATCACTAAGATGGGTCCAGATTAATTTTTCCAGTAGAAACTTTTGAAAACCATATACTACAATCACAGAAGGATCTATCTCCAAAGTGACAAGAGTGCCTATTTAGATGAAATGAGAGATGTTTGACAGGTCTTTAAGAAGAATCTGAAGAGAAACTACAGTAATGGTAGTTTATACATAATTCAGGTGCTCTTCTTAAGAACCCTATAAATTAAATAAAATACATATTGTTTTCCCCATTTTACAGATTGTTATCTGTAAGAGGACCAGTCTAAGAGAGATTCAATAATCATCCTAAAATCTCAGGTAGTAAGATTCTGACATGGATTTTAAATGCAGGTATTTCTTATACCAAAGTAAGCACCTGCCATTCTCCATTATCTTTCTTGTATTAAGTCTCAAAGGAATGTGTGTATGTATATGTGTACATGCACATGTGTAAATGCCAATTAGTCTTGTGATTATTAAAAAAAAGATTTAGATTTTGAAGGGACTTTGGAGACTATCTAGCCTTTTATACTCCAGAGAGAAGAAAATTGAAACTGAAGGAATCAAAGTGATGTGTCATGGAATGGAAGTGACAAGGATGGAATGAGTAAAATATCATTTTAAGGACCTCATTTTCCAATTCTATAATATGAGGGAATTGGATTATAGGACTCCCTAATATTTATTTAGGGTTTAAATCTGATCCAATAATTTGACTAGGTTTACACAGGTAATAGAATAATGTTTAAAAATCATGTCTTCTAGCTTCATTCTAAGTGTTCTTTCTGTGAGATGGCTTTCTAACTGGTTCCAAACTCATAGTTTGAGATTTTAATTATTTACATGTTCATTAGTGTAGGTATCCCTCTCCCAACACATATAGCATAACATCATCACTCTTCAATAGATAGTCTAGGGAAATTTTCCCAACTGAAAAAAATCCATATACTGGTGGCTATCCTTTCATTTTAAAGCATCTTGGGTTGAGACATTCAAATTTTACTAGTTTTTCTTCTGATGATTTAGCATTTCAGATCTTGGGGTCTCTTGAAAAACCTTCTCTCAGTGTAATAAACTCCCAAGGATTTTCTTTAGAAATTAGAAAAGGACTTTAGTGGAGAGTAAAAGAAGTGTCCAAACTAACTGAGAATAGAAAGAAAGGTAAACCTTGCTCTGACTCACTTACATGAAGTTAACAACATACTTGAAAAGATATTTTATATGAAAAGTGAACATAAGAAGTACTATGTGAAGAGAAACTAATGAGTGACAAAGCCAATGAGCACAATAGGAGAAGCAGTATATTATACTGACAGACATTCTGGAGGCAAAGGGCCTAAGATGACATTTCATCTCTAAACTTAATGATGTGATAGTAAGCAACTCATTTAACATCCTTGATCTCAGTTTCTTTCTCTGTAAATTAGTTGGCCAGCAAGAAGCCTTCCAGTTCTGTATCAATGATTCGATTAATACTGACAAGGGGATGATTATTTTAATCTGGACTGCTAAGAGTGCACTTCAAGAGTGATATATAAACTGCGCCTTAGAAATTCTTGGGAGTTTGTTACACTGAGAGGTTTTCAAGAGAGCATTATGGAGAAGAGTACACCAGAATAACACAGACAAAAAAAGCCTATTGACTCATTCAAATCAATACAATAAATAAAATATATAAAAATATAACTTCATTCTTGGCAACTTTAGATGTAAAACAAAATATACACCAAAAAGTCCCATGTTACCAAAAGGAGGGCTGCACGTGACACTGATCTGCTAGGTCTTTAGAATCCAGCATCAATTTTCCCCTAAGCCTATGAAGATGTGAATACAATGAAGTCTCTGTTCCCCCAAAGCCCATTTCCATCTTTTCTCCAGTTCTGTAAAGCAAAGGACAGTTTGTGGAGCAGTTGCATTCATCTGGCACATCTTGTGTAATAAAACCATAGCCCACATGTGATAAGATTCATTTTGATTTTATAGGTTTTCAAGATATTTTTCTATCAATACTGTTCACATTTTAATTACAATAATTAACATAGTTTTCCAATATATTTTTTTTTGCATTTGATTATATGCCTAAAAAATGTTGCAGCTGTGTTTACCTATATGCCTTTTGTCTCTGGCTCCATTTAAAATGAGAAGTAAATATCATTTTTATATATAGCTTTCTACTTGCTTTGTGAACTATTTTCATACTCCCCCAATTTAGCAGTGCATATTCCCTAATACGCTTTGAGCTCTCCAACAAGCCATGAATGGGACAGAAATCGGGGCAAGCAAAAGCTTTCTGGCCTTAGTGGGCAACATTTCCAAGCAGTAGGAAAATAAATATATTCTTCTTTAGGGAAAAAAAAGACAATGTAGATAATTTATGGTCATATTTGGCTATCCATAGAGCTTTGCAGCAAAATTGAGCAAAACAAAATCCTTTTTGGCTACTCTCCTTCAGAGGAGGGAGCAAGAAAATGAGTTGCTGACCAGAAGCCAATTTCATTCTGAGGGCTCCAAAAAAGTCTGCTAACAACCACATGACATGGCTAACTATCCAGCATGGCCAAAAGTCTTTTTTTTCTCTTTTTATTATGTGTATAGGTCATGACTAAAGACATAATAGTATTTAATGTCTACAACAAGAAAAAAAATGGGAAGAACAACAAAAATAAGACTAATAGTGAATCATTTTTTCAATATCCTTTTAAAGTTTCTAGTTTGTTTGTTTGGTTTTTTCCCTACAACATATTTGTGTTAGCATAAGGAAAGTATTATTATGCCCATTTTCCCAATGCAGAAACTGAGGCTTGAGGGAAAAAAAAAATGACTTCACCAGTGTCATATAGTTAAAACACTGCTGAGTTAGGATTCAAACTCAGGTCTTTTAACCCTAAAACCAAGTGATTTTGAAGCATAGACGCTTAGAAGAGGTCATAAAGATATGTACAAATCAATGACTCTACTCTGAAATCTAGCACTTATCTCTATTGTAGAGATTCCCATGGTAGCCACTACAAAAATGATAGTTAACTGAATGATTGTAATCACTTCTATAGAATCCCTCACAGGTAATCATCTAGTACTGTTGGTAATGATGGAGACCTTGCTACATTACAAGGCAATCCATTCCATTATTACTCATCCTTGATTCCTTGGAATGGATTTTATCAAGTAATTATTAAAGATTTATCGAGTATTATTGTGTGATATCCTTGTACTGCACATAAAAATATCTCTCTCTGTGTGTATATCCCTCTGCTCACCTCCCAACAGAGGGATACTTTTATGTGTATATATAAATGTGTGTGTACATATGTATGTGTATTATTTTCAGGATCTCAATATTAATTTAATTTCCTTTGCTTAAGTCAAATCAATAAATCTAATGGTGGGAGCAGGGACAACACTAACTTGAGAATAAGGTAGATTGTGGGCTAAAGAGGGGTAAGAGTTAAGTGGGAGCCAAGCAGGTTCCTGTAGAGCAGTTGAAGGAGCAATGACTATATGCACTCATACAACCTGCTACACATACACATATAATACCCTCATATATACACAAACACATGCATATTTAAAAAAAAAGAAAGAAAAAAGCCCCTGCTTTGAAGGAAAAGTGGTTTAATTTAGGGACACAATATTGTGAGAAAATAATTTAAATGATAAAATGCAATTTATAAGAACTAGCAATTGAGAAGATAAGAACAATCTCAAATTTCAGTTGTACAGGGTATAGGTAAAGAAAGCATGCCCACCACCTGCACAAAGATGAGAATGTAATAAATGAAATGCTGACTTCAGGAGGGAAACAGAAGCAAAATTTAACTTGGGATATGCAAGTTAAAGATTTAATTTGTATAAAGGGGAATACTGTGAAATCAATTTGTAAAGGGAGACTCAAGCCAGACTTGGAAGGATTAAGGAACTTGTTTTTTTTTTGTTTTTTTTACTCAAGAGGCAATTGGGAGCCAGTGAAAATTAATGAAATAGGGAATATTGTGGCCAGACCTATATTTTAGGAAGAATATTTCAGAAGCTATTAAAAGAGTAGTTTGAAGAAGAAGAAGACTTAAAAGAGCCCCAAATTCAAGCTTTCCTTTCTTACTTCCCTCATCATCCCTCTCCCCTTCTCCCCCCCACCCCATTCCCTGCCATGTACCTCAACTGCGCTTAGTTCTGCTCTTGGTAGCTTCATAGAAGAAACCTTATCCTCATTTCCCAAACAGGATGAGTTTTCAGGTTTCTAATTCCCTATGGCTATGCTCACTTTAAAAACAAAATCCCCTCATTATTGCTAAGAATTTTTATTTGTTAAAGATTTTAGACTTCACTGCTGACCTTGGGTGCCATCTATGAGTCATAATGCTCATAAAAATAGTCCATGTTCATATAATGCTTTGTGATTTACAAAGTGCTTTTTTTTCACCACAGCCCTAGAGACTACAGTTTTAAAAGGTTGAATTGTCCAGTCTCACTAATGGCAGAACCAGAATTTCAATACAAAGTTATTTGCATGTCTGTCATTAATCAATTAATTGATCACCTAGAGTTGATTACTTTTTATTGATATTAATACAGCAAACTGCTAGGTATGGAAGAAACAAATACAAAGAATGAAACAATCCATATATTCAAGGAAAATATAGGGAACACAATAGTGACACATAAATTATATGCAAAATAAATATGAAAGGGATATATATATATGAAAACATAAAACATTTGAAAAAAGAGGACACTAATAATTGTGAGGGAAAATCAGAAAGTTATAGATTAGCTATGTCTTGAAAGAAAAAAGGGATCTTCTGTGGTATAGGTAAGAAGGAAGTGCAATAAAGACGTGGGGGACAACCAATAAAAGGAATGAAATTACAGAATGGTGTAATTTGTGTGAAAGACAGAAAAGAGACCAGTTTGGTAGAGGCCCAGATGATGGGAAGGGAGGTCATATGCAGTGAGCTTATAACTATAACTTGGGGCCAAGTTAGAAAAAAAAAAATTTTTTAATTAAACATAGGAGGTTCTTCTTCTTGTAGTATCCTTGATGCCACTTCCTCTGATTTTCTTAAATATACTGACCTCTCTATTAGCTCTACTTTCTTCAATGTCACTTTACCTATCGGCACCAATCCTGTTGTATATAAACATGCCCATATCTCCTTTGTGTTTAAATGAAGAAACACACAATCAAGAAAATCCAAAGCACAAATTTAAAGTTGAACTTATTTCCCCTGCTACTTATTCTTCCTATAAGTCTCTTTCCCCAAAGTGGCTAAACTCCTTGAGGAAGCCATCCATACTTTGCCATCTATACTTTCATTACCTTTTGTCACTTTTTCTTCTAAACACTCTACAATCAGAGTTCAGTAGATATTGTCCTTTCCAAAATTACTAATAATTTCTTAAATGCCAAATCTAATGAGCTTTTTGATCTCTATATAACATTTGAGATAAATGACCACATTTTCTCCTGAATACTCTCTGTTCTCTGAATTTTCATGGTGTTCTTTCCTCTCTTTCTCTGCCTTGTTTTCCAGTTCCTTATCTTTGTCATATCCCTAATCATGAGTTTCCCTCAAAGTTCTAAGATTTTTTTTTTCTCTTTTCTTTGTATATTCTTTTCTTTGTTAATACCACCAATTGGGGGATTAAGCATCAGTTCTATACATATGATTTCCACATCTAAATAGCTAACATTAGTCTATCTCTTGAACTATTGTCACAAAACATAATTTCCATATGGAAAATTTGAAATACCTATCTCTTGGTGGAGAGTCTAGGGAGATGACAAAGTAGATTGAAAAATTTCAAGTTCTCTAAATTTCCTCCACAAATAGAAAATAAATGTGCCTTTGGACAAACATAGAGTGGTAAAAAATCAAGAAGACTTGGGACATAACAAAGTTCCTTCAAAAACAACCTGAGAAGATCTGAAGAAACATCTTAGGCTGGGAATTAACTTGTGTGATGCGCAAATATCTCTGGGCTACCTCTGCTTCAACACTATGAGGAGAACCCTGGGGTAAGGTGTGTTGGAGTAGAACACACAGAAACTTTCACCTCTTGGACTTTGTAGAGTTTAGGTCTGAGTTTTGGAAGAATGAGGAAACCATGACTGATCAGGAATGCTAGGTCCATCTGTGCTGCTGAGATGCATCCCTGAGTGAAAAGGAATCAGCATACCCATGACTGCAGAGGCAGTGTGTTAGTGATTTTGCTGACTGCAGGTTTTTGAAAATAGAGGGAACTTTTGGTTTGGGATTCCAGATGAGAGGGGAGAGCCAAAGTAAAGCTAGAAGCACCATCCCTTGACCACATGATCAGAGGTGCTTACATTAATACATCTTCTTTTTTAAAAAATGAACTGGCCAAGAAGAAAGAATCCCATTACAGAAATTTACTATGGGAACAGGGAAGATGGGTTCATCTTCAGAAGAGCAAACTGAAGTAGAAAAATGCTTCTATCTTAAAGTGTAAAGTGAAATGGCTCCTGCCTAGAAAAAATTTATAGAAGAACTCAAAAAAGAATTTAAAAATCAAATGAGAGACATTGAGGAAAAACTAAAAACAAAGCAAAGTAAAACAAAAAACACCCAAGAAAAAGAAGATTGTGAAAAAAGTTAATCAACTAGAAAAGATACAGAATCTCAAACATGAAAATAACTCTGAAAATTAGAATTGATCAAGGTGAAGCCAGTGAAGCTATGAGAAACAAAGAAATAACAAAATAGAATATAAAGAATGAAAAAATAAAACAGAATGTAAAACTTAAGAAAAATGATAGATCTGGAGAACAGATCAGAAAGTTGTGGCCAATAAAAGAACTTTGACACAATAATACAAGAAGTAAACCAAGAAAATTATTCTGGAATGATAGAACATGAGGGTTTTCCTTGATGGAAAACACATAGGAATATCATTGCCAAACCTTGAAACCCCAGATCAAAGAAAAAAATTTTGCAAAAAAAAAGAAAAAATGTGGGAGCTACAATTAAAATTGTATGGGACTTATAAGCAATTGCAATAAAAGACTGCAGGTCCTGGAATCATATATACTGATAATCAAAAAGAACTAGTCATGCAAAATTATTTATACTATTGAATGAGAAAAAATGGACATTCAATGAATTTAATAGAAAATTTAATATATAAGAGGCCATATCAGAGATTAATTGTGAAGTACTCAACATAGGGCAAATTATTCATTTTTTTAACATGGGAAATGTGTACTATATGTTTAAGATTGATATCAACAATAGAGTAGCTCAAATCTGGAATTATGCCCAAAAAGTTATCAAACTGTGCATACCCTTTGACCCAGCAGCGCTACTACTGGGATTATATCCCAAAGAAATACTAAAGAGCGGAAAGAAACATATATGTGCCAAAATGTTTGTGGCAGCTCTTTTTGTTGTAGCTAGAAACTGGAAGATGAATGGATGTCCATCAGTTGGAGAATGGTTGGGTAAATTGTGGTATATGAAGGTTATGGAATATTATTGCTCGGTAAGAAATGACCAGCAGGAGGAATATAGAGAGGCCTGGAGAGACTTACATCAACTGATGCTGAGTGAAATGAGCAGAACCAGAAGATCACTGTACACTTCAACAACAATACTGTATGAGGATGTATTCTGATGGAAGTGGAAATCTTCAACATAAAGAAGATCCAACTCACTTCCAGTTGATCAATGATGGACAGAGGTAGCTACACCCAGAGAAGAAACACTGGGAGGGGAATGTAAATTGTTAGCACTAATATCTGTCTGCCCAGGTTGCATGTACCTTCGGATTCTAATGTTTATTGTGCAACAAGAAAATGATATTCACACACATGTATTGTACCTAGACTATATTGTAACACATGTAAAATGTATGGTATTGCCTGTCGTCGGGGGGAGGGAATAGAGGGAGGGGGGGTAATTTGGAAAAATGAATACAAGGGATAATATTATAAAATATATAAATATATATATATATATATAAAATAAAAAAAAAAATCACAGAAAAAAAAAACAATAGAGTAGCTCAGAAGAAAGATTGGGCAAAGGTAAAAATAGTAATTTTGCTATGCAAATGAGATGCAGAAGAATAGACACAGAGGCATTAGAGGAGAGAGAAGGGCTCATTTTATGAAAACTTACTCACATTGGGAAGGGATTAAATAGGTAATACTATCTAAATATACCATGAAGGGTATAACACCTTCCAAAATCTTATAACAGATAAGGGTCCAGGGATGGGTGGACAGGGAAGCTAAGAATGAAGAAAGAAGACTAGGGAGTGATCCTTGGGTGGGGGGAACTGAAATAATAAATAACAAGGCAAATTAGGAGCAGAATTAAAATAACTACTCATCAGGGATAGGAAAGATATGTGTGTATGTATGTGTGGAGATATGTATGTGGGGGAAATATGTATGTATATATTTACATACGTATACATAACTATATTATTTCTTAACTATAACCTGCTTTGGAGTGATGGGGGAATGAAACGGGAGGAAAAAAGACTAAAGTAATAAAGATGCATAGCAGAGAACAAAAGAACAATTTGGATGTAAAGAAAAGATGAACACTCATGCATACAATTTCTTCTGCTAATACATTTATATATATACATATATATATGTATATATATATATATATATACATACATATACACACACACACACACACACACACACATATATATATATATATATTTATATATATATATATATAAATATATATATATATATATATATATATATATATATATATATATATATACACACATATATATATGCTTTCTAGAACTGGTAATTTGTTGTTACATATTTTAAATTCTTTTAAATTCTCCAGATGTTTTGCGGGCACATGGCATTGTTTTCTTTTGTTTTATATTCTTTTTCTCCTTTTCTTTATTCTTACTCTATTTTTTTTAAATAAAAAAATAATTTAAAAAGTGGTGGGCAGCTAAATGGTGGAATGTATAGAGTACCATCCTCAGAATCAGGAGGATTTGAATTCAAAGCTGGCCTCAGATACTTAACACTTTATTAGCTGTATGACCTTGGACAAGTCACTTAACCCCAATTGTTTCTCAAAAAAATAAAGTAGTTGTCTCTCAAACTCATCATATCCACAAGAGAAATTATTTTTCCTTCCCTAAACCCTCCCTTCTCCTTCTCCTATTAATATAGAGAGCAGTACCATACTCAGTCAAGCAGGCTCGAAACATTGGTGTCATTCTCAATTCCTTGATTAGCATTACATCAGGCATCCAATCAGTTCCCAAATATTGTTTGTAATTCTACAACACCTTTTATATATGTCCTCTACTCCCACTTACAAAGAGGTCATCCCAATGAAGGTATTAATTTCTTCTCATCTGGATTGAACTCATAGACTTATCTCCCTTAGTTCAAAGGTGACTTTAGGTGTGTGACCTTGGTGAAGTCACTTTATCCAGTTTGTCTGTTCTTTCTTCTATAAAATGAGCTAGAGAAGGAAATTACATTACAGTCAAAATCCCAAATAGGATCACAAAGAATTGTACATGACTCAAATAACTGAACAACAACAAACACCACCACAATAACATATGAGTTATTCATATGTTAGATATATGACACCACAATAATCTATGAGTTCAATGTTAGAAAACAATGAAACATATTTTTTAAATAAAGAAGGTCTAAAATTTATAGCATGTTTAGATGCCTTTTTCAATATTCACCAAATCAACAATGGGTTGGAGGAGGACTGTGAAATAATAAGTCAGAAAATATCAAGCTCTCCATATTTTCCCCACAAATAAAACAAAATTGTGCCTTAGGGCAAACATAGATCTATAAAAAACAAACAAGATTTGGGGCAGTGCCCAGTTCCTCTTGAGACAGAGAATCAATAAAGACCCCAGACCCCAGGAGTGAGGACTGTCCCAAGTGAAGTTTAAAGACCTCCAGCATAACTGTAAAAAAAGCAAGCAGAAGCCCTAGGGCTAGCTGGATTCAGAGGTAGCCCTAGCCCTGATCTCAGAAACTTTCATAGAATGATCACCTCCGGCATAATATGGGAAGTTGGGAGTCTTGAGTCTAAGAAGATCAAAGGAATCTCTGCTGATAAGAAATGCCAGGCGGGCTGAGTGAAAAGGAACTAACACTCATCATGAATAGGAAAGCAGTGGGCAAAGAGTCTCAGCTACAGACTTAGAGAAAAACCTAGACTCCATACTCTGGACTCTGGACTCCATCTTTGACCAGCCTCACGGTGGCCCTTCTGCCTTCATCACTTCCACACCCAAGACCAAGGTCTGTCCAGAGTGCCTCCAGAAAGCTATCCTGGACATTATATTTTGGTGCCCTAAAAGTGGGGCACTGAAAGAAGCACACTAGATTTTGAGTCTCTGGAAGTAAGGACCTACATTTAGCGGTTCTACTGACACAATTGTAAGCTAATTAGAGAAGTCCCTGTGACCAGAAAATTGGCTGAGTATAAAAACAGACAAGCAGGAAACTTTGGTAAGGGCTAAATTAGTCATTTTCATTTTTCAGCTGAAATAGGGCAAATACTAAGAAGAAAGCCTCCTCTACTCCACTGGAAGTGTGTAGCATGCACAGTAAGCTTAGTAGAGAAGCAAGGTTTGTTGGTAACTCAGAAGCAGATTATTGGGCTCTTAAATATATCAGAGTGCATGTCTCCTTGGCTCTCTAAGGAAGAAAAATTAGAGCCAAATATGTGGAAATAGTGGGAGAGCAATTAATTGAATATTACAAAGCTATGGGTCCTGATTCAATTCCTGAGGAAACATTCCTTATGTATAATATAATACAATTGCTTTTAAAGAATCCCACAAGTTTAAAAAAAAAGAAAAATATTTTTAATATAGTTTTTTTTTTTTTTTTGAGACTGGGGTTAAGTGACTTGCCCAGGGTCACACAGCTAGGAAGTATTAAGTGTCTGAGACCAGATTTGAACTCGGGTCCTCCTGAGTTCAAGGCTAGTGCTCTATCCGTTTATAGTTTTTAATTTGCAAGACATATGCATGGGTAATTTTTAAGCATTGACCTTTGAAAAACCTTCTGTTCCAACTTTTCCCCTCTTTCCCTGCACCCCTACCCTAGATGGCAGGTAGGCCAATACATGTTAAATATGTTAAGGTATATGTTAAATGCAATATGTGCATACATATTTATATAGTTATCTTGTTGAACAAGAAAAATCGGGTTTAGAAATATGGTAAAAATAACCTGAGAAGAAAAACAAACATACAAGTGGACAATAACAGAAAGAGTGGAAATGCTTTGTTATGGTCCACTTTCATTTCCCATAGTTTTTTCACTGGATGCAGCTGGTTCTCTTCATTACTGAACAATTGGAACTTATTTGGTTTATCTCAACATTGAAGAGATCCACGTCCAACAGAACTGATCATCATATAGTATTGTTGTTTAAGTATATAATGATGTCCTGGTCCTGCTCATTTCACTCAGCATCAGTACATGTAAGTCTCTCCTGGCCTTTCTGAAATCTTTCTGCTGGTCTTTTCTTACAGAACAATAAATTTCATAACATTCATATACCACAATTTATTTTGCCATTCTCCAATTGATGGGCATCCATTCAATTTCCAGTTTCTAACCACTATAAAAAGGACTGCCACAAATATTTTTGCAAATACAGGTCCCTTAACCTTCTTTAAGATCTCTTTGGGATATAAGCCCAGTAGTAACACTGTTGGATCAAAGGGTATGTGTACATAACTTTTTTTAGCATACTTCCAATTGCCCTCCAGAATGGTTGTATGCATTCACAATTCCACCAATAATGTATCAGTGTCCCAATTTTCCCACATCCTCTCCAATATTCATCATTATCTTTTCCTGTCCTCTTCACCAATCAGAGAGTTGTGTAATGGTATCTAAGAGTTGTTTTAATTTGCATTTCTCTGATCAATAATGATTTGGAGCATCATTTCATATGGCTAGAAGTAGTTTCCATTTCTTCATCTGAAAATTGTCAGTTCATATGCTTGGAAAATTTATTGATTATATAATGGATTGATTTCTTATAAATTTGAGTAAATTCTCTATATATTTTGGAAATGAAATATTTATTAGAACCTTTGACTGTAAAAATGTTTTCCCAGTTAATTACTTTCCTTCTAATCTTGTCTGCATTGGTTTTGTTTGTATAAAAACTTTTTAACTTGATATAAACAAAATTTTCTATTTTGTGATCAATAATGATCTCTAGTTTTTCTTTGGTCACAAATTCCTTCCTCCTCCACAGGTCTGAGAGATAAACTATCCTATGTTTTTCTAATTTATTTATAATTTCATTCTTTATAACTAGACCATGAACCCATTTTGGCCTTATTTTGGTGTACGGTGTAAAGTGTGGGTCTATGCCTACTTTCTACCATACTAATTTCCAATTTTCCCAGCAGGTTTTGTCAAACAGGGAATTCTTATCCCAAAAGCTGGGGTATTTGGTTTTGTCAAACACTAAATTATTATAGTTATTGACTATTTTGTTCTGTGAACCTAACCTATTCTACAGATCAACTAATCTATTTCTTAGCCAATACCAAATTGTTTTGTTGACTCCTGATTTATAATATAGTTTTAGATCTGGTATAGCAAGTCCATCTTCAATTGATTTTTCTTTTTTCATTAGTTCCCTTAAAAGTTTTGACAGATGAATTTTGAAGTTATTTTTTCTAGGCCATTAAAATAGTTTTTTTGGGAGTCTGATTGGTATAGCACTAAATAAATAGATTAATTTAGGTAGTATTGTCATCTTTATTATATTAGCTTGACTTATCCAGGAACACTTAATAATTTTCCAATTGGTTAGATTTGTCTTTATTTGCATGGAAAGTGTTTTGCAATTTTGCTCATATAGTTCCTGACTTTCCCTTGGCAGATAGATTCCCAAATATTTTATACTATCAGCAGTTATTTTAAATGGAATTTCTCTTTGTATCTCTAGCTGTTGTATTTTGTTAGTGATATATAAGAATGCTGAGGATTTATGTGGATTTATTTTGTATCCTGCAACTTTGTTAAAGTTATGAATCATTTCTAATAGCTTTTTAATAGAATTTCTGGGGTTCTCTAAGTATACCATCATATCATCTGCAGAGTGATAATTTGGTTTTCTCATTTTACTCTAATTCCATTAATCTCTTTTTCATCTCATTGCTGATACAATAACTAATACAAAACTGAATAGTAATGGTGATAGTAGGCAACTTGGCTTTACTCCCTACTCTTATTGGGAATGGTTCCAGTTTATCCCCGTTATATATGAGGCTTATTGATGGTTTTTAAATAGCAGCTACTGATTATCTTAAGGAAAAGTTCATTTATTCTATATGCCACAGTATTTTTAATAGAAATAGATTTTGGATTTCATCAAATGCTTTTTCTGCATCTATTGAGATGATCATATGGTTTTGGTTAATTTGGTTATTGATATATTCAATTATGATAATAATTTTCCTAATATTGAACCAACCTTGCATTCCTGGTATAAATCCTACTTGGTTATAGTGTATTTTCCTGGGAATGATTTTCTGTAATCTTTTTGCTAACATTTTATTTAAGATTTTAGCATCAATATTCATTAGGGAGAATGGTCTATAATTTTCTTTTGCTGTTTTCATCCTACCTGGTTTAGGTGTCATTACCCTGTTTGCGTCTAAAAGGAATTTGGTAGAAGTCCTTCATTCCCTATTTTTTCAAATAGTTTATTGGGGCTAATTGTTCTTTAAATGTTTGGTAGAATTAACATGTAAATCCATCTGGGTCTGGGGATTTTTTCTTAGGGAGTTGATTATTATTTTGTTCTATTTCTTTTTCTAAAATGGGACTTTTATTTAAGCAATTTATTTCATCCTCTTAATCTGGGCAGCCTATATTTTTGAAAGTATTCATCCATTTCACTTAGTTTATCAAATTTATTGGCATAAAGTTGGGCAAGGTAACTCCTAATTATTGCTCTAATTTCCTCTTCATTAGTGGAGAATTCTCCCTTTTCATTTTTAAGACTAACAATTTGATTTTTCTTCTTCCCTTTTTTTAATCAAATTTACCAAAGTTTTATCTATTTTTTTTCATAAAACCAACTCTTAGTTTTATTTATTAATTCAATAGTTTTATTTATTTATTTATTTTTTACTTTCAATTTTATTAATTTCTCCCTGTGGTGAGAGTAGCTGCTGCTCTGATCGTGCTGAGTCACTCCCAATGCTGGGTGGGTGTGACCAGGTCCTGTGAAACT
Organism: Sminthopsis crassicaudata; assembly: GCF_048593235.1. NCBI lineage: Eukaryota > Metazoa > Chordata > Mammalia > Dasyuromorphia > Dasyuridae > Sminthopsis > Sminthopsis crassicaudata. The sequence goes on along the minus strand of NC_133618.1, from coordinate 204,095,471 downwards.
CTGGCATTTTGGGGTACACTCTACCTTTGGCGTTTGTGTAACTTCTTTGCTGATCTACTCCTTTGCAACCAAAGCAGAGTGGCCAACACTGTGGTAGAGTTCTCCCTGCAAATTCTCCACCTGTGAGAATGCACCCCCATCCCCATCTGTTCAGCGTGCACTGGCCTCCTTGTTCTGCCTCCTTTTCTGTATTAGCCGCCTCCAGCCTAATCAAGACAGACCTTTTCTGGAGATCTTCAAAATTATCTTCTGCTAGTAATTTGCTGCACTCACCACTCAAGCATTATTTCAGAGGTTGAATTTTGTAATCAGTTGTGAGGGTAATAGGGGAGCTCAGAATGAAGAGTGTGTCCTCTCCATCATCTTGGCTCAGCCCCAAAAGGAAAAGTTTTAAAATGGACAGTTAGTTAAAGAATTTAGTGGGTGGAGGGGTGAAAGGGCAGGGGAAGGGGGATGATACTGACAAAGCAGCTGAAAAGCATGGAGAATTGGTTAAGAAAGGAGTGAAGTACAGAGCTGATGAATTTAAAGGTGGTGCTTCTCACTTTTACAGCTCAGTTACACCTGAGCAGGTACCATTAGGGCATTCCCCATCTCTTGACCTTCCTCCCTCATTTCACCTTTGTGGTTGGAGGGAGGAAGAGGAGTGGTAAAGGCGATGACACCCTCAGCACCACACATGCAGCAGCTTTGTCCATCCCCATGACACTATTACAAAGAGCACTAATTAAAGTAAAGAGGAAGGACAGGATATATATGATTTGAGAATAGAATCATATCCTGTGATTGAAGAATTTGACTCTTCATGTCAAGAAAGAAGAATATATACTCCTTTTATTCTGGAAATTATCAAAAATCTGAATAAGGCTTGCACTCTTTATGGTTCTATATCATCTTATGTTAAGATGTTGTTAGTGAATTTGGCTTTTAAAATTTTAACCCCTAATGATTGGAAATCTATAGTAGGGATATGTTTAGAACCTGGACAAAACTTATTGTGCTTTCTGAACATAATGAACTCTGTAGAATATAAGCCCAAATAAATAGGCAACCTGAAGTTAATATAGCAGTCACCTTTGACCAACTATCAGGTGTAGGTCCTTATTCAGATACTTTAGTGCAGATGAATTACCCTTTGACAGCATATGAGCAAATTGCTTCTGCTTCTATCAAAGCATGGGGCACCCTCCCAGGAAGGCAAGATAGAGGGGAAGCCTTCACAAAACAGCACAAGGTCCAAATGAACCCTTTGCTGATTTTGTAAGATGTTGGCAGACAGCTGTAACATAAACTATTGGTGAAAATGCAGCAACAGAAATTATGATAAGACAACTTGGTAGAGAAAATGCTAATGAGGTTTGTAGAAGAATTATACTAGGACTATACAAAGATGCTTCTTTAGAGGAGATTATAAGATGCTGTGCCCCTGTGGGCACAAATACCTTTTATACCCAGGCTATGATATAGACGTTTCAAGATCTGAACATGGGAAGACAGGGTCCCTCGTGGCAAGGGACTTCCAGAGAGACTTGTCAATTCTTTCAATGTGGTAAAGTAGGGCATTTGAAAGCTCAGTGTTGGCATGGAGACAGAGTGAGAAAACAGGGTGGGAGAAGAAGATCCAAAACCCCATGTCCAAAATTCAAGAAAGGCTTCCATTGGGCATCAGAATGTAGATTGATTCAGAGAAACAGGAAGTGGGCTTTGGATCCAGGGCCCCAGGCAAAAAAACATTTGGGGCATGATGGCAGCAGATGTTAAACCCAGAGAGTCTTTAGAAATTCAGTTCTCCAACATGATCAATCAGCTGAGAAGCAACCTGATGGAAGAAAGGGATTACAGTTGGGGATAATACAATTGTATGCAGCTGGGACTACTGAGATATCCCCTGGAGGGATGAAATCTATTCCTGTCTGCCCCATAGATCCCTTGCTTCCACACAGAGTAGGCTTGACCATTTCAACTCCTGAGTGTGCTTACAAAACAGTGTTTATCGCTACACTGATTTGGGAAACTGGAAAATATGTAGCTAATATTCCAGTCACTAATACAGTTGACATCACCCAGGAGAAATAGTCGCATCAGATTTCCTGATGCTCACTCTAGAAAAGCAGTAGAACAATTTTTTCTCAATTGAATGCTCAACAAAAGGCATTATATATCCATTTACAATAAGTGAGAACACCAATGACCTTTCTATATATAAATAAATTTTTATATTCATAAATTATTTTCATCTTGCATCACGCAATATATGTTGATTGATAAAATCAACTTGTTGATTGATAAAAACGAAGACAGTGCAGAGAAGCCACAATTTACTGAAAAATTAGAAAAAAAAATTATCAGAGAAGGAAAGGAAGAAAATTAATCTATACTATGTGCCTACTAAGTACCAAGAATACTCACAAACACCCTGAACAATTGGTACATTATTATAATTATCTCCCTTTTATAGCTGAAAAAAACCGAGACTGACAGAAGTAAGATTATTTGCCTAAGACCATAAAGATAATGACTGATGCCAGGTTTAAACTCAGGTCTTTCTGATTCCAGGTCAGCACTTAATCCCCTCCAACACCAAACTGCCTCTATAGTAGATACAGAAGAGAACATAATATACTAGCACACATTTCCAAATGGATGGAGAAAACATCCTGGCAGATGAAAGAAAAGGCTCTTCAGGAAAGTAATAATCAGTAACATAAAACACACAGGAAAATTCAAACTGGGAGATGAGTGTCCAGAACATTTAGTACAAAGAATCTTTGTTCCTTACATATATGGGAGTATCTATGTTTTTTGACTATCCTATATCTATATCTATATCTATCTATCTATCTATCTATCTATCCATATGCATATACACACATATATCATATCCATATATACACACATATATCCTATATATCCATCTGTATATATCCTTATATAGCCCTCTGTCACATGTATTCTCTGATCATGTGCCTTCTTCTTGTGTTCTCTGAGTTATGGGAAACTTCAGAATATTAGTACTCTGTATATGAATATATTAAAATTTTTTGTTGTTATTTTTTCTTGTTTTAATCAAATAACAAATGTAACATAATATTTGCAATGTATATGTTTATCTATTTATTACAAATGTTATATGAGTAATAAATTTAATAAGCACTCAGCAAAACAAGTTATGTATTAGATCTAGTGAATATCCATTTTTAATAATAAAACACTTAGTTACTGAGTAAATTTGAAATTTACCATATGAGGCAGACTATAAAAAGAAATTTGGAAATTTATGTGCAGAATTAAAAGATTTATAAACACAGTGGTTTTTCCAATGTCTCCAATATTTGTATCTCTTTGAGATGTAAAACTGTTGAGAGCCAACGGCTTCGGGCCAAGTTCCTTTCCCCCCTGCAAGGGAACCATACCCTTAGGCAAACAGTACCGAGAATCGGCCATGCCCTGAGAACATTAAAACAGACCTTGACAAGAACTTGCTTGGTCTCGCTCTTCTTTCTCGCCCATTTCTCTTTCAGGCTGGGTTCCCCTCGATCCCCCTAATAACTGAGTCCCAGTGGATGGGACAGGTGGCGCCCAATGTGGGGCCCGAGGAACAGACCCTCGCCAGATGGACCCCTCCCAGAGAAATCATTGCGACCCCCATTGGAAGGACCACTTTCGCCGCTCACAAGAATTCCAGTCCTTGGTAAGTCTTAAATCGTCCGTCTCATAGAAATGGGTCTCAAGTTATCTAAAGAACAGGTTTTTATAAAGGACCTTAAAGCCTCCCTCAGAGAAAGAGGAGTTAGAGTAAAGAAAAAAGATTTGGTTAAATTCATTCTTTTCATAGATGAAGTTTGTCCTTGGTTTCTTGTGAACGGGCCGGAGATCCAACCCCAGAAATGGCAGAAAGTAGGCAGAGACCTAAATGATAAATTACAAAAGGAGGGGCCAGATGCTGTCCCCAAAACTCTCTTCTCCTATTGTGGCTTGATTTGTGATATTGTAGAATCGGCACCTAATGAACCTGACAAAGGGCAGCTCTTGTCAGTTGCGGAATATTGCCTCTGCCCTTTGTCTCAGGCAGCCTCTGTGGCCTCTATTCCCCCAGCTGATAAGAGCCCTTCCAGGTCCCCGTCTGTCATCATTGACATACCTGTCATTCCAAAAGAGCCCCTTTATCCCCCCTTGCCTAAAGAGACCGCACCATCAGGTGATTTATTAAATTTCCCCATATTTACTAAAAATTCTGACGATGATGCCCTCAAGCCCGGGGACACAGCTGTGCTGGAGGAGGAGGCGGCCCGTTACAACAACCCTGACTGGCCCCTTTCACAGCAGGCTCTTTGCAACATCCCCCTCCTTACACAGTCCAGACTTGCGCTCCCACTCTCTCTGCCCCAGCCCTACCCCCTGCCACCCTTATTGAGGCTAAAAAGCAGCTCTGGACTCAAGTTAATGATCTCAAGGAGGTCCTCGACCTCCAAAGGCAATTTGTTCAGCTTTCTACTGAACTTTCTTCCTTGCAAAATTCGCTTAAAAAGACCATCCTCCTCCTGGCTTCAAGCCTAGTGGCAGCTCCTCCTTCACTGCCTTACAAGAAGAGCCCTCTTAGCAAATCAAAAAACCTGAAATTGGCCTTTTTACCTCTGCTGGAACTCTGCCTGGACTTCCTCCGGGACTTATCAGGTTTTCAATTACACTTGACTAATCATTAATGAAGCTGGAGATGTTGCTAACTCCTTCTCTACAATCTCTGCCACAACCCCATGGCCCACCCTAGAGGTAGATCTTTATAAATTAGCCCTAGGAGCCCACTCAGACTAGGGGACACCTGATAACTATTTACCTCAGCCTAGAGCTCTTGAATTGGCCAACAGTAGTGTGGACCCCGGATGCAGCACCACCATCCAACGGGCAGCCCTTACCCTATCAGATGGTGAGTTATATGTTTGCCCCACGGCTCACCGCGATCGGGCACTTGGTGGAAAATGTGGATATGGCAGCGACTATTTCTATTACTCATGGGGCTGAGAGACCACTGGTGACACTTACTGGAAACCCTCCTCCTCTTGGGATTATATATTGGTTAAAAGGAAGTTCCCAGTCAAAAAGGTTTATGCCCCGGGAGAAATACCACTGAACGACCAATGCCTCCCCTCTTCCATTAGTCTGGGTTGGTGCACACCCCATAACCATTTCTTTTACAGATCCAGGTAAAAAAGCCAATTGGGAAGGCCGTGGTCATGAGTGGGGCCTCTGCATTTATTGCATGGGAAAGGATTTTGGATTGACCTTTAAACTCAAACTCTCCAAAACTATCCCTAATCAGCAATCCAGGGTAGCTGTTGGTCCAAACCCTGAACTTCACCCAGGCTCTGGTTAAGGGCGAGCTCATAGACCCGCCCATCCTCCTAATCCCCTTATCCCTTCCCATAGCAAGGCATTTTGCCCTACTATTCCTGATGGACCCCCCTCCTCTGCCACCCTCATTCTTTCCCTGGTTAATGCCTCTGTTCAAGCCATTCACAAGCTTAATACTATTCCCGTGGAAGATTGCTGGGTTTGTTATTCCTCATCCCCTCCTTTCTATGAAGGTGTTGCCCATTTTGGAAATCTTACATTTACTAACAATCCATCCCTTTTACTCTGGCGAGTTGAGAAAAAGCAGGGCCTCACCCTTAGTAAGATTTCTGGCCTAGGACTATGCCTCTTGGGTCATGCTGCCCCCTTTACAGCTAGAAAAGGTGTGTAACCAGTCCATCACAATTACTGCCTCTTCCACATATGTGGCTGCCCCTAACAACTCATACCTCGCTTGCTCTTCTGGACTTACCACCTTCGTGGTCACAGCCTCCTTTATTACTAAAAAAGATTACTGTGTGGTAGTTTCTCTCTTTCCTCATATTACCATTCACTACACAGATGAATTTCTAAATTTCTGGGAAGAGGAACTGATCTACATGGCAGGAAAAAAAGAGAACCTTTGACAGCTCTCACCCTGGCCGTCCTTATAGGCCTGGGGTCAGTGGGCGCAGGAACAGGAATTGCCTCCTTAGTTACTTCCAACATGCAGTATGCTCAGCTCAGTGCAGCTATTGACAAAGATCTTCAGGAACTGCAGTCAGGCCTCAAGCACCTTAAAGACTCTGTTGCCTCCCTGGCTGAAGTGGTCCTGCAGAATAGGAGAGGCTTAGACCTCCTCTTTTTGCAAAAGGGTGGCCTTTGTGCTGCATCAAAAGAGGAATGTTGCTTCTATATTGATAAGCTTGGCCTAGTAGAAGATAGTCTGAAAAAGGTCAAATAAAGTCTAGAAAAAAGAAAGAGAGACAGAGAGCAGAACTAATCCTGGTATCAAAATTGGTTCTCTACATCCCCCTGGCTTACCACTTTACTCCCCAGTCTTTTAGGGCCCCTTGTAGGTGTTTTGATGCTTCTCTCCTTCGGCCCCTGGGCCTTCAACAAGTAACTACTTTTATCAAGTCACAGGTCAATTCTGCCCTGTGAAAACCCATTGCAGTTCTTAATCACCAGCTTAGCGCCAATGGATCCTGTGATGGCCTGCCTTCTACCATCACCCACGAGAGCCTTCGATTCTCCACCCTCGCCACAGAGATCGAGTCCCCGTGGTACCTAAGGGTGTGGCGGTACCTCCAAGGGACATGACCTTAGTTACAAAAAGTGCGGGCTATTGTTATGAAAGAGCCAATGCAGGGAATATTGTGGCCCCATTGTTAGGATTACTAGGTGAGAACTCAGGTTGTCTGGACAGTGACAAGGTGAGAATTCAGGTTGACTTGACAGTTCTCTGGCTCAGACCTTTGGTTTGGGCCTTTAAAGGGAGTTTACATCTTAGGAATTCTAAGAGGAGCAAGCTCATTGGTTGGAGTACTTCTTCCCAGAAGCCCTTGCATTATCCCACATCCATTCTCTGGGAGGATAAAAGAGGACAGCACTCCACAGACAGGAGAAGTCTCTGCATTACATCAGGCTTGACAGGGCTCTCTGCAGGAAGGGAAGTCACTTCTCTGGACAAGAGTTAACAGCAACTGCCTGGAGACAATGGTTCTCTACAGGAAGAAGAATCTGTCTGAGAGATTTGAGTAGACACAGCAGATCTCTTTCCAGAGAGCGATCCGGCAGCTTCTGGAGACAACAGCTCGCTACACCCCATGACTCAGAAAATCATACCTTTTATGGCTGCAGAGGCACCCAATGATGGGATTATTGTGGGTCTGCTCCCAGAGGCATGCTTCAACCAATTTTGGTGAAGGCACTGGGGGCGGGGGCAACCCACATAGCCTAAGACAGGGGCCCTGCCCTCCTTGGCCCTGAGGGCCTAGTTATCTAGGTACCGAGCATGGGTGCAGGCCATATAGCCTAAGACAGGCCTTTCACCAGCCCTTGTGTAGAAAAATCCTTTTGCCTTCTAAAGAGAAAAGGGGGAAATGTTGCGAGCCAACAGCTTCGGCCCAGGTGCCTTTCCCCCCTGCAAGGGAACCATACCCTTAGGCAAACAGTTCTGAGAATCTGCCAACCACAGAAGGTTCCAACATTGTATATCCTAACTGCAAAATGTTCCTGTTCGTTGAACCAGCCATAGCCCATGCTCCTTTCCCAGGCCCAACCCTACTTCTCTTCCTTATGCTTTTTGCTATATAAGCCGTGCCCTGAGAACATTAAAACAGACCTTGACAAGAATCTGCTTGGTCTCGCTCTTCTTTCTCACCCGTTTCTCTTTCAGGCTGGGTTCCCCTCGACCCCCGGAATAACTGAGTCCCGCTGGACGGGACATAAAACAAATGAAGAAAGTTCATCAACAGAGGAGAAATTGTAAATCACAACTACTCAGGTTCTGAGAAGGTATATTGAAACTCTGTTTTTCTGAATGGCACTGAGGTAATGAGAAAAGACAAGATTAATTAAACTAAAGAAGAGTTGTAATGTGACACTGACAAGTTCAATCAAGAAAATTGAGGTGATGCTAGAGTTAGAAATGTCAGAATTTCGTTTGGTTGAATCATAATGTGGAAATTCAAATTAAAAATAATTCAAAATGCAGAATGAAGAATATAGTACTACTTGAATATAGCATAGAATATCACAAAATCTCAAGAATTCTAAAGGGATAATCCTGAGGGATAATCTATAAAACCTCAGAATTATATAGATTCTAATACTCATTTTAGCAGACTATGAAATCAGTATAAAGCAAGTGAAATATGATAGCCAAAAATGATTAGGCTACATACAGAGAGGAATAGAGTTAAGAATAAGAAAATGCAAGTCCTATTCTCCTCTGCCCTTATCAGATTACATATGAAATATTATGTCCTGTTCTGGGCATAAGATCTTGGAAATGACTTTAATAAAACTCAATAATCAAGATGAATAAACAGAATAATGAAAGAGCAAAGATTTGTGGATATGAGGATCACTTGGAAAAACTGATAATGTTTAATTTGAATACAAGAAAATTCAGGTGGAGCTTGTTCACTATTCTTAAGTGTTCAAAGGGCTATTATATAAAAGAGGAATTTGATATGAATTATTTTGCTTGGATCAAGATTATATAATTATAGCAGATGCTATAACAGATGCAGAGGCCAATTTAGGTTTCATAACATGGCTATCATGGTCTACCTCAATAGTCAGTGGAATATCCTTCACCAGATGTTATCAAGAAAAAGCTGAATAATTATTTTCTGGCTATATCTTAGAAAGGACAGATTTTTTTTCCCATTTACAAATGGGGCAATTTGGTTACTGATGTCTTTTAATTCTGAAATTCTATGATTCCAGAAATTTATGATTGGAGATCAGAAGAAGAGAGAATTTATAACTGGGGAATTGAAGATAACTTTATGGAAATCTGGGAGAGACATAAACAAAGATATAGCTCCTCCAAAAATCACATCAACAAAAGTCTATTTAGAGTTCAAAAATTATTTAATGAGGAATCAGAATAAATCATTTTTTCCAGCCTAAGTTCATGAATTTTTTTATTATTTTTTATTATATATTTTTAATAATATTATCCCTTGTATTCATTTTTCCAAATTATCCCCACCTCCCTCTACTCCCTCCCCCCGATGACAGGCAATCCCATACATTTTACATGTGTTACAATATAACCTAGATACAATACATGTGTGTAAATACCATTTTCTTGTTGCACAATAAGCATTAGATTCCGAAGGTACATGTAACCTGGGCAGACAGACATTAGTGCTAACAATTTACATTCACTTCAAAGTGTTCCTTCTCTGGGTGTAGTTATTTCTGTCCATCATTGATCAACTGGAAGTGAGTTGGATCTTCTTTACATTGAAGATTTCCACTTCCTTCAGAATACATCCTCATACAGTATTGTTGTTGAAGTGTATAGTGATCTTCTGGTTCTGATCTTTTCACTCAGCATCAGTTGATGTAAGTCTCTCCAAGCCTCTCTGTATTCCTCCTGCTGGTCATTTCTTACAGAGCAATAATATTCCATAACCTTCATATACCACAATTTATTCAACCATTCTCCAACTGATGGATATCCATTCATCTTCCAGTTTCTAGCTACAACAAAAAGAGCTGCCACAAACATTTTGGCACATACAGGTCTCTTTCCACTCTTTAGTTTTTCTTTGGGATATAAGCCTAGTAGTAGTACTGCTGGGTCAAAGGGTATGCACAGTTTGATAACTTTTTGGGCATAGTTCCAAATTGCTCTCCAGAATGGTTGGATTCTTTCACAACTCCACCAACAATGTATCAGTGTCCCAGTTTTCCCACATCCCCTCCAACATTCATCATTATTTGTTCCTGCCATCTTAGCCAATCTGACAGGTGTGTAGTGGTATCTCAGAGTTGTCTTAATTTGCATTTCTCTAATCAGTAGTGATTTGGAACACTCTTTCATATGAGTGGATATAGTTTCAATTTCATCATCTGTGAATTGTCTGTTCATATCCTTTGACCATTTATCAATTGGAGAATGGTTTGGTTTCTTATAAATTAGGGTCAGTTCTCTATATATTTTGGAAATGAGACCTTTGTCAGAACCTTTACTTTTAAAAATATTTTCCCAATTTGTTACTTCCCTTCTAATCTTGTTTGCATTAATATTGTTTGTACAGAAACTTTTTAGTTTGGTATAATCAAAATCTTCTATTTTGTGATCAATAATGATCTCTAGTTCTCCTCTGGTCATAAATTTCTTCCTCCTCCACAGGTCTGAGAGGTAGATTATGTTCTGTTTCTCTAATCTATTTATGATCTCATTCTTTATGCCTAAATCATGGACCCATTTTGATCTTGTCTTGGTATATGGTGTTAAGTGTGGGTCCATATATAATTTCTGCCATATTAATTTCCAGTTTTCCCAACAGTTTTTTCCAAATAATGAATTTTTATCCCTAATGTTGGTATCTTTGGGTTTGTCAAAGATTAGATTGCTATAGATGTACCCTTTTTTGTCCTTTGTATCTAATCTGTTCCACTGATCTACCGGTCTATTTCTTAGCCAATACCAAATGGTTTTGGTGACTGCTGCTCCATAATATAGCTTTAGATCAGGTACACTTAGACCACCTTCCTCTGAGTTTTTTTTTTTTTTTTTTTCATTAGTTCCCTTGCAATTCTCGACCTTTTATTCTTCCATATGGATTTATTTTTTCTAGGTCATTAAAATAGTTTCTTGGGAGTCTGATTGGTATAGCACTAAATAAATAGATTAGTTTGAGGAGTGTGTCATTTTTATTATATTCTCTCGGCCTATCCAAGAGCACTGAATGTCTTTTCAATTATTTAAATCTGACTTTATTTTTGTGGCAAGTGTTTTGTAATTTTTCTCATATAATTCCTGACTATTCTTGGGTAGATGGATTCCCAAATACTTTATACTCTCAACATTTGTTTGGAATGGAATTTCTCTTTGTATCTCTTGCTGTTGCATTTTGTTGGTGATATATAAGAATGCTGAGGATTTATGTGGATTTATTTTGTATCTTGACACTTTGCTAAAATTCTGAATTATTTCTGATAGCTTTTTAGCAGAGTCTTTGGGGTTCTCTAAGTATACCATCATGTCATCTGCAAAGAGTGATAGTTTGTTTCCTCATTTCCTACTCTAATTCCTTGAATCTCTTTCTCGGCTCTTATTGCTGAGGCTAGCATTTCTAGTACCATATTGAATAGTAATGGTGATAGTGGGCAACCTTGTTTCACTCCTGATCTTATTGGGAAAGGTTGCAGTTTATTTCTATTTAATATTATGCTTACTGACGGTCTTAAATATATGCTCCTGATTATTCTAAGGAATAGTCCATTTATTCCTATACTCTCAAGAGTTTATAGTAGGAATGGATGTTGGATTTTGTCAAATGCTTTTTCTGCATCTATTGAGATGATCATATGGTTTTTATTAATTGGATTATTAATATGGTTAATTATATTAATAGTTTTCCTAATATTAAACCAGCCCTGCATTCCTGGAATAAATCCTACTTGATCATAGTGTATTATCCTGGAGATGATTTTCTGAAGTCTTTTTGCTAATATCTTATTCAAGATTTTTGGTTGGGGGTTTTTAATTTGGTCTTTTTCTAGCTTTTTAAGTTGCAAGCCCAATTCGTTAACCTTCTCTTTCTCTATTTTCTTCAAATAAGCCTCTAAAAATATAAAATTTCCCCTTTATTACTTTTTTAGCTGCATCCCACAGATTTTGGTATGATGTCTCATCATTGTCATTATCTTGGGTGAAATTATTAATTGTTTCTATAATTTGCTGTTTCACCCAGTCATTCTTTAAGATGAGATTGTTCATTTTCCAATTACTTTTTGGTCTCATTACCCCTAAATTTTTACTGAATGTAGCTTTTATTGCATTGTGATCTGAGAAGAAGTCATTTATTATTTCTGCCTTCCTACATTTTATTTTGAGATCTTTATGCCTAATATATGGTCAATTTTTGTATAGGATCCATGAACTGCTGAGAAGAAAGTATATTCCTTTCTATTGCCATTCAGTTTTCTCCAAAGGTCTATCATACCTAGTTTTTCTAATGTTCTATTTACTTTTTTAATTTCTTTCTTATTTGTTTTGAGGTTTGATTTGTCTAATTCTGAGAGTGCAAGGTTGAGATCTCCCACTATTATAGTTTTACTGTCTATTTCTTCTTGCAACTCTCTTAACTTTTCCTTTAGAAAGTTAGATGCTATACCACTGGGTGCATATATGCTTAGTATTGATATGGCTTCATTATTTATGCTACCTTTCAGCAGGATATAGTTTCCTTCCTTATCTTTTTTTAACTAGATCAACTTCTGCTTTTGCTTGATCTGAGATAAGGATAGCTACCCCTGCTTTTTTGGCTTTACCTGAAGCATAATAAGCTCTGCTCCAACCTTTTACCTTTACTCTGTATGTATCTCCATACTTTAAGTGTGTTTCCTGCAGACAACATATTGTAGGGGTCTGATTTTTGATCCAGTCTGCTATCCGTCTCCATTTGGTGGGAGCGTTCATCCCATTCACATTTACAGTTAAAATTACTAATTCTGTAGTTCCTGCCATCATATTATCCCCAGATTATGCTTTATCCCTTGACACCCCTGATCCCCTTCCCCGATATTTAATTTATAGACCCCTCTTGTGACACGCAGCCCTCCCTTTTTTTAGTATCCCTCCCCCCTCCCTCCAAGTCCCTTCACTTATTCTCCTTTTCCTTTTCCCTTTTCCTCTCCCCCCTTTTGTTGAGGTGAGAGAAAATTCTCTGAAAAACAAATATGTCAATTTTTTACTCTTTGAGCCTCTTCTGATGAGAGTAAGATTTACACAATGATTCTCCTCCTTACTAAATTCCCTCAGATATGGTGTATTTTCTATGCCTCTTCCTGGGATGTAGTTTCCCTCTTTTTATCATTCCTTCCCCTTTTTCTGAAACGACCTCCTTCCCTTTACTACACCCCCCTTTTTTCTTTTATATCAGTAAAATCTTATTATCCATGAGTACTTTTTATATACACACAAGAGAGTTACAGTTCTCAAGGGTTCTGTGTACCTTTTTCTGTTTCTCTTCAGTCTTGTGGATGTAGATCAAATTTTTTGTTTAAGTCTGGTTTTTTTCTTAGAAACATATAGAATTCCTCTATTTCATTGAATGACCATCTTCTTCCATGGAAAAAGATGCTAAACTTAGCTGGGTAGTTCATTCTTGTTTGCAGTCCTTGATCTTTTGCCTTATGGAATATCAGGTTCCAGGCCCTTCTGTCTTTTAATGTGGAGGCAGCCAGATCTTGAGTGACCTTATTTTGGTACCTTGCTATTTAAATTGTTTTATTCTAGCTGCTTGCAAGATTTTCTCCTTTGTGTGGTAATTCTGCAGCTTAGCCACAATATTCCGTGGTGTTCTTTTTTTAGGGTCTATTTCAGAAGGAGTTCGATGAATTCTTTCCACATCTACTTTCCCTTCTGTTTCTCTTATCTCTGGACAGTTCTCTTTGATAATTTCCTGTAAAATAGAATCTAGGCTCTTTTTTTGGTCGTAGTTTTCGGGAAGTCCAATGATCCGCAGATTATCTCTCCTAGATCTATTTTCCAGGTCTATAGATTTTCCCAATAAGTATTTGAAGTTATTCTCCAGCTTCTCATTTTTTTTGTTTTGTTTGACTGATTCTTGGGTTCTCTGTGAACATTCATTTCTATTTGTTCCATCCTGAATTTTAAGGAGTTATTTTCTTCTTTCACAGTTTTTAGTTCTTTTTGTAAATGCCCAGTTTCGTTTTTAAATGAATTATTTTGCTCTATTGAATTTTTTTCCCATTTACCTAATTTTTTTTTTTTTTGAGAATTATTTTCTTTTTCCAATTCAGAAATTTTATTTTCTTGGGACTTTTTTATCTTTTCCAATTCAGAAATCCTACTAACCTGTGATTTTTTAACCTTTTCTAATTCACAAATTTTGTTTCCCTGCATCTCCTGTGAATTCTTTATTTTTTCCAACTCCAGTTTCAGAATGTTGTTATTCTCTATCATAGCTTCCCTTTCCTTTCCCCATTTTTCTTCAAACTCTCTTAACTTTTTAATAGTCTCTTTGAGGAGAGAGTTATGTGATGGGGGGCAGGTATCGTTCCCCTTTAGTTTGTTATCTGCTGACTCTCTGCTGTTAACTTCCTCGGGGTTGGATACCCGCTCTTTCTCTGTGTAGAAGGAATCTATAGTTTTTCTTGGCTTTTTACTCATACTTAAAAAATCTTTTGGGGTCTGTCCCTGGGGTAGGAAATTATTTATTTATTTCTTTACCAGCTTCCTCCCAGACCGGATGGATGCAGCGGCCCCTGTGCCTGAGCTAAGAGAGAGCTCTGGGAGAGAGTTCCCCACCCCCTACTTGGAGGTGTCTAACAGGTGATCTACAGGATTGTGCTGTGTGGGCGCTGTGTCCTAGGGCTTCCCTGAAGTTTGAGATTGAACAGTAGAGGCAACACAAAGCCCAGCCTATGCATCCAGGTGGGGCGTGGATGTCAGCAGCAGGTGACATAAAAAGCCCCTGCGCTCAAACTGGAAGTGTCTGCCAGAAACCGTGGTCCCTAGTTCAAAGGTTTGGCTTCTCTGGGACTTACGGGGCTGAGTTCCACAGCCTTCAGCTGAGCCAGGGACTATGTGTTGCCTTGGGCCGTATCTGCCCCCTTCTCAGTCTCTTAACTACTCACAGGTGAGAGCTAGGACCACCTATGTTGGCCTCACCCACAGTGCCGAGATCTGCTGAGTCACCTCCGGGATCGGGAAGATCCAGTCTCTGGCTTTAAATTTTTTTTTTTTTTTTTTTTAAAGTGGCTTAGATTTCTCTTCTGAACTGCTGTTTTATAAGCAGAGAAGAGCTAATAGCCTGTGCCAGATTCTTCTATCTCAGTGGATTCTCTGATCCCAGAGCCCTCCCCAGCGTGATCAGCGCAGTGTGCCAGCACCCAACCGTCTGTGCTGGCCTCTCTTCTTCCTCCCCTGGGAACTTACCTTTCCTGTTGAAACTCCAGATTCTCTTCAGCTGGTAAGTAGTGCTTCCAGTCCTTGTGGTATCTATCAGTTCAGCGCTATTTTTGAGGCTGATTTATCTAATTGGTTGTGAGGAAACAAGGACGTTCACAGAGTCCTGTGTATCTTCTCCGCCATCTTGGCTCCGCCTCCCTAAGTTCATGAATTTGGAAAAAAGGTATGTGGTTGGGGAAATTCAGTGGATGGGGGGTTACTTTAATATAGAATGGGATCTTAGATTTGTCATAGGTTTACATGAAAGGTAGTCCCTCTGAGCCTGCAGATCCCCCAGCCAACAACAATTTGTGCCTGTAATTGTTTACCAAAGCTTCACTCAGAAACAAATATACAGTTGTTTGCCTAGACACAAAATAGAGTTTAAGGACTAATAAGTTCAAGAGAACAGCTATCCTAGATACTTTAAATCAGACTACTTAGCATCCATTTGTGTTTGTAATTCCCTCACCAGATGCACCTTTGAAATCTCTGAAGAACAAAATATTCATTATATGAAAAAAGTAGCACCTAAAAACACCCATTAAGAACAAATGAGTCCCTGACATTCACTCCAGAAGTGTTTGGAAGCTGAACCTATTATAAAGTTCTAATTTAAGAAGTAAAGCTGGAAGAATGAGTAAAATAAGCAGACAAAAAAAGACTACAGTTATTCTTTCCACATTGTGGTGGTAAGGTGCCCAATGTTCTCCATGATCTGAAAGATGTGGTTAAAATTTTTTGGCCCCTCTTTCAAACCAGAGAAGAATCTGAATCATCATCATATTAAAAGAAAAAAAACATTGATACTGTAAAGTACTATACATATATTAGTGCATTTCTAAATTTTGAAACATTTTCTTGTATTATCTGCTGATTTTCATATGACCTCTGAGACTTCCACAAAATGCCCCCCCCCAAATTTCCTATTAATTTCTTATCCTGACCCATAATATTTCTTTCTTTCTTTTTTTTTTCCCCTAAGGCTGGGGTTAAGTGACCTGCCCAGAGTTACACAGCTAGGAAGTGTTAAGTGTCTGAGATCAGATTTGAACTCTGATCCTCCTGAATTCAAGGCTGATGCTCTATCCACTGCACCACCTAGCTGCCCCAACCCATAATATTTCAAGACATCAATGGTTAAAGTCACAAAGTGCAAGGGATAATTGTATCATGGCATAGCTGCTATATGCCAAGAAGATCCAAGATCAGAAGAGGAAAAACTTAGAAGAATCTACAAACAAACAACCACAATTTCTAATGAATTAGTATCTCTGAAATATAAATAAAGCAATTAAAATAAGAGCTTTAAAATGGCCTTACAAATGAAAGAAAGCATTAGAGAAAAGGATTAAAAAAGGATACCTTCACACCTGTGAAGGAAAGATTTGAAATGAGGTTTGCACAAAAGATACAAAGCTTAGCCAAGTAATAGACTCTTAGAAACTTAAATTGAATCAGCATTTAAAGACTCTAGGATACAATAGCAAATATTAAAAACAAAGGCAAAAACATTTAAGAAAATAGAGTAAAATGTAAGGAATTGCTTATCAAAACCATAAAAAAAAAAAAAAAAAAAAAAAAAAAAAACTTGTACAAAATTTTTCAAGTAGGCATGCAAGAAAACTGGTCAGCCATGTTAAAACAAGAAAAGAATGTAAAAACAGAAAGGATGTCTCAATTATGTATGTATGTATGTTGATGTGTGTTTGTGGGCACACATGTACACATGTTTGTGTATGGAAACAAATGAAAACTCACAAGAATTTTTGAAATAAAATTCAGAGCAGGTAGGTCAATAACCACAAAAAAAAAAAAAAACAACAAAAACTACAAATGGCAATAAAACATTTAGCAAATTCCATCATAAAAATCAGAGATCATGATATAATATTCCAAAGGGCAAGGGATATAGGCCCATAATCAAGAATAATTTAACCAGAGAAAAATGAATATAATCCCATAGTAAAAAGAAAATGTCAATGTAATAGAGGAATTCAAAGAATTTCTTATGAAAAATAAGAGCTGAATTTTTAAAATTGTATTACAGAGGAGTTAAGAGAAACATAAGAAGTAATTTTAAAACATAGCTGTAATAGGAAAAAAACGATCAAAAGACGAAGTGTTTATTTTCTTATAAGAATGATACAAGTGTCCCTTTAGAACATTAGCATCATTAGAAATCAAAGGAGTAGTCAATTAAGACAGAGAACTTAAAAGTAATTTTGTTAAGTTTAAGGATATTGAAAGAAGAAAAGAATGGGAAAATATATACAATGAAGGGAAGTTTGGAAGAACTTATTTCAAATAATTGAGGCTTAAAAGTAGAAATATATAGAAATAGGAATGTTTGATGGGAGTTGAAATCATTTGTACCTCAGTTTAATTTCAATTGTTCTAAAGAAAGTAAACAGAATTCTGTGTTGAAATATCTTGAACTGCACAAGGAAATAGGAAGAAATGAAGAAAAGGAAGAGGGAGAAATAAGAAGGAGTATAGTTTCAGGGAGGTAGCAGAATAAACACTAATCTGTCCAGGTGAAGAATTTTTGAAGAAGAGAAAGTATAATGACCTATGATTTGAATTTGGGTAAGAGAAAGTGAAAACGAACAGGGGACTAGAAGTTTATTGCACTAAATGTAAAGAATTGGTGCTAGAAACAAGTTTTGTCCCTCTCCCTCCACCTTCTTTTTAAAGTAGCATTAAGGAGGAAAGAGAAAAAAAAATGTCCACGATAACAGGATGGCAAAAAAAAAAAAAAAAAAAAAAAAAAAGCAGTTAATTATTCTTTCAATGAAAGATAAGAGGCATTACAAAGTAGAATTCAACCAATATAGTATTTGTAATAAGTAGACATGAAATATGAATACCCATATAGTGATAAAATGACATCTATTATTACTCATTTTAATTAGAAAAAATAAGGGTAGCAATGATGATCTCAGGCAAAGAGCATCAAATGTGGACAAGATTTAAAAGGATAGGGAAATGGCATTATGTTTAAAGCATATTATAAATTAATATAAAACAGAATATATTCATCATTTGAAACAACTTTCTTTTTTTGTTTTTTATTAATTTTATAATTATATGCATGAGTAATTTTTGTTTTATAACATTATCCCTTGTATTCATTTTTCCAAATTTTCCCCTCCCTCCCTCTACTCCCTCCCCTAGATGACAGGCAATCCCACACATTTTATATGTGTTACAGTATAACCTAGATACAATATATGTGTGTAAATCTAATTTTCTTGTTGCACGTTAAGAATTGGATTCCGAAGGTATAAGTAACCTGGGTACATAGACAGTAGTGCTAACAGTTTACATTCAATTCCCAGTGTTCCTTCTCTGGGTGTAGTTGTTTCTGTCCATCATTGATCAATTTTTTCCTTGCAGGAAGCTTGATTTTTTTCTTTTCCTTTTTATAAATAATTTCCTCCCATTCCACTTGTTTTTGCCCTTATGAGAAATAGAATGTCTAATGTTTTGGTGATAGACCTTCAAATACTTGAAGACATCTGTCATGCTTTAATTTAATTTTGAGTTGTCTCCAGAAAAGAGAAATACATTCTCATTTTCTTCAACTAGTCCTAAAATTATCCAAGACTCTTCATCATTTTTTCATTAACCTTTTGTTGCTCTGAAACTTAACAATGTCCTTTTGAATCTGGGTCACCACAACTATTTCTTTCTTTTCTTCCCCATTTATTTTTCTTTTAATGCTTTTCCTATTTGGCGTCATAACAGCATCACTTTGGGTTTATGTCTTTTTATTTATTAATTTTATAATTATAAAAAAATTGACAGTACATATGCATGAGTATTTTTTAATAACATTATCCCTTGTATTCATTTTTCCAAATTTTCCCCTCCCTCCCTCTACTCCCTGCGCTAGATGACAGGCAATCCCATATATTTTACATGTGTTACAGAGTAATCTAGATACAATATATGTGTGTAAATCCAATTTTCTTATTGCTCGTTAAGTATTGTATTCCGAAGTTATAAGTAACCTGGGTAAATAGACAGTAGTGTTAACAGTTTACATTCAATTCCCAGTGTTCCTTTTCTGGGTATAGTTCTCTCCATCATTGATCAACGGGAAGTGAGTTGGATCCTCTTTATGTTGAAGATATCCACTTCCATCAGAATATATCTTCATACAACATTGTTGTTGAAGTGTATAATGATCTTCTGGTTCTGTTCATTTCACTCAGCATCAGTTCATGTAAGTCTCTCCAAACCTTTTTGAATTCATCCTGCTGGTCATTTCTTACAGAGCAATAATATTCCATTACCTTTATATACCATAATTTAACCAACCATTCTCAAATTGATGGACATCCATTAATCTTCCAGTTTCTAGCCACTACGAAAAGAGCTGCCACAAATATTTTGGCACATACAGATCCCTTTCCCCTCTTTAGTATTTCTTTGGATATAAGCCCAATAGTAGCACTGCTGGATCAAAGGGTATATGCATTTTGATAACTTTTGGGGTGTAGTTCCAAATTGCTCTCCAGAATGGCCAGATTCTTTCACAACTCCACCAACAATATATTAGTGTCCCAGTTTTCCCACATCCCCTCCAACATTCATCATTATTTGTTCCTGTCATCTTAGCCAATCTGACAGGTGTGTAGTGGTATCTCACAGTTGTCTTAATTTGCATTTCTCTAATCAGTAGTGATTTGGAACACTCTTTCATATGAGTGGATATAGTTCCAATTTCATCATCTGAGAATTGTCTGTTCATATCCTTTGACCATTTATCAAATGGAAAATGGTTTGATTTCTTATAAATTAGGGTCAGTTCTCTATATATTTTGGAAATGAGACCTTTTTCAGAACCTTTAACTATAAAACTATTTTCCTAATTTGTTATTTCCCTTCTCTTG
This sequence comes from Sminthopsis crassicaudata, assembly GCF_048593235.1. NCBI lineage: Eukaryota > Metazoa > Chordata > Mammalia > Dasyuromorphia > Dasyuridae > Sminthopsis > Sminthopsis crassicaudata. Next base: position 204,075,572 of record NC_133618.1, on the reverse strand, counting down.
TTTGCATTAGTATTGTTTGTACAGAAACTTTTTAGTTTGATGTAAGTAAACTTTCCTTCATATGCTAGTTTTTATCTAAATAAAACTAAGAGCCAACTTTATATATAATGGGGAACAAGCTAGAGAACTTTCTGATTAGGTCAGGTATAAAGAAAAAAATAATTAAATTGCTATCACTATAATTTGAAACAGTGCTAAAAATATTAGTTTAATAATAAAAAAAATTTAAAAAGACAAAATGAGAGAATTATAAGGAGAATGGGAGAAGAGAATAAGCATTATTTATATAGCACCTACTGTGTACCAAATTCTGAGTTGTGTTTTATAAATATTATCTCATTTGCTTATAAATGGAACGCAAAAGACTCCACAAAAGGCAACAACAATGTTGTTTTATAATGATGCATTTAGTGAACTTTAGAGAATTAATTCATACAAAATGCTAACTAGTAAATTTGAAAAATAGCAAATAATCTCATGAATCATTAACATATATACATATTATAAGCAAAACTCTGAAGAGTTCAAACACAGAAATTTCATGTAAAATAAATGAAGAATATACAAAATACCTAGGAGTCTACCTACTAAGTCAAACATGAATATAATTTTAAAATGCTCAATATAAATTTTTTATTAAAACTTTTTATTTACAAAATACATGCATGGGTGATTTTTCCAACATTGATCCTTGCAAAACCTTTTGTTTCAAATTTTCTCCTCCTCACCCCCATGTCCTCCCCTAGGTGGCAGGTAGTCCAATACATGTTAAATATGTTAAAATACATGGTAAATCCAATATATGTATACATATTTATACAGTTATGTTGCTGTATAAGGAAATTAGATTAAAAAGAAAGGGGGAAAAACTGAGAAACAAAAGAAAATACAAGTAAACAACAGCAGAGAGAGTAAGAATGCTATGTTGTGTTCCACACTCTGTTCCTATGGTTCTTTCTCTGGGTATAGATGGTTCTCTTCATCACTGAACAAGTAGAATTCATTTGAATCATCTCATTGTTAAAGAGAGCCATATATATATATATATATATTTACTTTCAATTTTGCTGCATATCTGTCAGATTGGCTAAGATGACAGGAAAAAAATAATAATGAGTGTTGGAGGGGATGTGGAAAAACTGGGACACTGATGCATTGTTGGTGGAGTTGTGAAAGAATCCAACCATTCTAGAGAGCAATCTGGAAAGTTATCAAACTGTGCATACTCCTTCATCCAGCAGTGCTACTACTGGGCTTATATCCCAAAGAGATGGATAAAGAATGGATAAAGAAGATAAAGAATGGAAAGGCTCCTCTATGTGCCAAAATGTTTGTGGCAGCCTTTTTTGTGGTGACTAGAAACTAGAAAATGAATGGATGACCATCAATTGGAGAATGTTTGGGTAAATCAGGATATATGAATGCTATGGAATATTATTGTTCTGTAAGAAATGACCAACGGGATGAATACAGAGAGGCTTGGAGAGATTTACATCAACTGATGCTGAGTGAGACGAGCAGAAATAGGAGATCATTATACACTTCAGCAATGATACTGTATGAGGATGTATTCTGATGGAAGTGGATATCTTCAACATAGAGAAGAGCGAATCCAATTCCAATTGATCAATGATGGACAGAATCACCTACACCCAGAAAAGGAACACTGGGATATGAGTGTAAACTGTTAGCATTTTTGTTTTTCTCCCTATTTGCAACAACAACAGCAACAACAAAATTTGGTTCTGCACATATATATATATTTAATACCTAGGATATACTATAACATATTTAATATGTATGGGAATGCCTGCCATCTAGGGGAGTGGGTGGAGGGAAGGAGGGGAAAAATTCGGAACAGAAGGGAGTACAAGGGATAATGTTGTAAAGAATTACCTATGCATATGTACTGTCAAAAAATGTTATAATTATAAAATTAATTTAAAAAAAACTAAATTAATCGAGAAAAAAAATTTGTAGCACTCAAAAAATTTGTGGATTTTGCTGGTCCAGAGCTAATTCAGAAGCCAGATTTGCTAATTAGTCTGAGGATTGTAGGAGAAGGTCAGAAAGAGACATGTGTCCTTTCCACCATCTTGGCTCCAACCCTGGAAGTCCTCAATACAAATTTTAAAATAGTTCAAGTAATTGAAGAAATGACAGTTGCTCATGGGTAGGCTAAGACAATGTTACAAAAATTGTGTTTACTGCCTAAGCTAAATAAATTATTCCTTCCTTTACCAATCAAATAACCAAAGGATATTTTTTAAGAGCAAGAAAAAAATGTCAAAATTCATTGGGATGAAAAAGTTTCAAAACTCTAAAAGAAAAAAAAAAGTGATAAGGAAGGTAACCAATCAATATAAAACTTAATTTTTATTACAAAATAGCAATTATCAAAAGGAGAAAGAAAGAGAGAGAGAGAGAGAGAAATAGAGAGAGAGAGAGAGAAATAGAGAGAGAGAAATATATATATAGAGAGAGAAACAGAGAGAGAGAGAGAGAGAGAGAGAGAGAGAGAGAGAGAGAGAGAGAGAGAGAGAGAGAGAGATCCAATGGAACAAATTAAGTAAAACTCACATATGCACATACATATATGTAAATGAGGGTATTTGTCTAGAGCCTGTAAATTCCAAAGTCCCAGCTACTGAGGGAAAAACTAACAAATTGACCAAAAAAAAAAAAAAAAAAAAATGCTGGGAAAACTAGAAAGCAATTAGGCAGAAATTAAGTTGAGATCAACAGCTCACATCATATTCCAAGAAAATTTTCAAATAGTTAGGTTTACTTAGATATAAGTCACATCATAAATAAATTTGCAAAGCAAAGAAGAAATTGTCTTGTCAATCTATGGAAAAGAGAAGAATGTATGATTAATTAGTGGATAAAGAAGATCACAAAAGATAAAATGTAGGACTTTGATTACATAAAACCAAATTTTTGCACAAACTTAACAAATACAGATTAAAGATTAAAATTTTTAACTAGGGGGAAATCTTCGCAGTAAATTTTTATGATAAAAGTTTCATTTTCAAAATATGTGAAATTTATTCAAATATTTAATAAAGTCATTTACTAATTGATAATTGCTTACATGACTATATCGGACAGAAGAATAAATCCAAATATAGAGTTATATAAAAATGCTCCAGATATTTAATTATCAGAAAAATAGAATTCTGATATTCTATCTCACACTTATCAAATTGACAAATTTAACAAAAAAGAAAAAATGACAAATGTTGAATAAGCTTGAGAAATAAAATAATTATTTTCACCAAATTTATTTTATGTTAGAAATATGTTCTTGATATCTAAACTGGTGAAAATCAAAACAGAGAAAGAAATTATAGATCAATATCCCAAATTAGCATTAACATACTTTTAAAATTTAAAATAAAACAATAGTAAATGTGCCACTACAACATATCACAAATCTTCTACATTATAGCTAAGTTGGATTTAATCTAAAATGAACAATCCTGAAACGACTTTCCAAAGAAACAAACTGAAAAACCAGATGGGTTTACAAATGATTTTTGCCAAATTTTCAAAGAACAATTATTCCAAATTACATAAATTGTTTATAAATAATAAAAGAATGAATTCCACCAAATTTATTTTATGTTAGCAATATGTTCCTGATATCTAAAAATGTAAAGTAATCTATCCATTCTGAAAAGCATTTTGGAATTATGTCCACAAAGTTACTAACCCTCTATATCTTTTGGTTAGGCATATGCCTCAAAGAAGTCAAAGAAAAATATGGGGATATAATCCATTATACATACATATATATATATATATGTATATATATATATACATATATATATATATATATATATACACACACACACATACACACACATATTTAAAACAAGTTTGTGATGATAAAGAACTGGAAAATGAGGAAATGTCCATTAATTGGGGATTGACTAAATAAAAATTATGGTAAATGAATGTAATAAAGTACTATTATCCTAGTAAAAATAATGAAAAGGATGGTTTCACCAAGACCAGGGAAGGCATACATAAACTAATGAAGATCAAAGTGAACAAAAGCAAAGGAATGATTTATATTATAAAAACTGTTTGATAAAAATGAACAATTTTGAAAGGCTTAAGAACTTTGACCAATATAAATGGTAGCAACAACAATTGCTACAATGATAATAACTACAGTATGTTAAGCACTTTATAATTATCTTATTTGATCCTCACAACAACTCTGGGAGGGAGGTATTATTATTATCATTTTATAGATGGGTAAATTGAGGCAGCCAAAGTGACATTTAGAGGTTCATGCAACTAGTAAGTATTTGAACTTAGATTTGAACTCAGATTTTCTCAGACAATTGACTCTGCACTCTATCCATCTAGCTGCCCCAAGGATTGACGATGAATGTCATCTATTTCTTGATAAAATGATGGTGACTCTCTCAGAAATAAATAAATCAAACCACAAAATAAATAAGAAAGAAGTTAAAGAGGAAAATAGAATTTTAGAAAAGTTAGACATGATAGATTTTTGGACAAAATTGAATGGAGACAAAAAGAAATATACTTTTTTTTTCTCAGTGGAACATGGAACTTATACCAAAATTGGCCATGTATTAGAACAAGAGCTTCAAAATCAAATGAAGAAAGCAGAGAAAATAAATGCATTTTATTTTCAAATCATGATGCTATAAAAATCACATACAATAGAAGGCCAGGGGAAAATTAACCAAAAATTAATTGGAAAATAAATAATCTAATACTAAAAAATGAATGGCTGGAGCAACAGATCATAGACGCAATAACTTCATCCAAGAGAATGACAATAATGAGACAACATACCAAAATGTGTGGGATGCAGCCAAACTGGTTATTAGTGGAAACTTTATATCTCTAGATGCTTACTTGCAAAAAACAGATAAAAAGAAGATCAAAGAATTGGACCTACAATTAAAAAAGCTAGAAGAAAAAAAAGTAAAAATTCCCATTTAAATACCAAATTTGAAATTCTGAAAATAAGAGGAGATTAATAAAATAAAGTAAGAAAACTATTGAATTAGTAAATAAAAGTAAGAGTTGGTTTTATGAAAAAACCAACAAAAAAGACAAACTTTTAGTTAATTTGATAAGAAAAAGGAAAGAAAAAAAATCAAATTGTTAGTCTCAAAAATTAAAAGGGAGAACTTTCCACCAATGACGAGGAAATGAGAGTAATAATTATGAATTATTTTGCCTGACTATATGTCAATAAATTTGATAATCAAAGTGAAAAGGGGAAATACTTACAAAAATATAGATGTCCCAGATTAACAGAAGAGTAAATAAATCATTAAATAGTCCCATTTTAGAAAAGGAAATAGAATAAGCTATTAACTCCCTAAGAAATAAGCTCCAAGGCCAGAAGGATTTATATGTGAATTCTATGAAACATTTACAGAACAATTGATTCCAATGCTATGCTAACTATTTGAAAAAATAGGGAAAGACTGAATCCTATGAAATTCCTTTTATGACTCTGACATGGTACTGATACCTAAACTAGGTAAGATGAAAACAGAGAAAGAAAATTATACATCAATTTCCCTAATGAATATTGATGCAAAAATCTTAAACAAAATATTAGCAAAGAGATTAAAGAAAATCATCCCAGGATAATACATCATGATCAAGTATAGTTTATAAGAGGAAATGCAGGAATCATTCATTATTAGGAAAACTATAAGTATTATCGACTATATCAATAACCAAACTAACAAAAATCATATGAGTATCTCAGTATGTAGCGAGCTGTTGTCTCCAGAAGCTGCCAGATCGCTCTCTGGGAAGAGATCTGCTGTGTCAACTCAAATCTCTCGGACAGATTCTTCTTCCTGTAGAGAACCGTTGTCTCCAGGCAGTTGCTGTTAACTCTTGTCCAGAGAAGTGACTTCCCTTCCTGCAGAGAGCCCCGTCAGGCCTGATGTAATGCAGAGACTTCTCCTCTTCCTGGAGTACTGTCCTCCAGCCCTTATCCTTCCCCAGTCTAGACTGCTTTCCAAGCTCAATGTTGCCTCTTTTTATCCTCCCAGAGAATGGGCATGGAATAATGCAAGGGCTTCTGGGAAGAACCACTTCAACCAATGATCTTGCTCCTTCTAGAATTCCTAAGGTGTAAACTCCCTTTACAGGTCTGAGCCAGAGAACTGTCAAGTCAACCTGAGTTTCTCACCCTTGTAATCCTAACATCAGTAGATACATAAAAAAGCATTTGATAAAATTCAACATCTATTCCTACTAAAAACACTAGAGAGTATAAGAATAAATGCACTTTTCCTTAAAATGATCAGTAGCATCTATTTAAAAGTAGCAACAAGCATCATGTGTAAAAGGGGCAAACTAGAACCATTCCCAATAAGATAAAGAGTGAAACAAGATTGCCCACTATCACTAGTATTATTACTATTCAATATTTTATTAGAAATGTTAGCTTTGGCAATAAGAAAATAAAAAGAGATTATAGGAATTAGAGTAGGTATTGAAGAAACCAAATTATCACTCTTTGCAGATGATATGATAGTATACTTAGAGAATCCTAGAGAGTCAACTAAAAATACTACTAGAAACAATTCAGAACTTTAACAAAGTTTCAGAATACAAAGTAAATCCAGATAAATCATCAGCATTTTTATATATACAAAGTCCACCAACAAGAGATATAAAAAGAAATTCCATTCAAAATAAATGTCAATAGTGTAAAATATTTGGAAATCTAAATGCCTAGGAAAAGTCTGGAAATATATGAACACAACTGCAAAACAGTTTTGACATAAATAAAGTAAGACATAATCAGTTGGAAAAATATCAATTGCTCATGGGTTGCCTAAGCGAATATAATAAAAATGACAATACTATCTAAATTAATCTACTTATTTAGTGCCATATCACTCAAACTCCCAAGAATTTATTTTATAGACATAGAAAAATAATAACAAAGTTCATCTGGAAGAACAAAAAGTCAAATATTTCAAGGGAATTGATAAAAAAAAAAAAAAGCCAATGAAGGTGTCAGACGTAGATCTACATTACAAAGTAGTGGTCATCAAAACCCTTTGATAATGGCTAAGTAATCAGTAGTTGATTGTGGAAAAACTTAGGTTCACAAGACAAAATAGTCAATAATTCTTGCAACATAGTGTTTAACAAACCCAAAGACCCCAGCTTTGGGTATAAAAACTCCATATTTGTCAAAAGCTGCTGGGAAAATTAGGAATTAGTATGGAAGAAACTAGGCATTGACCCACAACTATGATGACATATCAAGATAAGTTTGCAATGGGTTCATGATTTACACATGAAGAGTGATATTATAAGCAAATTAGAAGAACATAGGTTGGTTTACCTTTCAGATCTGTGGAGAAGGAAGGAATTTGCTATCAAAGAAGAACTGGAGCTCTTTATTGAACACCATTTTTACACTTAAGGGTGCTAATTAAGGCCTCATTTCTAAAATAAATAGAGAATTGACTCAAATTTTTTAAGAATTCAAGCCATTCTCCTATTGATAAATAGTCAAAGGATATGAACAGATAATTTTTAGATGAAGAAATTGAAACATTTTTAGTCATATGAAAAGTTGCTCTGAATCATTATTGATGGGAGAAATGCAAATTAAGACACCTCTGAGATACTATTACATACCTCTCAGATTGGCTAAGATGAAAGGAAAAGATAAATGTTGGAGGGGAAGTGGGAAAACTGGGACACTGATACATTATTGGTGGAACTGTGAACAAATTCAGCCATTCTGGAAAGCACTTTGGAACTCTGTTCAAAAAGTTATCAAACTGTGCATACCTTTTGACTCAGCAATGTTTCTACTGGGCCTATATTCCAAAGAGATCTTTAAGGAAGGAAAGGGACCAATGTGCAAAAATGTTTGTAGCAGCCCTTTTTGTAGTGGCAAGAAACTGGAAACTGAATGGATGCCAATTGATTAGAGAATGACTGAACAAATTATGTTATATGAATGCTATGGACTACTATTGTTCTGTAAGAAATGACCAGCAGGATGATTTCAGAGAGGATTGGAGAGACCTACATGAACTGATGCTAAGTGAAATGAGCAGAACCAGAAGATCATTGTCCACAGCAACAGCAATATTATACAGTTATCATTTATCATGGATGTGGCTTATTTCAACAATGAGGTAATTCAAGCCAGTTCCAATGATCTTGAAATGGAGAGAGTCATCTACACCCAGAGAGAAGACTTTGGAAACTGAGAGTGCATCATAACATAGTATTTTTATTCATTTTGTTGTGGTTTGCTTGAATTTTATTTTCTTTCACATTTTTTTTTTTTACTTTTTGATCTGATTTTTATTTTGCAGCATGATAATGATACAAATATACATGCATATTAAGTATATTTTTCCATGTTTAAAATATATTGGATTACATGCCATTTAGGGGAGAGGATGGGGGAAGGGGAGGACAATTGGAACACAAGCTTTTTCAAGTGTAAATGTGGAAAAACTATCCTTGCATATCTTTTGAAAATAAAAACAACTTCAAAAAATATAAAGAGATGATGTGCTCAGTAACAGTTTAAGGTCCCAAATTTTGGACACAGCCAATGTGGGAATTCCACTAACCTTACAATTCATATTTGTTACATGTATTTTTGTTTCCCACCCACCCAATAAATGGGAGGGCAGCAGGAAGTATGGGAAGGTGGAAAGGAGAGAAAATAAAAAGTTATTTGTAAAAAGTAAAATTTAATTTAAAAAGTGTTAAATTAGGAGTCAAAAGAGTTGCTTTCAAATTTCAGCTCTACTATTAATGAGCTGTGTTATCTCAGTGAAATTATTTTATTTTTTTGTTTCTCAGATTTTAAAATTATTAAATGGAACATTTGAACTTGATATTTTCTATGATTTTCTATAATTCCAGATTTTATGAAACTCTTACATTTCTTTATTCACTATCTAAGCAAACCTGACTAGGCGAGTTTTTATTCCTCAAGAAAGGCACCAGCTGTATAACTACTACTACTACTACTTCATGTAGCTACTACCTTAGTATAGAGCTGTAAGCATGGTATTAAACTAATAGAGACATAGGGCCTACTAAATTAGTAGCATGGGGACTTTAGAAAACTACAAATTAACATTGATTACCTTTATTTTTATTTATTTTCTTAAATATTTCTTAATTATATCTTATCTATAATAATACTCTGGAGTGTTGCAGCAAGTATGTTTGAGATTCCTGGCTTAAAAATCACTTTCCAAGGCAACCGTATGATCTCTTTTTTTAAAGGGGGGGAGGGGAATGACATTTTAGGTTTTCCTTCCTAGTAGAGATGCTCAGTTTCTTAATCTCCCATTACCAAAGACTCTACATAGACATATCATAAAGACACAGTAAATTTCTTGTTGCCATGCAGTCATTTTCAGTCATATCTGACTCTTCATGACCCCATTTTTAGGTTTTCTTCACAAAGATGTTGGAACACTTCATTACTGTCTACTCCAGTACATTTTACAGAGGATAAACCTGAGAGAAACGGGGTAAAGGGACTTCCCCAGGGTCACACAGCTAGTAAGTGTCTGAGATCAGATTTGAACTCAGTTGTTCCAGACTCCATGCCAGGTATTCTAGCCACTATGCCAACTGGCAATAATTTGTTACACTTGGAAAATTAGAAAAATAGGATATTAGAAAAATAACTTTTCTAAAGTTCAAGATGTGATAGAATAGTGTCTAGCCAATAATTTATCTGAAAAACCTTGGAAGATTTCATTGATATGCAAGATGAATATGGGCAATTCAAACTAAAAAGCAATAAATTAATTTTATTTCAAGTGTGTCCAACTTCCTAACTCCATTTTTCTTTTTGCATTAGTATAAAAGATGTATATCTTGTTGGTTCTTATCCCAGATAATTGTACTATTCACTTAATAAAGAAATAAAATTCTTTGATAAAATTCTAGCCACAAGCACTGGGTAAGCACTTTGGTCTGGTTGTGCTGGGAGGTTCACCCACTCTATCACACTGTGTCCTTGATAAAGGACTTCTGTGGGTTCCCCTTTTGTAGCAAAAACTGATATTTCCAAGGGTTTTTGAGTAAATCTTTCAACCATATTGGATAAAGCCAATTCAACTTCTCTCAAAGCCTCTTGGGCTTCTTTTGTAAGCTGACATGGTGACGTGGTTTAAAGCAGTGTTTCCCCTTAAAGTGTCATATAATGTTTGTAATTGATATGCAGTTAAGCCTAACACTAGACACATTCATTGAATATCTCCTATCAATTTCTGAAAGTCATTTAATGTGTTCAACTTCACTGTTCCTAAAAAATGCTTTTGTAATTGTAAGCACCTTAGGATATATTTCATATCCTAAATTCGGAAAAGGAGCATGCCTCTGAATTTCTTCTGGAGCTATATGCAATATGTAGTTCCTTAGTATTTCTATGGTCTTTTATAGACATGCCTCTAACATTCTCCTCAGGTGCACATCCCAATATATCATCCATGTAATGTAATAACATAAAATTTGGAAATGCTTTACTAAAGTAAGAGCAGCAGCAACATACATTTGACACATAGTAGGGCTATTTTTCATTCCCTATGGCAAAACTGTTCATTAATATCTTTTATAACCCTCAGCTAAATTAACGCTGCATCCTGAAAAGTCAAATCTTTTCATATCTTCCTTATCCAGAGGGATAGAATAGAAACAATCCTTAATGTCTACAACCCAAAGAGGCCAGTCTCTAGGCAATTGATAGGAGATGAAAGTCCAGGCTAAAGAGTTCCTATACAGGTTCATTTATTTTCCTCAAATCAGTCAACATCCTCCATTTTCCAGATTTTTTTTTTAAACAAATACAGGGAAATTCCAAGAACTTAGAGAGGGTTGTAAGTGTCCTTGATCAAGTTGCTCCTGTATTACATTTCCTAAGGTCTGAATTTTGTCGTTTGTTAAGAGCCACTGTTCTACCCACACTGGTGAATCAGTTTTCCATTGAATGGGAATAGATGAGAGTACAGGCAGGCCTTTAACAGCAGCCCTGCCTAAAAAGCCAAAGTATTCATTTGTAGTCTTCCTTATAAGATGTCTCTTCCCCATAGATTGATGGGGATTTTTTCTACTTTAAAAGGAGTAAAAACTCCTATTTCACCTTCAAAAGTCCACCTCAAAGGGGTAGCACTAATTTCCGCTGCTATTGATCCTCCTGTACTAGACATATAGGTGTCTGCCTTAATCTTTGGCCAATGACTGGGCCAATTGTCACCTCTAATGACTGTACAATCTGCACCTGTATCTACCAACCCTTTCAATGGTATGCCATTTACATAGATAGTGAGCATAGGATGGTTAGCTGTAACAGCTGCAGTGTGAAATATTCCTGAATTCTGTTGCTGGGAATCAAAATCTGGAAATATATCACCAAATTGTCTATTAGGAGTATGTATCAGTAAACCTGATGCTACCACTTCTCCTGGTTGATAAGTCACACATTATATACCTGTATTAGTGCCTAGGTATTAGCTACACATTCCCCAGTTTCCCAAATCAGTGTGTGGATAGACACTGTTTTGTAAGCACTCTCAGGATGTGAAATGGTAAAGCATACTGTGACTGGAGGCAAAGGATCCATAGGCCAGACAGTGATAAGTTTCACCTCTCCAGGGGGACAGCTCAGTAGTTCCAGCTGCATACAACTGTATTCTCTCCAATTATAATCCCTTTCTCCCATCAGATTGCTTCTAGGCTGATTGGTCATGTGGAGTGCTGAACTTCTAAAGACTCTCTGGGTGTAACATTGGCTACCATCATGCCCCAAGTGGTTTTTGCCTGAGGCCCTAGAGCTGGGACCCACTTCCCGTTTCCCTGAGTCACTCTACATTCTGACGCCCTGTGGAAACCTTTGTGGCATTTTGGCTCTTCTTCTCCCATCCTGTCTTCTATGCCAACATTGAGCTTTCATATGCTCTACTTTACCACATTGAAAGAATTGACAAGTCTCTCTGGAAGTCCCTTGCCACGAGGGACCCTGTCTTCCCATGTTCAGATCTTGAAACGTCTATATCATAGCCTGGGTATAAAAGGTATTTGTGCCCACAGGGGCACAGCATCTTATAATCTCCTCTAAAGAAGCATCTTTGTATAGTCCTAGTATAATTCTTCTACAAACCTCATTAGCATTTTCTCTACCAAGTTGTCTTATCATAATTTCTGTTGCTGCATTTTCACCAATAGTTTATGTTACAGCTGTCTGCCAACATCTTACAAAATCAGCAAAGGGTTCATTTGGACCTTGTGCTGTTTTGTGAAGGCTTCCCCTCTATCTTGCCTTCCTGGAAGGGTGCCCCATGCTTTGATAGAAGCAGAAGCAATTTGCTCATATGCTGTCAAAGGGTAATTCATCTGCACTAAAGTATCTGAATAAGGACCTACACCTGATAGTTGGTCAAAGGTGACTGCTATATTAACTTCAGGTTGCCTATTTATTTGGGCTTATATTCTACAGAGTTCATTATGTTCAGAAAGCACAATAAGTTTTGTCCAGGTTCTAAACATATCCCTACTATAGATTTCCAATCATTAGGGGTTAAAATTTTAAAAGCCAAATTCACTAACAACATCTTAACATAAGATGATGTAGAACCATAAAGAGTGCAAGCCTTATTCAGATTTTTGATAATTTCCAGAATAAAAGGAGTATATATTCTTCTTTCTTGACATGAAGAGTCAAATTCTTCAATCACAGGATATGATTCTATTCTCAAATCATATATATCCTGTCCTTCCTCTTTACTTTAATTAGTGCTCTTTGTAATAGTGTCATGGGGATGGACAAAGCTGCTGCATGTGTGGTGCTGAGGGTGTCATCACCTTTACCACTCCTCTTCCTCCCTCCAACCACAAAGGTGAAATGAGGGAGGAAGGTCAAGAGATGGGGAATGCCCTAATGGTACCTGCTCAGGTGTAACTGAGCTGTAAAAGTGAGAAGCACCACCTTTAAATTCATCAGCTCTGTACTTCACTCCTTTCTTAACCAATTCTCCATGCTTTTCAGCTGCTTTGTCAGTATCATCCCCCTTCCCCTGCCCTTTCACCCCTCCACCCACTAAATTCTTTAACTAACTGTCCATTTTAAAACTTTTCCTTTTGGGGCTGAGCCAAGATGATGGAGAGGACACACTCTTCATTCTGAGCTCCCCTATTACCCTCACAACTGATTACAAAATTCAACCTCTGAAATAATGCTTGAGTGGTGAGTGCAGCAAATTACTAGCAGAAGATAATTTTGAAGATCTCCAGAAAATGTCTGTCTTGATTAGGCTGGAGGCGGCTAATACAGAAAAGGAGGCAGAACAAGGAGGCCAGTGCACGCTGAACAGATGGGGGTGGGGGTGCATTCTCACAGGTGGAGAATTTGCAGGGAGAACTCTACCACAGTGTTGGCCACTCTGCTTTGGTTGCAAAGGAGTAGATCAGCAAAGAAGTTACACAAACGCCAAAGGTAGAGTGTACCCCAAAATGCCAGAGTTTCACAGGACCTGGTCACACCCACCCAGCATTGGGAGTGACTCAGCACGATCAGAGCAGCAGCTACTCTCACCACAGGGAAAAATTAATAAAATTGAAAGTAAAAAATAAATAAATAAATAAAACTATTGAATTAATAAATAAAACTAAGAGTTGGTTTTATGAAAAAAAAATAGATAAAACTTTGGTAAATTTGATTAAAAAAAGGGAAGAAGAAAAATCAAATTGTTAGTCTTAAAAATGAAAAGGGAGAATTCTCCACTAATGAAGAGGAAATTAGAGCAATAATTAGGAGTTACCTTGCCCAACTTTATGCCAATAAATTTGATAAACTAAGTGAAATGGATGAATACTTTCAAAAATATAGGCTGCCCAGATTAAGAGGATGAAATAAATTGCTTAAATAAAAGTCCCATTTTAGAAAAAGAAATAGAACAAAATAATAATAAACTCCCTAAGAAAAAATCCCCAGACCCAGATGGATTTACATGTTAATTCTACCAAACATTTAAAGAACAATTAGCCCCAATAAACTATTTGAAAAAATAGGGAATGAAGGACTTCTACCAAATTCCTTTTAGACGCAAACAGGGTAATGACACCTAAACCAGGTAGGATGAAAACAGCAAAAGAAAATTATAGACCATTCTCCCTAAGAATATTGATGCTAAAATCTTAAATAAAATGTTAGCAAAAAGATTACAGAAAATCATTCCCAGGAAAATACAATATAACCAAGTAGGATTTATACCAGGAATGCAAGGTTGGTTCAATATTAGGAAAATTATTATCATAATTGAATATATCAATAACCAAATTAACCAAAACCATATGATCATCTCAATAGATGCAGAAAAAGCATTTGATGAAATCCAAAATCTATTTCTATTAAAAATACTGTGGCATATAGAATAAATGAACTTTTCCTTAAGATAATCAGTAGCTGCTAATTAAAAGCCATCAATAAGCCTCATATATAACGGGGATAAACTGGAACCATTCCCAATAAGAGTAGGGAGTAAAGCCAAGTTGCCTACTATCACCATTACTATTCAGTTTTGTATTAGTTATTGTATCAGCAATGAGATGAAAAAGAGATTAATGGAATTAGCGTAAAATGAGAAAACCAAATTATCACTCTGCAGATGATATGATGGTATACTTAGAGAACCCCAGAAATTCTACTAAAAATCTATTAGAAATAATTCATAACTTTAACAAAGTTGCAGGATACAAAATAAATCCACATAAATCCACAGCATTTTTATACATTACCAACATAATCCAACAGCAAGAGATACAAAGAGAAATTCCATTTAAAATAACTGCTGATAGTATAAAATATTTGGGAATCTATCTGCCAAGGGAAAGTCAGGAACTATATGAGCAAAATTGCAAAAAGGCATCCTGTTTTAATCATTGCCTGGGTATAAAAGGTATTTTTGCCCACTGTGGAACTGCATATATGATCTCCTCTGAAGGGGCATCCTTGTGTAGTCCTAGTAAAATTCTTCTATAAGCCTTTCACTAGCAAGTTGCCTTATCATAATTTCTGTTCCTGCATTTTCACCAATAGTTCATATGACTGCTGTCTGCAGATGTCCCACAAAATCAGCAAAGGGTTCATTTGGACCTTGCACTATTTTCATGAAGGCTTCTCCTGTATCTTGTCATCCTGGCAGAGTGCCCCATGCTTTGATAGCAGCAGAAGCAATTGACTCATATGCTGCTACAGGGTAATTAATCTGTGCTAAAGAGTCTGCATAAGGACCTGCACTTACTAGTTGATCAAAGGTGATTGGTATATTAATTTCAGTTTGTCTATTTCATTTGGCTTGTATTCTATAGAATTCATTATGCTCAGAAAGCCACAACAAGTTTTGTTCAAGTTCCAAATCTGTCCTTGTTCCAATCACTAGAGGTTTAAATTTCATAAGCCAAATTCTTTCATACCATCTTAGTATAAGACAATGTAGACCCCATAAAGACTGCAAGCCTTTTTTCATATCTTTGATAATTTCTAGATTAAAAGGTGTGTATCTTCTTCTTTCTTGACCTGAAGAGTCAAACTCTTTAATAACAGGATATCAGATATATCCTGCCTTTTGTCTTTAGCTTTAATTAATGCCCTTTGTAATTGTGTTATAGGGAGTGGACAAAACTGTTGCATGAGTGGTACTGATGGTGTCACTGCCCCTCCCTTTTTTCCCCCTTCTACCCACCATGGTGAAAATGAGGGGGGAGGGTCATGAGATGGGGAATGCCCTAAGGGCTCTTGCTGAGAAGCACCACACTCCTTAATTTCATCAGCACTGTACTTAATTCCTT
The DNA here is from genome assembly GCF_048593235.1 of Sminthopsis crassicaudata. Lineage (NCBI taxonomy): Eukaryota > Metazoa > Chordata > Mammalia > Dasyuromorphia > Dasyuridae > Sminthopsis > Sminthopsis crassicaudata. Next base: position 204,059,705 of record NC_133618.1, on the reverse strand, counting down.
TCTTGTCCAATTCTTCATGCTTTTCTGGGCTTTGTCGGTATTACTCCTCTCCTTCTCTTTCTCTTTTTTCTTTATTTTAAAACTTGTGAGGTTCCTTAAAGGCAATTGTATTATGTTGTGTATATATATAATTTTTCTTCAGGAATTTAATCAGGACCATTACCTTTGTAATATTCAAATAGTTGCTCTCCTACTAGTTTCCACATATCTGGCTTTAATTTTTCTTCCTTAGACAACCAAGGAGACATGCACTGTAATATTTCTACTAGTCCAATGATCTGCTCCCAAGTTACCAATAAGCCTGGCTTCTTTATCAACCTAACTATGTTTGCTACACACTTCCCTTAGGATGGGGAAAGCTCCTTTGTTAATATTGCCTCATTTCAGCTGAAAAATGAAAGTGACAAGTTTATTCACCCTATTTCCAGGGCACTGGAACTTCTCCACTGAATTTAAGATCATGTCAATCAAACTGCTCAGTGTAGCTCCTTAAATTCAGAGCCTCAAAATGTAGTGTGCTTCTTTCATTGCCTTAAGTTGGACATCATGTGATGTCTGGGATACCTTTCTGGAGATCATCTGGACTGGACTTGGTCTCAGCAGGATAGTCACCACAAAGATGGTCAGGAATAGAGTTTAAAGACTTTATTGTCTCCTTCATAGTTTGTCTCCTTTACAGTCTGTTCGCTCTTACTGACTCAGTCTGTGTTCTTCACAACCTGTGTCTGCCACAGTCTGTGTCTGCCACAGTCTGTTTCTTTCACAGTCTGTCCCTGTCTGACTCACTCTGTCCCCAGTTCTCTCAGTCCTTAAATACCTTAAATTATTACAATTACATCATTACAACACATTGAGTATATGCCAACTAGGGTGATTATATCATTATATCCTACTAGATATATGTGAACTAGAGAACCATTATCTCATCAATTCCACTGAGATTACAATTTGTTGTAAGTATCCTTGTTTCAAGTATACTTGTCCAGAGTTCTGGCCCTCTACAATCTCAGAGTTGTTTTAATATGTATTTCTTTAATCAATAGTGATTTGGAGCATTTTTTCATATGACTATAGATGGCTTTAATTTCTTTATCTGAAAATTGTTCATAAGATTTGATTATTTATCAATTAGGGAATGACTTATATTCTTATAAATTTGACATAGTTTTTTATGTATTTTAAATATGAGACTTTTATCAGAAACACTGGCTATAAAGATTTTCCCCAGTTTTGCACTTCCCTTTTAATCTTGTTTTTGTTGGTTTTCTTTGTGCAAAAACATTTGTAATTTAATGTAATCAAAGTTGTCCATTTTGTCTTTTATAATATTCTCTAGTTCCTCTTTGGTCATAAATTCTTCCCTTCTCCAAAGATTTGATAGGTAAATTATTCTTTGCTCTTAATTTGTTTATGGTATCATCCTGTTTTCCCAAAATATGTACCATTTTGACCTTATTTTGGTATGGGGTATGAGATGTATGTCTATGCCAAGTTTCTGGCATATTATTTTCCAGTTTTCCCCACAATTTTTGTCAAACAGTGTGTTCTTATTGTAGAAGCTGGAGTTTGGGCGTTTTTCAAATACTAGATTACTATAGGCCTTGATTATTGTATCATGGGTATCTATTTTATTCCACTGATTCACCACTTTATTTCTTAGCCAGCAGTGAATTGTTTTGATGACTGACGATTTATAATATAGTTTTAGATTTGGTATTGCTAAACCACCATCCTTTGTATTTTTTCATTAATTCCCTTTGATATTCTTGACCTTTTGATCTTCCAGATTAATTTTGTTATTAGTGTTCTAGCTCTCCCAACTCAGTTTTAATGATGTTCTTGAAAAGATAATGATGGATTGATTTGTTATTTCCTTCTCCAGATCATTTTACAGATGAGGAAATATGGCAAACAAGGTTAAATTAGTTCAATAGTATCACATAGCTATTAAGTGTCTGATGCTGGATTTGAATTCATTTAGATGAGTCTTCCTGACTCCAGACTGAGAACTCTGTCCTTGTGCCATCTAACTGATCCTCAATGAATATAAACTAATAGGATTTTTTGACAACAGATTAGGAGAATCATAGTTTCCAAAAATAAGTAGTTGATAATTCTGCTTTATTATACCCTACTCATATCATATTTATAGTATTCTATTTTGTATTGGGAAATACACTTTAGGAATAGAATTAATGAACTAGAAATGGACCAAAGGAATACAGGCAGGATTATGAAAGATTAACAATAATAGTTCTCATTTACAGAGAGATTTCTATATATCAGGGACCAGGAGACAGATGCTATTATTATCCCTATTTTCCTGATAAGGAAATTGAGGCAAACAGAAGTTATCAAGCTAATAATTTAAACTAGATGCAGGCCTACCTCCAGCCACCAAATTTTATCCAGTATAATGCCTATCTGTCTCAAACGTGTGCCATGCAAGTTAGATACAGATGCTGTAAAATATAACAAAGGAAAATTATTTTCTTATGAGCAATTCAGTGATTTTGACTTACTAAGACTAGGGAAAAAGGAGTTGTGATTTTTTTACTTATTGAATAGAAGTACCAGTTAATTGGGTATTCACTTAATCAGAGACTGGGATGAAATGTCAGTGGTTAATGGTAGTGTTTTAAAGTGTATATAAAGTGAGGACATTAATCCCAGGCTGTTACTTTACTCACTGTACCTCTCCTTGAAAAGAACAAGGGACAGTCCTCTTAGAGATTTCAAGTTCTTGAAATCATGTCAGGTAGAGGAGAGATTCAACTTATTTTGTTTGATTTTTGTCAGAAAAGTTGGGTTTAGTGATTGGAAAGTGCAGAGCTTCATTTAGCTTTGATGTAAGGAAACTTTTCTGGCAGGTAGTGTTCTCCCCAAATGGAAGCATGTAGTGAGTTCCCTTTACATGAAGGTCCTCAAGGAAAGTTGTAAAGTTCTGTCATCTCCAGAAACTGTCGATCGCTCTCTGGGAGGAGATCTGCTGTGTCAACTCAAATCTCTCAGACAGATTCTTCTTCCTGTAGAGAGCCCTTGTCTCTAGACAGTTTCCGCCAACTCTGGTCCAGAGTAGTGACTTCTTCCTCTGGAGAGCCACCTCAAGTCTGGCCCAGACAAGACTCCATCTCTTGAGTGCCGCCCTCTTTTATCCTCCCAGAAAATGGGCATAGGATAATGCAAGGGCTTCTGGGAAAAATTACTTCAACCAATGAACTTGCTCCTCCTAAGCACACAAGCTCTTCCCCAGGAGTTCACAGAAGTAAAACTCCCAGTAAAGGCTGGAACTAGAGAATTGTTAAGTACCAACTAAGCACTTAGTAAGAACCTAATATCTCATTATCTCATTAGCACTTAGTAAGAACCTAACAGAAACGTTGGAGGATCTTTCATCAGAAAGAATAAGGAATCCCTTAAAAAATTTTGAATGGAATGAGATAATCCAGAAGTCCTTTTCATCCCAGATATTCTGATATTTTTTTGAGTTTAAGGATACAATTTGAACATTAAAATTGTGTTTTTAAACTTGGATCATAACATCTTAAAGGGAGCTTTGATGTCTCCTACTTTAAATTCCTCATTTTTAAAGATGAGGAAAATAAATCTCCAAAGAGGTAAGTGCCATTTGTAGTATGGAGCTAATAAGTAGAGGTAATTTTTCAATGGAAGACTCAGTACCTTTTTTGTTAAATCATGTTGTCTTCAGTATTTCCCATATCTGAAATAGTTTCACTCATGTCTGACTCTTCATGACACCATTTGGGATTTTCTTGGAGTAATTTGCTATTTCCATCCACAGGTCATTTTACAAATGAGTAAACTGAGGCAAAGAGGATTAAGTGACTTGCTTAAGATCAAATATTTAGTAAATGTCTAAGACTGGGTCTGAACTCAAGTTTTTCTGACTCAAAGTTTAAGACTCCATTCATTGTGTCACCTAGCTGTCTTGTATATATAAAATAGCTGTGGGGGGCAGCTAAGTGGCGCAGTGGATAGAGCACCAGCCTTGAATTTAGGAGGACCCGAGTTCAAATATGGTCTCAGACACTTAACACTTCCTAGCTGTGTGACCCTGGGCAAGTCACTTAACACCAGCCTCAAAAAAAAAAAAAAATAGCTGTGTCTTAGCAGTTATTACACCTGATAAGTTTTTAAGTAAAAAGGCTAATGCATGCTGTTATTGGGATTATATCCCAAAGAAATACTAAAGAGTGGAAAGGGACCTGTATGTTCCAAAATGTTTGTGGCAGCTCTTTTTGTTGTAGCTAGAAACTGGAAGTTGAATGGATGCCCATCAATTGGAGAATGGTAGGGTAAATTATGGTATATGAAGGTTATGGAATATTATTGCTCTGTAAGAAATGACCAGCAGGAGGAATACAGAGAGGCTTGGAGAGACTTACATCAGCTGATGCTGAGTGAAATGAACAGAACCAGAAGATCGCTGTACACTTCAATGCTGTATGAAGAGGTATTCTGATGGAAGTGGATATCTTCAACATAAAGAAGATCCAACTCACTTCCAGTTGATCAATGATGGACAGAAACAACTACACCCAGAGAAGGAACACTGGGAAGAGAATGTAAATTGTTAGCACTACTGTCTATCTATCCAGGTTACTTATACCTTCGGAAGCTAATACTTAATGTGCCACAAGAAAATGGTATTTACACACATATATTGATTGTACCTAGGTTATATTGTAACACATGTAAAATGTATGGGATTACCTGTCATCGGGGGGAGGGAATGGAGGGAGGGAGGGGATAATTTGGAAAAATGAATACAAGGGATAATATTATTTAAAAAAAAAAGGCTAATGCATATGGTAATGTTTGAATGAATCAACATTAGTGTTTCAATAGAAATCAAAGATACCAACAATTTATTATGAAGGGTCAATTAAGTCATCCAATATCATAACACAATGGCAAAACACTGAATTTTTAATCAGAATTTTTATACATATGCTTCTCTAATGGATAGTGTTGGGTCTGCCATTTATCATCATTGGTTAAATCATTTAGTCTCTCTGAGCTCTGGTTTTCTCGTCTTTAGCATAGAGTTTTAGGGAACTGATTTGTCAATTTTAAAATATTGCAGAAATGTCAACAGCAAAATGTTCAGGTCGATTTTCCTCACTGGTATTACCAGCAAATAGTCTGTTAAGAAAAAAGAAATTGAATTTGGTCCTGAAATTGGGGAAATTTATGTAAACAATTTTTCAAGGCTGATAGAATTATAGAATGTCAATTATCCAGAAGCTAAGACATATTTGGATAAAGTTTTTAAAGTGGTTTGTAGCTCATTGTGCAGCTAAGCATGTCTCATTGACTAATTAATGTTGCCAATGAGATTCTCTACTCAACGATTATTTAGCCTAGAGTAGAATAAAATGCTGCCACTGCTAGTGCAGTATCATTATGTAACAGAAAATTAAAAATCTGATAATTTGATTGGAGGTCTCAGGTGAGTTTTTGTGTAAAAATGTTAACCTCAAGTAGCTATAAACAGGTAAATGTTTTATTCATCCTACTGATATGAAATAAATGCTTATGATATAAATTATGTATAATTAATACTCTTGGGATAAAAAAGTATGCTAATAGTTTGTCAGTTAATTAAGAAAAGAAGATGAGGTAAACAAAGGTGATTATAATTTACCTTGGGACTATAAACAGAAATCGTGCCTTAAATAATCTCTAAAAAAATACATTATACAGCAAATACTTCAGTCTCCATCCAGAATGGTAGCATAATGTTTTATGGTTAATGTGCAGTAGAGATGTTAAATGAAGAAACAGCTTGTGTTAACAGACCCAGGCCACAGAACTCCCCATTACTGGTGTTCTGTTGGGTCCTGTTTTGTGAACAGTTCTTCTTTCTTTAGAACTATTAGCTAAAAATAGCTGTTTTGAAAACTGAAAACTATTAAGAGAGAAGGGAGAAAGAGAAGAAAGGTGAGAGAAGGAAAGGGAAAATAAGGAAAAAGATGAGAGGGGAAGAGAGAGGGGAAGAGTACAGAGGGGAAGACAACAGATGGGAAAAGAGAGGAGAAAATTTAAGACTTCTGTATGTTAATAAAAACGAGAAAACATATGCATACTGAAAAGCATTTTTTTTATGTTTTCTCACAACTTTGAGTTGAAGACTTTGATATTTGCCTCCAGACACTTCTGACATGGCATATATTTGAATGAAAATAACAGAATCATATGGTAGTGATGTAAATCATTATTTCCACTGGATTTTCACTGCCACCTGTACTCATTTTATTTGTGTCTTATTGATAATATGGGGCAGCTATACAGCAAAGTGAAGTCAGAAAAACTCATTTTCATGAATTCAAATCTATCCTCAGACACTTACAAGCTGTGTGACTGGGCAAGTCATCTAACCCTGTTGGCCTCAGTTTTCTTATCTATAAAATGAGCTACAGAAGGAAATGGTAAACTGTTGTAATATCTTTGTCAAGAAAACAGCAAAAGAGAATATCGAGGGCGGAGCCAAGATGGCGGAGAAGAAACACACGACTCTGTGAACGTCCTCACTCCCTCACAACCAATTAGATAAATTAAGTCTCAAAATAAGCCCAGGACTGATAGATACCACAAGGACTGGAAGCACGACTTACCAGCTGAAGAGAATCTGGAGTTTCAACAGAAAAGGTCAGTCCCCAGGGGAGGAAGAAGAGAGGCCAGCACAGACGGTGGGGTAGTGGCACACTGCGCTGGATGCACTGGGGAGGGCTCTGGGATCAGAGAAGCCACTGAGGTAAAGGAATCTGGCACAGGCTGTTAGCTCTTCTCTGCTAATTATTTAGCAGTTCAGAAGAGAAAGCCAAAATATTTTAAAACTCAGATTAGATTTTCCCCAGACCCTGGAGGTGACTCAGCAGATCTCGGCACCAGGGGTGTGGCCTCAGCTACCACCTGAGAATAGTTAAGAGATTGCCAAGTGGGTGGATACGGCCCAAGGCAACACACACTGCCTAGCTTAGCTGGAGGGAGTGGAACTCAGCTCCAGGAAGTCCCAGAGAAGTGGAACCTTTGAACTAGGGACCGCGGTTTCTGGCAGACACTTCCAGTTTGAGCACAGGGGCTTTTCACGTCACCTGCTGCAGACATCCACGCCCCACCCGGACACATAGGCTGTGCTTTGTGCTGTCTTTACTATTCAACGCCCTCGGGCACAGCAGTGCTAATCACCTCTGAGGCACTTCCAGGGAGGGGGTGGGGAACTCTCTCCCAGAGCTCTCTCTAAGCTCAGGCGCAGGAGCCGCTGCATCCATCTGGTCTGGGAGGAAGCTGGTAAAGAAATAAATAAATAATTTCCTACCCCAGGGACAGACCCCAAAAGATTTTTTTAAATATGAGCAAAAAAGTCAGAAAAACTATAGATTCCTTCTATACAGAGAAAGAGCTGGTATCCAACCCCGAGGAAGTTAACAGCAGAGAGACAGCAGATAACAACCGAAAGGGGAACGATTCCTGCCCCCCATCACATAACTCTCTCCTAGAAGAAACTCTTAAAAAATTAAGGGAGTTTAAAGAAAAATGGGGAAAGGAAAGGGAAGCTATGATAGAGAATAACAATGTCCTGAAATTGGAGTTGGAAAAAATAAAGAATTCACAGGAGATGCAGGGAAACAAAATTTATGAATTAGAAAAGGTTAAAAAAACACAGAAAAGTAGGATTTCTGAATTGGAAAAGATAAAAAAGTCTCAAGAAAATAGAATTTCTGAATTGGAAAAAGAAAATTATTCTCAAAAAAAATTAAGGAAATGGAAAAAAATTCAATAGAGCAAAATAATTCATTTAAAAACAAAATTGGACATTTACAAAAAGAACTAAAAACTGTGAAAGAAGAAAATAACTCCTTAAAAGTCAGAATGGAACAAATAGAAATGAATGAATCACAGAGAACCCAAGAATCAGTCAAACAAAACAAAAAAAATGAGAAGCTGGAGAACAACGTCAAATACTTACTGGGAAAATCTATAGACGTGGAAAATAAATCTAGGAGAGATAATCTGCGGATTATTGGACTTCCAGAAAACTATGACCAAAAAAAGAGCCTAGATTCTATTTTACAGGAAATTATCAAAGAGAACTGTCCAGAGATAATAGAAACAGAAGGGAAAGTAGATGTGGAAAGAATTCATCGAACTCCTTCTGAAATAGACCCTAAAAAAAGAACACCACGGAATATAGAGGCTAAGCTGCAGAATTACCACACAAAGGAGAAAATCCTGCAAGCAGCTAGAAAAAAACAATTTAAATACCAAGGTGCCACAATAAGGGTCACCCAAGATCTGGCTGCCTCCACATTAAAAGATAGAAGGGCCTGGAACCTGATATTCTGTAAGGCAAAAGATCAAGGACTGCAACCAAGAATGAACTACCCAGCTAAGTTTAGCATCTTTTTCCATGGAAGAAGATAGTCATTCAATGAAACAGAGGAATTCTATATGTTTCTAAGAAAAAAACCAGACTTAAACAAAAAATTTGATCTACATCCACAAGACTGAAGAGAAACAGAAAAAGGTACACAGAACCCTTGAGAACTGTAACTCTGTTATGGGTATATAAAAAGTACTCAAGGATAATTTGATTTTACTGATATAAAAGAAAAAAAGGGGGGTGTAGTAAAGGGAAGGAGGTCGGTTCAGAAAAAGGGGAAGGAATGATAAAAAGAGGGAAACTACATCCCAGGAAGAGGCATAGAAAATACACCATATCTGAGGGAACTTAGTGAGGGGGAGAATCATTGTGTGAATCTTACTGTCATCAGGAGAGGCTCAAAGAGTAAATAATTAACATATTTGTTTTTCAGAGAATATTCTCTCACCTCATTAAAAGGGGGGAGAGGAAAAGGGAAAAGGAAAAGGAGAATAAGTGAAGGGACTTGGAGGAAGGGGGGAGGGATCCTAAAAAAAAAAAAAAAAAAAAAAAAAAAGAGGGAGGGTTGTGCGTCACAAGGGGGTCTGTAAATTAAATATCGGGAAGGGGGATCAGGGGGGTCAAGGGAAAAAAGCATAATCAGGGGATAATACAATGGCAGGAAATACAGAATTAATAATTTTAACTGTAAATGTAAATGGGATGAACGATCCCATCAAACGGAGACGGATAGCAGATTGGATCAAAAAGCAGAACCCTACAATATGTTGTCTACAGGAAACACACTTAAAGCAGGGAGATACATACAGAGTAAAGGTAAAAGGTTGGAACAGAGCCTATTACGCTTCAGGTAAAGCCAAAAAAGCAGGGGTAGCTATCCTTATCTCAGATCAAGCAAAAGCAGAAGTAGATCTCGTTAAAAAAGATAAGGAAGGCAACTATATCCTGCTGAAAGGTAGCATAAATAATGAAGCCATATCAATACTAAACATATATGCACCAAGTGGTATAGCATCTAACTTTCTAAAGGAAAAGTTAAGAGAACTGCAAGAAGAAATAGACAGTAAAACTATAATAGTGGGAGATCTCAACCTTGCACTCTCAGATTTAGACAAATCAAACCACAAAAAAAACAAGAAAGAAATTAAAAAAGTAAATAGAACATTAGAAAAACTAGGTATGATAGACCTTTGGAGAAAACTGCATGGCAATAGAAAGGAATATACTTTCTTCTCAGCAGTTCATGGATCCTATACAAAAATAGACCATATATTAGGACATAAAGATCTCAAAATTAAATGTAGGAAGGCAGAAATAATAAATGCCTTCTTCTCAGATCACAATGCAATAAAAGCTACATTCAGTAAAAAGTTAGGGGTAAATAGACCAAAAAGTAATTGGAAACTGAATAATCTCATCTTAAAGAATGACTGGGTGAAAGAGCAAATTATAGAAACAATTAATAATTTTACCCAAGATAATGACAATGATGAGACATCATACCAAAATCTGTGGGATGCAGCTAAAGCGGTAATAAGGGGAAATTTTATATCATTAGAGGCTTATTTGAAGAAAATTGAGAAAGAGAAGATTAACGAATTGGGCTTACAACTTAAAAGGCTAGAAAAAGACCAAATTATAAACCCCCAACCAAAAATTAAACTTGAAATACAAAAATTAAAAGGAGAAATCAATAATATTGAAAGTAAAAAAAACTATTGAATTAATAAATAAAACCAAGAGTTGGTTTTATGAAAAAGCCAATAAAATAGATAAACCTTTGGTAAATTTGATCAAAAAAAAAAAAAAGAGGAAAATCAAATTGATAGTCTTACAATTGAAAAGGGGGATCTTTCCACCAATGAAGAGGAAATTAGAGAAATAATAAAGAGTTACTTTGCCCAACTTTATGCCAATAAATTTGATAACTTAAGTGAAATGGATGACTTCCTCCAAAAATATAGGCTCCCTAGATTAACAGAGGAGGAGATAAATTGCTTAAATAGTCCCATTTCAGAAAAAGAAATAGAACAAGCTATTAATCAACTCCCCAGGAAAAAATCCCCAGGGCCAGATGGATTCACATGTGAATTCTACCAAACATTTAAAGAACAATTAGCCCCAATGTTATATAAATTATTTGAAAAAATAGGGGATGAAGGAGTCCTACAAAACTCCTTTTATGACACAGACATGGTACTGATACCTAAACCAGGTAGATCGAAAACTGAGAAAGAAAATTATAGACCAATCTCCTTAATGAATATGGATGCTAAAATCTTAAATAAGATATTAGCAAAAAGACTTCAGAAAATCATCTCCAGCATAATACACTATGATCAAGTAGGATTTATTCCAGGAATGCAGGGCTGGTTTAATATTAGGAAAACTATTAATATAATTGACCATATTAATAATCAAATTAATAGGAACCATATGATCATCTCAATAGATGCAGAAAAAGCATTTGACAAAATCCAACATCCATTCCTACTAAAAACTCTTGAGAGTATAGGAATAAATGGATTATTCCTTAGAATAATCAGGAGCATATATTTAAGACCTTCAGTAAGCATAATATGCAATAGAAATAAACTGCAACCTTTCCCAGTAAGATCAGGAGTGAAACAAGGTTGCCCACTGTCACCATTACTATTCAATATAGTACTAGAAACGCTAGCCTTGGCAATAAGAGCCAAGAAAGAGATTCAAGGAATTAGAGTAGGAAATGAGGAAATCCAACTATCACTTTTTGCAGATGACATGATGGTATACTTAGAGAACCCCAAAGACTCTGCTAAAAAGCTACTAGAAATAATTCAAAATTTCAGCAAAGTGGCAGGATACAAAATAAATCCACATAAATCCTCGGCATTTTTATATATCCCTAACAAAATGCAACAGCAAGAGATACAAAGAGAAATTCCATTCCAAACAAATGTTGAGAGTATAAAGTATTTGGGAATCCATCTACCAAAGAAAAGTCAGGAATTATATGAGAAAAATTACAAAACACTTGCCACAAAAATAAAATCAGATTTAAATAATTGGAAAGACATTCAGTGCTCTTGGATAGCCCGAGCGAATATAATAAAGATGACAATACTCCCCAAACTAATCTATTTATTTAGTGCTATACCAATCAGACTCCCAAGAAACTATTTCAATGACCTAGAAAAAATAACAACAAAATTCATATGGAAGAATAAAAGGTCGAGAATTGCAAGGGAACTAATGAAAAAAAACTCAGAGGAAGGTGGTCTAAGTGTACCTGATCTAACGCTATATTATATAGCAGCAGTCACCAAAACCATTTGGTATTGGCTAAGAAATAGACCGGTAGATCAGTGGAACAGATTAGATACAAAGGATAAAAAAGGATACATATATAGCAACCTAATCTTTGACAAACCCAAAGATACCAACATTAGGGATAAAAATTCATTATTTGGAAAAAACTGTTGGGAAAACTGGAAATTAGTATGGCAGAAATTACATATGGATCCACACTTAACACCATATACCAAGATAAGATCAAAACGAGTCCATGATTTAGGCAAAAAGAGGGAGATAATAAATAGATTAGAGGAACAGAGGATAATCTACCTCTCAGACTTGTGGAGGAGGAAGGAATTTATGACCAGAGGAGAACTAGAGATCATTATTGATCACAAAATAGAAGATTTTGATTACATCAAACTAAAAAGTTTCTGTACAAATAATACTAATGCAAACAAGATTAGAAGGGAAGTAACAAATTGGGAAAATATTTTTAAAAACAAAGGTTCTGACAAATGTCTCATTTCCAAAATATATAGAGAACTGACCCTAATTTATAAGAAACTGAACCATTCTCCAATTGATAAATGGTCAAAGGATATGAACAGACAATTCTCAGAGGAAGAAATTGAAACTATTTCCACTCACATGAAAGAGTGTTCCAAATCACTACTGATCAGAGAAATGCAAATTAAGACCACTCTGAGATACCACTACACACCTGTCGGATTGGCTAAGATGACAGGAACAAATAATGATGAATGTTGGAGGGGATGTTGGGAAACTGGGACACTAATACATTGCTGGTGGAGTTGTGAAAGAATCCAGCCCTTCTGGAGAGCAATCTGGAATTATGCCCAAAAAGTTATCAAACTGTGCATACCCTTTGACCCAGCAGCGCTACTACTGGGATTATATCCCAAAGAAATACTAAAGAGCGGAAAGAGACATATATGTGCCAAAATGTTTGTGGCAGCTCTTTTTGTTGTAGCTAGAAACTGGAAGATGAATGGATGTCCATCAGTTGGAGAATGGTTGGTAAATTGTGGTATATGAAGGTTATGGAATATTATTGCTCTGTAAGAAATGACCAGCAGGAGGAATACAGAGAGGCCTGGAGAGACTTAAATCAACTGATGCTGAGTGAAAAGATCAGAACCAGAAGATCACTATACACTTCAACAACAATACTCTATGAGGATGTATTCTGAAGGAAGTGGAAATCTTCAATGTAAAGAAGATCCAACTCACTTCCAGTTGATCAATGATGGACAGAAATAACTACACCCAGAGAAGGAACACTTTGAAGTGAATGTAAATTGTTAGCACTAATATCTGTCTGCCCAGGTTGCATGTACCTTCGGATTCTAATGTTTATTGTGCAACAAGAAAATGGTATTTACACACATGTATTGTATCTAGGTTATATTGTAACACATGTAAAATGTATGGGATTGCCTGTCATCGGGGGGAGGGAGTAGAGGGAGGGGGGATAATTTGGAAAAATGAATACAAGGGATAATATTATAAAAAATATATATATATATAATAAAAAATTAAAAAAAAAAAGAAAACTGCAAAAGAACTAATGAAGTGTTGGTCATGACTGAAATAACTGAATAACTATAAGTGATTCTATGGCACATGTTATATCACAACTATTTTAAACTTTCTCCAATCTCTTCAAGCTTGGAAGCCCTTTCTTCTCTCTAAAGATAACCCTACCTTATACTTGGATGGTAAGGGCTCACATTCTGAATAAAAAGAAAGTCTTAACTCTTTGATTTGTCCTTGCTCAAAACTTATTTCCTCTGACAACAATGAAAGCAAAACCATCAGTTCTCAGTCTTTCAAAAGGATTTAGGAAGTTGTTAGCACCATTACAGAAATTGGAAGGAGCTATGGTACCACTCACCCTTTAAGATTATGAAAGACAAGAATGGTAGAGGTAAGTTACCATGTCTGCCCAGAATTGCTTATGCCTTTTACAAAACACAGGTTCATTCTGGCTGTCATTACTATCAATATTCTTGGTCCTAGAACAATTTACTGAGTTACAGAATTGAGAAGGAACCTAGAGGTCATATTGTCCAACCAATATTTGGAAATAAATCCAAGTGAGCATCTAGATTTTTTTTTTCTCTTGAAGAACTCCAAAAAGGAATAAACTACTGTCTCTTGAGATAATATTTTTTATTAATAGTTGCATACATTACTTTCCCCTGACAAATAATTTACTTCTTTGCAAGCCTGGGTTGTTCTCTTTATAACTCTTACCATTCTTCCATCTGATTTTATACAGAAGTCAAATGTCTATCCCAATTGATAGCATTTTACACATATTAAAACTATGTATGAATGTACTGTGTTTATTTTTTTCCCTTCAGGTTAAACATACCTAATTTCTCTTAAAGATTGTGATGGAGAGAGAGAAGAAGTGGCAACCCTATAAAGACTGGGATTGGTATATATCTTCATACTACTTTGCTTACTGTCATTACTATTCATCTTCCTTTCTCATTTTCTGATCAACTGTTTTTCTCCCATGATTAACTAAGTCTCAATTCTTATTCCCTTAATTCCTATAATTTAGGGTTGCTACTCTGCCTATGTGAAAAGCTGTTTCCCTTACTTCCTTTCCTTGTACCCTCATCCCTATATAACTTTAATTTTCCTTGAATTTAATTGTAACTTGCAATCTAGCATATGGATCATTGCTGTTATTAAGAAATTTGGTTCTATCCTAGATGATTTTCTCTTTTCCTTCCATCTTCATGTATTTGTAGAAAACTGAATTTCTTTGAAAGGTAAGTCATTCCTGGACACTTTTGACAATTTGGATTTCTTTCTTTCTCATGACTTTATATATCAGAAGCCAGAAGTGTCTCCTTATTATTGTTCCTGAATCCTAATTCCATTATTACCCTGTAGAAACTTTTCTTTGATATACACTACATCTATCTTCATCAACCTGCCCAAAATTTTAGGTCTCTCAACTCAAGGTAGCTTGAGTTACTAGCTAACCTAAAGTAAATGTTAATTTGTGATAGTTAATATCTGGTTTATTCACATCTATCCTCACTAATCATCCTCATATTTGGATTTTCAGTTGACATTCCCTCAAAAATATCAGTTTCCTAGTTTATTTGACCTAAGTAAACTCTTATTATTCTCCCATCTTTTTGTATCACAACTTCATATAGATGGTCAGTCACAATGTAGATCTCACTCTCCCTTCCTCCTCAAAGTTTTCTATTTCTAAGATACTGAACTCTTAAATTCCTCTTTATCATTATAGGCTTTTGTTGTATTATATCTCTCTACTTCACCCCTTCTAACCTACTTTCTATCCTAACCACAACCTTCAGTCTACTCTTTCCTCTCTGTTATTCAAATTATTCTCCAATATCTTCCTTCAATTTTATCCCTTCAGTTTTAATTCTAGAGTTAATTATTTCTTCATTTTGAATATGTCCAATTGAATTTTTAAATGAGTTATTTTGCTCTATTGATTTTTTCCCCATTTTACTAATATTGTTTTTAGTGACTTATTTTCTTTTTCCAATTCACAAATCCTACTTTCTTGGGAATTTTTTATCTTTTCCAATTCAGAAATCCTACTTTCCTGTGATTTTTTAAACCTTTTCTAATTCACAAATTTTGTTTCCCTGTACTTCCTGTGAATTCTTTATCTTTTCCAACTCAAATTTCAGGACATTGTTACTCTCTGTCATAGCTTCTCTTTCCTTTCTCCATTTTTCTTCTAACTCTCTTAACTTTTTAATAGTCTCTTCTAAAAGAGAGTTATGTGATGGGAGCCAGGTATCATTTCCCTTTAGGTTATTATTTGGAGACTGCCTGCTGTTAGCCTCCTCGGGGTCGGAAACCCTCTCTTTTTCTGTTTAGAAGCTGTCAATAGTTCTCTTCATTTTTTTACTCATTTTTAAAAACCTATGGGGTCTGTCTTCAGGGTAGGGAATTTATCAGCTTCCTCCACAGAACAGGGATAGGATGTTTTGTTAATGGGCTGCAAAGGTAAGAAGGAGCTCTGGGAGAGAGTTTTCCCCCCTCAACGGAAGTGACTCAGAGGTGGTTAGCACAGCTGGGCTGTGGGATTGCCCAGTGAAGAACTCCAGCTGTGTGGCCTAGCAACATCCCTGAGGCTAGAGGCTGAATAGTGAAAAAGTCACAACCCCGGGCCCACCCCTCCCCTCCCTGGGGCTGTGATATTAGTAGCTGACCAGCAAAAAACCCTGGTGCACAGACTGGAAGTGTTTCTGCCCGGAGAAGCACCGTTGCTGCTGCTGGAGTTTCCCTGCTGTTGAAGTTCCACTACATCAGGCCAAGCCCCCTACTGTGTGGATTAGCTGCTGCCCCGGGCTGTGTCCCCTGCTGTGTAGGTTCTTAAATGCCTCAAGGAAAAGCCCCAGACAGCAGAGGGCCACTGCTCAGCAGTGCTGTGATCTGTGTTGAGTCACTTCTGGGTTTGGAGTAGTTTTAGGTTCTGGCGTTTATTTATTTATTTTTTTTTAAGTGGCTTTGATTTCTCTGCTGATCTGCTGTTTTGCAAGCAGAGTAGAGCAATCAGCCTATGCCAGAGTCTTCTGTCTCAGTAGCTTTTCTAACCCCAAAGGCCTCCCCAGCCTGTTTGGCACAATATGCTAGCTTTTAGTCTAACCCTATCTGTGCCGGTCTTTTTCTCCACCCCTCAGGACTGACCTTTTCTGATGAAATTCCAGATTCTCTTTGGCTGGTAAGTTGTGCTTCTAATCTTTGTGGTTTTTACCTGTCCAGAGCTATTTTTGAGGCTGAGTTAAATAGTTGGTATTGAGGGTAAGAGGGAGCTTAGAAATTCACATGTAACTTCTCCTCCATCTTGGCTCCACCTGTTGAATATAGACATTTCAAACTAAACATATCTAAATTGGAACTCAGAACTTATTGTATAAAATATTTATTGATTCTGAACTTAATTATTTCTGTCTGAGATATCACAATATTTTCAGTTTTCAATCTTGGAGTCATTTTCAATATATCGCTTTCCTTCATCCCATATATCAATCAAGAATCCAGTCTTATCTTCCATACAATCTCTAGAATCTATCCCCTTCTCTATTCATACAGCCTCAACTTAAGTTCAGGCCCTACCACTTCTCATCTGCATCATTTCAATTTCTTTTTTTTTAATAGCTTTTTTATTGACAAAACATATGCATGGGTAATTTTTCAGCACTGACCCTTACAAAACTTCTTTTCCAATTTTTCCCCTCTTTCCATCCATCCCCTCCCCTAGATGGCAGGTAGTCCCATGTTAAATATATTAAAATGTATAT
The DNA here is from genome assembly GCF_048593235.1 of Sminthopsis crassicaudata. Classification (NCBI taxonomy): domain Eukaryota; kingdom Metazoa; phylum Chordata; class Mammalia; order Dasyuromorphia; family Dasyuridae; genus Sminthopsis; species Sminthopsis crassicaudata. The sequence continues at coordinate 204,042,686 of NC_133618.1, read as the reverse complement.
TAATTTTTTCAATTTCTTAATGCACCATTGTATCTTAGATCTCTCACATCTCTAATACATCATCCATTTATCCATCAAACTGGTTTTTCTAAACCAAATAGTTGTCCATGTTATTCCCCTATTCAATAACCTCTGGTGTATCCCTAGAGTAAAATTATTTTCTTAATCTCTTCTTACCTTTCCACTGTTAACATTGACCTTCTGCTGTGCTTTGTCTTCCAGCTCTGTGCCTTTATATTGACTGCCTTTCATGATCTTCATCTATAACTTTGCCCCTTATATTTCCTGACTTCCATCAAATTTCAGTTCATCAACTTTTTCCTGAGTCTACTGCCCAATGCCTGGTACCCTCCTTTGTCAAACTTGCATCACTTTAAAAATCAAACCTGTAATCACCTTACATTATGTATATATTTTATGTTAAATGCTTGCTCTATTAGAATTTCTTATAGGTTTCTTGAGGGTAAATATTATTTCATTTTTATTTGTGTATATGCAACATTTAGTATAATGCCTGACAAAAATGGACACTTAATAAATGTTTACTTACTGAATTTTTGACTAAAATTCCTCATCTAGAAAGTGGGAACTATAATATCAGCCTTATTTTAAAGGACTACTCTGAGGTTCAGCTAGGAATGGATGTAAACACAATTCAAAAATACAAACATCAGCTATTATTATGAAAAAAATGACTTTAGCAAGAAGAACTTCTGAAGATCAGCAACAATGAAATTCATGTGTGAAATTCAAGTGGCTGGCAAAACTCCAACATATCACTTTTTCAACTGGAAAATGAATGCAAATTTATCCTGGTCTTCACTATATAGCTTCCTTTAAAAAAAAAAAAAAACACACTGATGCTCTCCCTAAAAGAGATGCCTAGTTAGAATAACTCTGGCTAATAAATCATGGTGAGATATTTCTAGAAGCTTGAGTTAGTATAGCTCTTTTGGCTCAAGAGTTTTGTTTTAGGTTGACCCTAGTAATATTTGCACGCATTGTCACCCTGCAGAACAAAAACTAAATTTAACATGGAGTTCCTAAGAAAGTTGCCAGAAAGTGGCTTTCTTCCCTTTTTGGGTTTAGCCTAAAAGTTTTATCCTTTCTTCCAGACCCTCTTAAAGCACTCAGGATTTTTGTCCTGCCTCGAGCAACTACCACCAAACTGATTTGCTTTGCTTCCCAAATTTCCAGGGATGACAAAAGGAAATGAATAATCATTTACCTAGTGATTGCTATGTGTTAGGCAAAATGATAAATACTTTTAACAAGAATTTACTTTGAATATTAAAGCAATCCTGCAAAATAGATGCTAGCATCATCCCCAATTTTCTTTACAATTAGGAAAACTGATAGTTTCCTTAAGAAGAGTGCTTAAATGATTTTCCCAGGGTCACATAGCCAATAAGTGTCTGAGGTTATCATTAAATTCCTTCAGGTTATCCTGACTCTAGGCTCAAATCTCTGTCCACTGTTTATGGTGGCTCCTTCTAACATTTCTTTATCTCTCTTGCTAACTCATACTATACTTCTTGAAGCATATGATTAGTTTAACAATCTGTAGAGCCATAGAATGTCAGAGCTCAGGGTAATCTATTTGATTTCATCTTGTTCAACCTTTTGACAGATGAGAAAACTGAATTCAGGTATATTTTCAATAAACCTTAGAATTTTGGTTTTAATTTGGGTTCTCTGATTTTTTTCTACTATACCACTCTGAATGATTTTATTAATTAAGAAATGACAAAAAGAAGGAAGTGGAATAAAAATAAAGAAAGATAGAAGAAAAGATGGAGGGAAGGAAAGAATAAGGAAGGAAAGAAGAAAAGAAGGGAAGGAAAGAAGAGGGAAAATTAGATACTAATGATTTTTTTTCTAATTAAAGGAAGTGGGAGAAAGAGAAAGGAAGGTAAGAATAGAAGTCATTTCTTCCTACATGCAAATATCATACCAAGCACTGGGAATACACTGGGAATAAAAACAGAAAAAATATCAACAACAATCCTGTTTTCAAGGAGGAGCTCTCATGACAGTAAAGAGAAGTAAAAAGTATTTCTTATTTTGAGAGGATTTTGAGATTTATAAAGTATTTTCCTTATTTAGCACTCCTGTGAGGAAGTTTTTGTTTTTGCTTTTGTTTTTCATTACTTCAATTTTATAGACAGAGAAACCCAGGGTCAGATAAATTATGCAAACAGTCCAGGGTAGGGGTCCAGAGGAATTAGAGGCAGAATTATAATCTAGGCCTACTGAATCCAGCCCCAGAATTCTTTTCATTTTATAATTTTGCTTTTTCTATAAGTCGGCTTTATTATAGATATAGATTTCTTTCAGAATACATACATACATACATACATATACGTATGTATGTATGTATGCATCCTGAAAGAAATCTATATCTATAACATATATATATATATATATATATATTCAATGGGGCTGTGGGTGAGAAAGAGAGAAGAGCAGAAGAATAAACATGGGGGTGGGAGTCACTCAATAAAAGAATATTTAAATGATTTCAAATAGATTGCAAAGTGTTGAATCATAAAAAGGTTGGCAAAAAAGCCTTCTCCTCATGAGGTCTGGCTAATATTAGGAATTATTGCCTCAAACCCTGCAGGTGTGGATCGATTTCTTTCAGTACCAGTAAATGGGGTTGCAACTGCCTTTGACAACCTACAAGCTGCACAATTCCCAGGCCCCAGGGCAGACAATGATGTGGGGGAGATGCTGATTTTAGGAGAGAAAATTACAATGGTTATATAGTAAACAGCACCTGGAAGTTTACTAATGATTTTTACAATTAACAGCAGCAGTGTGGTCTGATTATTCATGCATGTTTTCTATGAAAGGAAAGAAAAGAAACAGATGTTTAAAAGAGTCACGTGGTTTAGATTTTTTGGGGGGGTATTGAGATGGGGGATGGGGAAGGGTCCATGAAGCCATAAAGGACATAAGAAGCCTCTACTTCCTGCTATGTGCTTTTCTTAGTTTGATGGGAATTGTTTCTTTCCTATCAGGTCTTTGACATCACAGTAGTTCTCTCCTTTTGGAGCTATATGTGATATTGTCCATTATTAGAACTATTCTGATACCTCAGTATAGTAGGGAGTGGACCTTGGGTTCACAAAAGCTATAACAGCAGAGTATGGCTCTGCCATATCTTTTTAAACTGAAAATTTTTTTCAGACATATGCTTAGTGAGAGATGACATATTTGCCATTAGAGAGCCAAAAGTGAAGAGACTTACTACCAAAATGTTGGCCAATAAGTTGTGTTTTTGTTGTTGTTTGTTTGAGGTAAGGTAGGGGTAATAGAAGCTCATCAACTAATCAACAAACATTTATCAAACCCTTTCTATTCACCTCTTCCATGTGGCTAGGGGCAAGGGAGATTAATTAGAAAGTGAGAAAGTCCTTGCCTTTTAGAAGCTTATATTCAATTTGATGACTGTCAGTTAACATTTGGAAGAACTTTAAAATTCATTGGTTATAGATTTACCCACTGAGGCTTCTGACCATTGAAGTATAGCTTATATATTACTAATCCTTCCATAATATTTTGCTTATTTTATTTTATTTTTTAAAGTATTTTAAAATTACATATGTTGTTTTATGGCTGTGAATCATAGATGACTATGTTTTATTCAAAGATCTAGGCACATAGTGAGCATGAATAGGATGCAGCATATAATAAATAATGTGTTTAAAAAGAAGAAAACAAGAACAAGGGATAGCCATTTGAGAGAAAGCAAATGCTCAGGATGTAACTGAGTATCCACTCAGATCTTTGAGATATCAGGGGACAATCAACAGCAACACAAAGCTATCCACTAACATTTTTATTGAGATCCCTCTGCTCTCCTGTAGGGGGCGGAGCCAAGATGGCGGAGAAGAAACACACGACTCAGTGAACGTCCTCACTCCCTCACAACCAATTAGATAAATTAAGTCTCAAAATTAGCTCAGGACTGATAGATACCACAAGGACTGGAAGCACGACTTACCAGCTGAAGAGAATCTGGAGTTTCAACAGGAAAGGTCAGTTCTCAGGGGAGGAATAAGAAAGACCAGCACAGACGGTGGGGTAGGGGCACACTGCGCCCATTGCGCTGGGAAGGGCTCTGGGATCAGAGAAGCCACTGAGGTGAAGGAATCTGGCACAGGCTGTTAGCTCTTCTCTGCTAATTATTTAGCAGTTCAGAAGAGAAGGCCAAAGTGTTTTAAAACTCAGATTAGATTCCCCCCCCCCACACACCCTGGGGGTGACTCAGGCACAGATCTCGGCACCAAGGGGTGTGGCCTCAGCTACCTCCTGAGAATAGTTAAGAGACTGACAAGTGGGTGGATACGGCCCAAGGCAACACACACTGCCCAGCTTAGCTGGAGGGAGTGGAACTCAGCTCCAGGAAGTCCCAGAGAAGCGGAACCTTTGAACTAGGGACCGTGGTTTCTGGCAGACACTTCCAGTTTGAGCACAGGGGCTTCTTACGTCACCTGCTGCAGACACCCACTCCCCACCCGGACACATAGGCTGAGCTTCTTGCTGTCTTCACTATTCTACGCCCTCAAAGCACAGCAGTGCTAATCACCTCTGAGGCGCTTCCAGGGAGGGGGTGGGGAACTCTCTCCCAGAGCTCTCTCTTAGCGTGGGCGCAGGGGCCACTGCATCCATCCGGTCTGGGAGGAAGCTGGTAAAGAAGTAAATAATTTCCTACCCCAGGGACAGACCCCAAAACATTTTTTAAGTATGAACAAAAAATCTAGAAAAACTATAGATTCCTTCTATACAGAGAAAGAGCGGGTATCCAACCCCGAGGAAGTTAACAGCAAAGATTCAGAAGATAACAACCTAAAGGGGAACGATTCCTGCCCCCCATCACATAACTCTCTCCTAGAAGAAGCTCTTAAGAAATTGAAGGAGATCGAAGAAAAATGGGGCAAGGAAAGGGAAGTTATGATAGAGAATAATAATGTCCTGAAATTGGAGTTGGAAAAAATAAAGAATTCACAGGAGATGCAGGGAAACAAAATTAGAGATCCCTCTGCTGAGTTCAAGTGAATATATGAGGGAGCATCTCCTAGAGTGGTCAGTATAGTGGTATTATGGTAGGAATTAAAGGAGGGACTACTCAAATTTACATGATTAAAATCTATTGGAGTATTTGAATATTTAACATATTAAAAACATTTATGACTTGGATTTTGATACTATATTTCTCAATAAAAATAAAATATCATCTTAGTCAAGAACTGTCCTTGAAAGCAATTAAGCAAAAACTTCATACACTATGATGGTACATATAATTTTCTGCTTTTGTAGTTTGTTATTGTGGAATAGTTCCTAGTCTCCAACTCTTAATTATCCCATTGGAGTTTTCTGGCCAACCATACTGAAATGATTTAACATTTCTTTCTCAAGTATATTTTATAGAGGAAGAAACTGAGGCAAATGGGGTTAAAGTAACTAGTCTAGGGTCACACAGCTAGTAAATGTCTGAGACCAGATTTAAATTAAGGTCCTCCTGATTCCCAGGGTAATGCTCTACCCACTGAACCACCTAGCTTCTCATCTCTGTTTCTACATTGGTACTATATAAATTCAATTGCAAAACACTTCACAAAATAAGTTTTGAAATAATTAGAGACATATTCATTATTCATGAAAAAGACAAGAAAATATGATAAAATAATAATACTGCATAAATTAATTTAATGCTAATCAAATCTCCAAAAGATCACTTTAAAGGGCTAATATATTAATAATGAAATTCATCTGGAGAAACAAAGATTCAAATCTCTAAAATAAATAATGGAAAAGTATGAAAGAAGATCTAAAAGTACCAGATTTCAAGTTATTCTATAAAGAAGTAATCACCAAAATTAATCAGTATTGCTGAAGAGAGACCAATGAGTAGAATAGATAAGTTATATAACCTACAGAAGCAAAACAATAACAGAAAATGAAAACAGAACATCCACGTTTTTGCTAAGTCCAAATACTCCAACTTGGGGTAAAAACTCCCTGACTTTAATTCTAATGCTCTCACTACTGTACCACATTAAGTGTACCACAAACAAATGAATCAGTCATTTTAAAATAGTTGTTAAGCACCTTAAAGTATGTAGCACTGTGCTAAGTGCTAGAGATGCAAAAAAAGGCAAAACACAGTCTATGGCTAGGAAAGAGGTCCAGACCAAATAAGGGATAGAAAGAATCACAAAAGATAAAAAATGGCGATTTTGATAACATGGTATTTTTTATAAAGTTTTTGAAGAAGTAAAACCAATAGAATTAGAAAAGAAGCAAATAATTAAGGGAAGTATTTGTTTTTATAGTTTTTTTTTCTGAAACTGATAAAGAAGTAATTAAAACATATTTAAATTGGAGCCATTCACCAGTTTGATAAATGGTCAAAGAATATGAATACATATTTTATAATGAAGAAATTTTAGTTATCAATATTAATGAGAAAAAGACTTCAATATAAATAAGGAATGCAAAGTAAAGCATCTGTGAAGTTCTACTTCATATATATAAGAATGACAAAATTGACAAGAAATAGAAAATCAAAATAGTTGGATAAGCTTTGGGAGAACAAGCACATATAAATGGAGCTATGAATTGGAGTAGTAATTTGGAAAATAATTTGAAATTGTGTATAACTGTTACGAAGTATGACTACTCTTTGATCCAGTTATACCACTAGTAGCAATAACCCAGCGAGATCAGAGAAAGAGAAAAAAGACCAATATTTAGTAAAATACTATAGCAAATGTTTATTTTTGTTGGCAAAAAATTAGAAATTAAGGGAACATTCATCAATTACAGAATAACTGAGCAAGTCATGATATATGAAAAGAATAGTGGTATAAGAAATATTGAAATGGAATGGTTTTAGAAAAACCTGGAAAAACCTTTAACTCAGAGTAAAATGAGCAGAACCAAGGGACAATGTATATAATAGTAACAATATTATAAAGGCAACTTTAAAAGACTTAAGCTGTTAAATGCAGTGATCAGCCATGGTTCCAGAGGATCAATTATGTCAACATCTGAGAAAGAAGTAACAGATTCAGGGTGCAGATTGAGGCATATCTTTTTGGACACAGATAATGTTGGAATTTTCTTTAACTATTTGTTAGATTTTAATTTTAATTTTTTTACCTTTTTCTTTTTTTTGGGGGGGGGGAGATAGAGGAAAAAAAACAAATTTGTGCTAATTATATATTAGAAAACAACATATCTCAAGAAAATCCCTAGGACTTTTTTTTTTTTAAGTTCTAGATCATAATAGGAATTTCCTTATGTTTGAAAAATCAGAGCTCTCTTTGTCATATGAAAGAAAAAGATGTCTGATCGTCCATATTTTGTACAGAATATTTTAATATTTAGGGTCCTCTGATATAGATGTAAGATGTTCCTGAAACTTGAATCTTTTCATCTGAAGATCAGCCTAACTCACTTCAGAGAAATTCATCTTCAGAGAGTTGGCCACCAACAAACAATTGATTTGTTTGTTTATTAGCTTTATCTATCCACCTCAGCTAATGAAAATGCTTCACTAAAGCTTGAAGGCATTCAAAATCCATTAGACAAAGGATTGCAGATACTGATGAAATTGCAAATTAAAATAATGACTAGGAGCAATGTCATGGCCCCCTTTCATTGCTGAATATCTATATCTATATATCTATATGAAACTCACTATGCCTAACTCATTTTAGATTTTTTTCTGCTGTTTCACCTCAGAAGACTATTTTTTTTCTTCTTTTTTTATTAATTTTATAATTATAAGGGTTTTTTTTTGACAGTATATATGCATGCGTAATTTTTTTTATAACATTATCCCTTGTATTCATTTTTCCAAATTTTCCCTTCCCTCCCTCTAATCCCTCCCCTAGATGACAGGCAATCCCATACATTTTACATGTGTTACAGTATAACCTAGATACGATATATGTGTGTAAATCCAATTTTCTTGTTGCACGTTAAGAATTGGATTCCGAAGGTATAAGTAACCTGGGTACATAGACAGTAGTGCTAACAGTTTACATTCAATTCCCAGTGTTCCTTCTCTGGGTGTAGTTGTTTCTGTTCATCATTGACTAACTTAAAGTGAGTTGGATCTTCTTTATGTTGAAGATATCCACTTCCAACAAAATATATCTTCATATATATCTTTATATTGTTGTTGAAGTGTATAGTGATCTTCTGGTTCTGCTCATTTCACTCATCATTAGTTCATGTAAGTCTCTCCAAACCTCTCTGTATTCATCCTGCTGGTCATTTCTTATAGAGCAATGATATTCCATAACCTTCATATACCATAATTTACCCAACCATTCTCCAATTGATGGACATCCATTCATCTTCCAGTTTCTAGACACTACGAAAAGAGCTGCCTCAAACATTTTGGCACATAGAGGTCCCTTTCCCCTCTTTAGTATTTCTTTGGGATATAAGCCAAGTAGTAGCACTGCTGGATCAAAGGGTATGCACAGTTTGATAACTTTTGGGGCATAATTCCAGATTGCTTTCCAGAATGGGTGGATTCTTTCACAACTCCACCAACAACGCAATAGTGTCCCAGTTTTCCCACATCCCCTCCAACATTCATCATTATTTTTTCCTGCCATCTTAGCCAATCTGACAGGTGTGTAGTGGTATCTCAGAGTTGAGAAGACTATTTTTTAAATGTTATTGAAAATTTTTACCTGGAAAAAGTACTAGAATACTTAGTCTTAATTTAATAGAGATGTAATATCCTTCACTTTAAATGTGAAGATTTTTTTAAAGCTGATTATACAACTACAGGATGGAGAAGATCAGAATTAATACAAACTCAGGGAAAAGAAAAAGTCTTATTTAGTAAACTACAAACTCATCATGAATCAGAATCGTCATGTAACACTCAAAAAAGTTCGTGTGATCTTAATCTCTATTGTTACCCATTGTCTGGATGTTCCCCAATTTCTAGAACTTAAAAAAAAAATTGAAAGTTTTTTTTGGAAAGTGATTACAATACCAAAATTTAAGAACTCTCCTTATTAGGAGGGTGTGGAGATTTTGTCTGTCAGATCTATGGATAAAGTAGGAATTTAGGACCAAACAAAAAATAGAGAGGATCATAGGAAGTAAATTGAATCATTTTAATTACACTAAACTTAAAAGGTTTTGCACAAACAAACCAATGTAGCCAAGATTTCAAGTAAAGTAGGAAACTGAGGGGGAAATTATAGCAGGTTTCTCTGATAAAGGCCTTATTTTGCAAATGTAGAGGACTGAATTAAATTTGCAAAATTTTCAGTTATTCTCTAATGACTAATTAGTCAAAGGATATGAACAGACAATTTATTGTCATTTGAAAGAATGCTCTAAATCACTATTGAGTACACAAATGTGAATTAAGAAAACTCTGGTGCATTACCTTTCATTTATCAACTTTGCTAAAATGACACAAAGGGAAAATGACAAATATAGGAGATGTATACAAACTGGGATATTAATGCACTCTTAGTTGAGTGGTATACTGTTCCAACAATTCTGGAGACTAATATGAAATTTTGTGCAAAGTGTTATAAAACTGTACATATCATTTTACCTAATAATACTATTACTAGGCCAAGATCCCAAAGAGATCAACTCAAAAAAAGGATCTGACTGCTCTAAAATGTTTATAATAGCTTTCTTTGGAAATAGAAAGGAAGCTCATCTATTAGTGGATGGCTGAACAAGTTTTGGTCTATATGGTTTATGATTTTAATGAATTACGACTGTGCTATAAGATATGAAAGGGATGGTTACAGAAAAAAATATTTCAGTGTTTTCAGAAAAAATATCTGGAAGACTTATATGAACTGATACAAAATTAAATGTGCAGAAATAGGAGTATGTTGTACATAGTAATAACAATATTTTAACAATGAACAATTGTGAATGTCTTATCTATTCTGATCAATATAATGAGACAAGACTTTTTTTTTTATTCATTTTTCCAAATTATCCCCTCCTTCCCTCCACTCCCTCCCCCCGATGACAGCTAATCCCATACATTTTACATGTGTTACAATATAACCTAGATACAATATATGTGTGTAAATACCATTTTCTTGTTGCACATTAATTATTAGCTTCCGAAGGTATAAGTAACCTGGGTAGATAAACAGTAGTGCTAACAATTTACATTCGCTTCCCAGTGTTCCTTCTCTGGGTGTAATTATTTCTGTCCATCATTGATCAACTGGAAGTGAGTTGGATCTTCTTTATGTTGAAGATTTCCACTTCCATCAGAATACATCCTCATACAGTATTGTTGTTGAAGTGTATAGTGATCTTCTGGTTCTGCTCATTTCACTCAGCAACAGTTGATTTAAGTCTCTCCAAGCCTCTCTGTATTCCTCCTGCTGGTCATTTCTTACAGAGCAATAATATTCCATAACCTTCATATACCACAATTTACCCAACCATTCTCCAATTGATGGACATCCATTCAACTTCCAGTTTCTAGCTACAACAAAAAGAGCTGCCACAAACATTTTGGCACATACAGGTCCCTTTCCACTCTTTAGTATTTCTTTGGGATATAATCCCAATAACAGCAATGCTGGGTCAAAGGGTATGTACAGTTTGATAACTTTTTGGGCATAGTTCCAAATTGCTCTCCAGAATGGCTGGATTCTTTCACAACTCCACCAACAATATATCAGTGTCCCAGTTTTCTCACATCCCCTCCAACATTCATCATTATTTGTTCCTGTCATCTTAGCCAATCTGACAGGTGTGTAGTGGTATCTAAGAGTTGTCTTAATTTGCATTTCTCTGATCAGTAGTGATTTGGAACACTCTTTCATATGAGTGGAAATAGTTTCAATTTCATCATCTGAGAATTGTCTGTTCATATCCCTTGACCATTTATCAATTGGAGAATGGTTTGGTTTCCTATAAATCAGGGTCAGTTCTCTATATATTTTGGAAATGAGACCTTTGTCAGAACCTTTACTTTTAGAAATATTTTCCCAATTTGTTACTTCCCTTCTAATCTTGTTTGCATTAGTATTGTTTGTACAGAAACTTTTTAGTTTGATGTAATCAAAATCTTCTATTTTGTGATCAATAATGATCTCTAGTTTTCCTCTGGTCATAAATTCCTTCCTCCTCCACACGTCTGAGAGGTAGACTATTCTCTGTTCCTCTAATCTATTTATGATGATACAAGACTTTTAAAGAAAAAATGTTATCCACTTCCACAGAGAGAAATAAAGAAATATAAGGGCAAATTGAAGAAAATTTGTTTTCGTTTTCTTAATTTTCTTTCTGTTTTGCAATATGAAGAATATGAAAATGTGTTTTGTATTATTTTATACATATAAGTGTTAACATAATTCTTGCCTTCTCAATGGGTATTGTAGGGAAAAGATGGAGGGAGAGAATTCAAAAATCAAACTTAAAAAAAAGGATTCTAAAAACAAATGAATAAATGTATATATACGCATGTACACACATACTGATGTTTTAGGCAGTGTAGGAGCATTTTATATCCATTTATTTCCATATTGTATTGATGACCAAAAGCTTTCTCTCTATTATAATAAAAATCTGCAATAAAGAGAAATTAAGGCACAAAGATCCAAGTATTTCTTTATTAGTATAGATAGGAAAAACTAATAAATTGGATTCCAGATGCCTCAAAGACAGAGCAAGGCCTTTACAACCTTTCCACAGTGACTATAAACATATTTCATTTTTGACTAGCTGGCATTTTTTTTTCTCTCCCCTGTGGGAAGGTCTGCGTTGGGCAAACTTTCTATTAGCAGTTTAACATGTCCTCTGAGAAATACCATTTAAGGCAAATATCCTATCACCAGATTGATAATTCTTCCCTCATTGTCAACAAAAGCTCACAGGTTAGGGTGTTTGTGGTTGGATGTTAGCCTATAAGGGAAGGAAGGTATCCAAGCCATCCATACTCCCTATTCTTTTGGCTGCACTTAAGACAGTCTAGAATATTTCACTTTTTCCTTAAGTGCCTTGCATCCTGCACATAAGATTTTCTACTTCATCTCTTTGCTTTATAGCTTTCTTTTGTTTTCTTCCCCCATCAGGATATAAGCTCTTTGAGGTTAGGTTTTTTTTTTCATGTATATTGTTTTTCCCAAATTTAGTCCAGTGTCTGATAGAGTAGAGCCTGCTGACATTTCTCTCTGTCTGTATCTCTGTCTCCCTGTGTCTCTGTCTCTGTCTCTCTGTTTCTTTGTCTCTGTCTCTCTGTCTCTGTCTCTCTGTTTCTCTGTCTGTCTCTATCTCTCTGTCTCTCTCTGCCTCTCTCTATATCTATGTTTAGCACTTTAATAGACATTATATTAACTATCTACCACATATGTGAATCTACTTTACAATATCCAACTTCTGTTTTCAAAGATGTGTAATTCATTTCTACACAAGAAATGCCATTTCATTTGAGGGTAACTCTTATTGCTAAGAAGTTGTCTCTTAAGTTAAAAAATAATCTGCTTTTCTGTAACTTCTAACAATTGTTCAAGTAATAACTTTTGGTGCTAAACAAAGGAAATCAAATCCTTGTTTCAGAATATTCATTTTTTTTAATAATTAGGGGTGGTTTATCATATCTCTCACCTTCTTTAATTTAAATCTTCCTTTCTTCCTATAAGTTAAATACTCCCACAAGTCTTTTTCATAACATAGTCTCCAGTGCTGTCATCATCCCTATTTTCTTCTAATATGTTACAATTTGTAAAATATGCAAATTAGAACTGATCACAGGTTCATCAAATATGATATGGCCATCCCAAAGTTTAGCTGGGCCATAAAATTCTTCAGTCTAGACACTGCTAACCTTTGAGTTGACTGATTTAGTAGTCAAATTGTTGATTCCTATTGAGAACATAATCCATTACCTCTTTCATGTAAGGTATAGAATTAGATTATTCTATCTTTCTTCTTCTTGTATTAATGATTTTATAACTCAAATATGGAATTTATCCTTATTCAATCAGATCTTTTCAGATTCAATTTTTTCCCATTTGTATTCAATTATTTTTCCATACTTATACATTTTTCAGTATTGTAATTATTCCCCAATCTGAGCTTAATGTCATGAAGAATTATATAATAGTATTTTCTATACCTTCATTAAAGTCATTGACAAAATAACTGAATAAGAGAAAGATAGTCAGAATTTTGTGGCATAACATTGAAGTTTTCTGTTTAAGTTTACAACAATTCATTAATTCATATTATTTAGAAATTGTTTTATTATTATATAAATCTACTAGGTATTCCATCATTGTCTAATTTTTTTTTTATTTTGTATGCACAAGGACATCTTGACAGATAAAAGTTTAATTCCTTTCTATAATACAGAAAGACTATACCCATAGACTTTTGTAAGTCTATACATTAAAAAAAAATCAATTTTCTTGATGTGGTTTACCTGTAGTAAACCCATGATTCTAGGAATCAGTTTTCTTAAGTGCTTATAAAAATACAGTTAGGGAAGCAATGTAAAATTATCCTATGGAGCAACATCACACTACCTGAAGCTTTGGCTTTCACAGTGTCCCAGTTCTTTACTAAAAATCAGGGCAACTTTTGAAAGTCTCTTTGTCCTGTGATAAATTTCATATATTACTTGAATAAACAACTTCTTCAACCACCAGTACACTGTCAGCAAGCACTTAATTATTCCCTATTATGTTGGAAAATCTTCCATTTTCCATGATCACGTCCATTTTTTGCATCATTTTTTCTATTTTTCTATGTAACTGACAAAGACTAAGAAAATTCCAGTTTAGGTTAACTGGCCTTCAAACAAAACAAAGTAAAACCATGAAGACTCTCTAGAATTAAACCAAATTGTACATTCTAAAGGCAGACCAGTGTTAATCGCATGTTTTAGTTAATATTAGCCGCTGTAAAGAAGGTGGTATATATATTGTATATGAGTCAAAATTAGGGAGATTCTAATTGAAACCACTGAAAATGCAAGTCCTTTGGCTTTCTTTCCATTTAAAAATTTTCTAACCCTAACTAACATGTAAGTAGTAAGATGCTAAATTGTTGGATGAACTGTCTTTTTCCATATATTCCCAAAGCCTCAATAACCTTGACATCATTAGATAGTCCTGCTTGGACTGAGAATTTCTAATTAGCTAAACCATATGTTTTGATTTCCATTTGGATCAAGGTCCAACTTTCATAAGAAATGAAATTCTTAATAGATTGAATGGAGGATAAAATATTAGGTATGCCAATTTTCTGACATTCCTTTCTCTGATCTTTTCTCTTACTTTTCCCATCTGAATCCCTTGAGTTTAAAAAAATACATATATTAAAAATATATGTATGTATACATACATATATGCATTTTAATACTTTTGTAGAGCTTTTCATTATAACAATGACGTATTTTGCTTTATGATAAAAGATACATAGAAATATCTAAATGATGAATATTCCCTGAAGTAAAGAATTTATCTGTTGTTAACACAAATGAGGGCTAAGTTCTTTAATGTTGATGTTATAGTAGTAGCATTGACCACTGTTGTAAAGCAAAGCTTTTCTTTCCTATATTCCCTTTATTCAATTATTCATTTATCAATCATCTGTCTGTCTATATATCTATCTACCTATGGCACACATATTATGAGTATTTAGTCTTTAATTAAAACTTTCTTGTAACAAACACAATTTAGTAAGCACCTATCCCCCTTCCACTCTGTCTCATATACAGAAGTTATATATGAGAATACTTGCTACATTCTGATCCAATAGTTTCCCATCTCTCTCCATTAAGGCTTGTTTTATCACTTGTCTTCTGGGAGTTTCATATTCCTTCCCCCCCCCCATTATTCAGTTTGACTTCCTTTTTGTAATATTTTCCTTTATTGCATTTGTCATTTTATATTTTATATGTATGTGTCTTGATTTTGTTTTTATTTTTCAACAGCTCATATAACTCACAATCCCCATATTTGGCTGAATTCCACATGTTGAACATTTATTATTACACAATAATATTTCATTAAAATATATATCTTATTACACTTATATAATTTTTATCAAATTGATTGCCATCTTAGGGAAGGGAGAGATAATGAAAAGACAGAAAATTTAGAACTCAAAATTTGTTTTAAATGAATGTTACAAATTGCCTTTACAGGAAATGTATATATATCCATATATGTCTATGTTCACATTTGAATGTGAGTGTGTGTGTGTATGTGTATATAAAATCCTATCTGTTTTTCAAGTTATTCCCCAATTGATGATTACCCATCTATTTTTCAGTTCTTTCCTTTGGTTCTGAGATTTTATACATAATTTCAAAATGATAATGAGAAGACTTGTCCAAATCAAAGACCCGTGTATCAGTATATTTCTCTTCCCATAACCCCTCCAAAATAACTTCTCCTGTTGTTTCTCATTTTCCCCATTTTTAACAATTGAAATAACTGAATTGTCTTTAATATCTATTTAATTCACTATTAGAAATTTGGAATATGGCTCCAAAAGTAATTTATACTTTGCAATTCTTTTGAAAATTGTTCATGTCCTATATTACTAATTATCCTTTGG
The DNA here is from genome assembly GCF_048593235.1 of Sminthopsis crassicaudata. Classification (NCBI taxonomy): domain Eukaryota; kingdom Metazoa; phylum Chordata; class Mammalia; order Dasyuromorphia; family Dasyuridae; genus Sminthopsis; species Sminthopsis crassicaudata. Next base: position 204,027,086 of record NC_133618.1, on the reverse strand, counting down.
TGAAAGGGTCTTGTTTTTCTATGTCAGTTTCCTTTTTTATAATTGACAATTCTATTATTTTCTTTTCTCACAATTTATCTTATTCTCTATCAATTATTTTTGTAGCAAGAAAATATTTAAAATTTCTATAATGTAAATTATCTATTTTTAATGTTCTCCTTTATCTGATTAATGTCTCCTATTCCTTTTCTCCTCCCTAAGCCATGGTTTTTAAAGGCATCTTTTCCTAATCTCTTCTAATTTTTAAAATAATATGACTATACAACGTTTATATGTACATTTTGATCTGACTGTACTATGTGGAATAAGTTAGTTAATGTATTCAGTTTCTGCCAAGTTGCTTTTCAGTTTTTCTAGCTATTTTTCCCAAAAAGTTATCTTAAGTCTCAATGTTAATTTTTATTGTGGAGTTGTAGGTTGATTAAAACAACTTACTTAAATTTACTATTTCATTTGACTACTTAATTTTTAATGAGTACTACTGAATGATATAATTTTAGTTCTGGCAAGGAAATGCCCTCTTCATTTGCATTTTTCCTCATTATTATAAGATTCTGTAAATTTTGTTTCTGAAAATTAGTTTAATTATTTTAACATATTTTTGAGAAGATTCCCATGGCAATTATATTGGTATAGTATTAAATCTATAAATTAATTTAGGTAGCATTATTTTTTATATTGGTGAGACTCAAATACAAACTGTGATTATCTCTCCTATTATCTATTTTTCTTTGTTATTATAAAGAACATATGAAGTTAAATCTTGTGTTTTATTAGCAATTCATATAAGAAATATTAAATCTATAAATTAATTTTGGTAATAGTATGTTTTTATTATATTGGTTGTTTGAAACATAAACCATTTTTAACTCTCAAATTACTTGTATTTTTTGTAAAGAACATTTGAAATTGTATTAATATAAATCTTTGGTTTGTCTTTTAGTGGGTTAAGTCCCAGATATTTTTTTCCATATTTTATTTCCTTTGAATAAAGTTTCTTTTATTACTTTTTTACCTATGTTTTTGTTGTAGTTGTTGTCATTTTTTGGAAGCTGGATACCATATGGAAATACTGATGATTTTTTGGATTTATCTTGTATCTTCCACTTTACTGAAACTATTAATTGTCTAAATTTGTTTCTTCACTGATTCTCTGGGGATTTTGAGTACGCCATAATATAATCTGAAAATAGAAATAATTGTGTCTGCCTTCTCTGATGTTTATAGCTTTAATTTTGTTTCATTGTTGTATTGCTAGAGCTTGCAATTCTAGAAAATTTTCAAATAATTGTGGAGAGAGTATGCATCTTTATGTCTTTTTGTGCTAGGAGAGTTTCTGATATTTACCAGTTGAGATAATACAAGCTTATTATTTTAAATGTATGCTTTCACTATTATCAAACTGTATGTTCTTCCATGCCTCTGCTTTTTTAGGATTTTCAGAATATTGAAATGATTTTTTTTCATTTTATCAAACTTTTCCTGTGTCTATTAAAATAACATGAATTTTTTTTGATTTATTGTTATTTGTATTATTTATTTTGATAATTGATTCCTTATGTCAAACCACATTTTTTCTACCAATGAACCTAATTTAGTCAATAATGGATTAATTTCTCAATATTCTGATAAATCATTCTTTCAAACATTTTATCAGACATTTTTACATTGATATTTATTAATGAAATTAGTCTATAGATCTCAATCTTTGTTTTGCTGCTCCCTAGTTTGGAAATTAAGATTTTGTTTTTTTCTAAAAGGATTTTAATATGTCTTCTATCTCCATTTATGAGAAAAATATGTACATATTGTGTATGTATGCATGCACATATATAAATAAATAATAGTTCTTTAAATATTTAATATAATTCACTTTGAAATTCACTTATGAATATTTATGTATTCATGAAAAGGGATAAGTTATGAATTGTTTAATTTACTTTTCTTCTTTAAATTTTTTTATTAAAGATTTTTTTATTTTCAAAATATATGTATGGATAATTTTCAACATTCACTCTTGCAAAATTTTGTGTTCCAAATTTTTCCCCTTCCTTCCCTCCATCCCTTCCCTGGATGACAATTAATTCAATATATGTTAAACATGGACAATTCTTCTGTACATGTGACTGCAAAGAAAAATGGGATCAAAAAAGAACAAAAAAGAGAAAGAAAAAGTTACAAGTAAAGAACAATAATAAAGTGAAAATACTATGTGGTGATGAACACTGAGTTCTGACAGTCCTCTCTCTGGGTGCAGATGGCTCTTTTCATTGTTAGATCATTAGATCTGATCAGCATCATTTCATTGTTGAAAAGTACCAGGTCCATCAGCATTAATCATTATAATAATCTTGTTATTGCTATATACAATGATGTCCTGGTTCTGCACACTTCACTTAGCCTCAGTACATATGAGTCTCTTCATCCTGCTGATGATTCTTAAAGAATAATAATATTCCATTAACATTAATATACTATAACTTATTTTTCTATTCTCTAATTGAATGGCACTCACTGAGTTTCCAGTTTCTTGCCACTGCATAAAGGACTAAAAGCCCAGTAGAAATTATGCTGGATCAAAGAGTAAGCACAGTTTGATAGCCCTTGGGTATAGTTCCAGAATGGTTGAGTCTGTTCACAACTCTACCTACAATGTATTATGTCCCAGTTTTTGTGCATCCCCTCCAACATCAATCATTATCTTTTCCTGTCATTTTAGCAAATCTGACAGGTGTGTAGTGGCCCCTTAATTTGTATTTGTCTTCACTTGCATTTCTCTGATCAATAGTGATTTAGAGCACCTTTTCTTATGACTAGAAATAGTTTCAGTTTCTGCATCTGAAAATTGTCTGTTTACATCCTTTGACCAATTATCCACTGAATAAATCTGAGTTGAATTCTTATAAATTTGAGTCACTTCTATATATATTTTAGAAATGAGGCTTTTATCAAAACCCTTAAATGTAAATTCCCCCATCTCCCAGTTTATTGATTCCTGTAGAGGGCCAGTAGGTAAGAATCCATTTCAGGTCTTAAATCTTATTGTAACTTGGCTCACCAAAATCTCTTTTCTTAATAGCAGAAATATGCTTGATAACACTATAAATTGAGATTCTAGTGAGTGAAAAACAATGCAAACACTACTCAACACACCAAAGATAAACATTGAACTTAGGACAGGAAAGAATGTCCACAAGGAGACTAAAAGCATTTGGGAGAAGGGTACCTGAGATAATGGTATAATAAATTTTACACTGATATGCATCTCAACTATTTAGTTTTCTAAGTAATCAAAATTTGGGGCTTAAGAGGTTTAATCATATACATCATAGTAGATTATGTTAGACTATAAGAATTTTAATAGAGTATACTTTGTATCAAACCTATAAGAATTTAAAGTATATATATATATATATATATATATATATATATATATATATATATATATATATGAAGAGTTCTAACTGAATTCTTTCACCTAGCCTCCTGATTATCACACTCTTCATCTCATTATAGGAGCTGGAATCCAATAGCTACCTGCTTCCTTTCTAATCTTGTCTGCATATATTTTCTTTATACAAAAATTTTAACATCTATTTTGCATTATATATTAATCAAAAATTTCTATTTTGTATTCAGTAATGTACTCCAGTTTTTCTTTGGTCATAAATTCCTTCCTTCTAGACAGATCTAAGAGGAAAACTATTCATTGTTCTCCTTTTCTGCTTCTTTATGTCTAAATCATGAACCTATTTCAAACTTATTTTGGTATTAGGTGTTAGATGTAGGTCATTTCCTAGTTTCTGCCATACTAGTTTCCACTTTTTCTGCAATTTTTGTCAGATAGTGAGTTCTTATCCCAAAAGCTGGGGTCTTTGGGTTTATTAAATATTAAATTATTATAGTCCTTGACTATTTTGCCCTGTGCCCCTAACCCATTCCACTGATCAACTACTCTATTTCTTAGCCAAAATGGTTTTGTTGACTGCTGCTTTATAATATAGTTTTAAATGTTGAATGGCTAGTCCATCCTCATTTACATTTTTTTCATTAATTCCCTTTAAATTCTTCATGTGTTCTTTTTTGTTATTTTTTTCTAGCTCTGAAAAACAATTTCTTGGGAGTTTGATTAGTATGGTACTAAATAAGTAGATTAATTTAGGCACTATTGCCATTTTTATTACATTACTTTGGCTTTAATATTGTTCCAAAAATTAGATCTGACTTTATTTGTGTGAAAAGTATTTTATAATTATATTTGTGTTCATGTAGTTTTTGACTTTGCCTTAGGTATTTTAAAAATATTTTATTTTTAAGTTAAATTAAATTTAATATTTTAAATTGTTATATTTTTATTTTATATTATATGTTTTTATATTTTATATTATCTTATTTTTATATTTTATTTTATTTATTTTATTTAATTTTATTTTTATATTTTTATTTTATTTTATTTTATTTATTTTTTTAACAAGGAAATAATTATTTTTTATTTTATAATTATAACTTTTTTCTTGACACTAAATATGCATGAATAATTTTTTACAACATTATCCCTTGTACTCACTTCTCTTTTTTTAATTTAATTTTTATTTTATTTTATAATTATAACTTTTTTTTTTGACAGTACATATGCATCGGTAATTTTTTACAACATTATCCCTTGCACTTACTTCTATTCAGATTTTTTCCCTTCCTTCCCCAACCCCCTCCCTCAGATGGCAGGCAGTCTTATACATGTTAAATATATTACAGTATATTCTAGATACAATATATGTGTGTAGAACCGAATTTCTTGTTGCACAGGAAGAATTGGATTCAGAAGGTAAAAATAACAGTTTACACTCATTTCCCAGTGTTCCTTTTCTGGATGTAGCTGATTCTGTCCATCATTAATCAATTGGAATTGGATTAGCTCTTCTCTATGTTGAAGATATCCACTTCCATCAGCATACATCCTCATACAGTATCATTGTTGAAGTGTATAATGATCTTCTGGTTCTGCTCGTTTCACTTAGCATCAGTTGATGTTAGTCTCTCCAAGCCTCTCTGTATTTCTCCTGTTGGTCATTTCTTACAGAACAATAATATTCCATAACATTCATATACCATAATTTACCCAATCATTCTCCAATTGATGGACATCCATTCATCTTCCAGCTTGTAGCCACTATGAAAAGGGCTTCCACAAACATTTTGGCACCTACAGGTCCCTTTCCCATCTTAAGTATTTCCTTGGGATATAAGCCCAGTAGTAGTATGGCTGGATCAAAGGGTATGCACATTTTGATAACTTTTTGGGCATAATTCCAGATTGCTCTCCAGAATGGTTGGATTCTTTCACAACTCCGCCAACAATGCATCAGTGTCCCAGTTTTCCCACAGCCCCTCCAACATTCATCGTTATTTGTTCCTGTCATCTTAGCCAATCATCAGCAGTTATTTTAAATGGAACTTCTTTTCATGTCTCTTGCTGCTGGACTTTTTCGGTAATATATAAAAATGCTCATAATTTTTGTCCAACTTTGCTAAAGTCATGAATTGTTTCTAGTTGTTTTTTAGTCGACTCTCTTGGGTTTTCTAGGTATACCATCAAATCATCTACAAAGTGATAATTTGGTTTCATCATTACCTACTCTAATTTTTTTATTCTCTTTTTCTTCTCTTATTGTCTAAACTAACATTTCTAATACAATATTGAATAGCAATGGTGATACTGGGATGTCTTGTTTCATTGCTGATCATGTTGTCCCCATTATATATGGTGCCTGCTGATGGCTTTAAATAGATGTTATTAATCTTATGAAAAATTTCATTTGTTCCTCTGGTCTCTAGTATTTGTAATAGGAATGGTTGTTGAGTTTTGCCAAATGCTTTTTCTACATCTATTGAGTTGATCATATGATTTTTTATTAATTTGGTTATTGATATAGTCAATTATGTTAATAGTTTTCCTAATATTGACCTTGCCCTGCATTCCTGATATAAATCCTTACTTGATCATCAGTTATTTTAAATGGAATTTCTCTTTGTATCTCTTCCTGTTGGATTTTGTTAGTGATATATAAAAATGCTGATGATTTATGTGTATTTATTTTGTTTCCTTCAACTTTGCTGAAGTTGTGGATTATTTCTAATAGCTTTAGTTCATTCTTTAGACTTCTCTAAATATACCATCATATCACCTGGAAAGAGTGATAATTTGGCTGCCTTATTACTTACTCTAACTTTTAAAATCTTTTTTTTTCTCTTATTGCCAAAGCTTGCATTTCTAAAACAATATTGAATAGTAATGGTGATAGTGAGCAACCTTGTTTCACCCCTGATCTTATTAGGCATGGTTCCAGTTTATCCCTGTTACATATGATGCTTAGTGATGGTTTCAAATAGATGCTAATGAAAATTTTAAGAAAAAGTCCAATTATTCCTATACTCTCTAGGGTTTTTAATAGGAATGGATGTTGAATTTTATCAAATGGCTTTTCTGCATCTATTGAGATAATCATATGATTTTTGTTAATTTGGTTATTGATATAATCAATTATGCTAATCGTTTTCCTAATATTGAAGCAGCCTTACATTCCTGGTATAAAACTTACTTGGTCATAGTGTATTATTCTGAGGATGATTTTCTGTAATCTTTTTGCTAATATTTTATTTAAGATTTTTGCATCAATGTTCATTAGGGAGATGGGTTTGTAATTTTATTTCTCTGTTCACTCTACCTGGTTTAAATATCAGTACCATTACTGTATTATAAAAAGAATTTGGAAGGACTCCTTCTTTCCTATTTTTTCAAGTAGTTTATATATCATAGGAGTTAATTTTTCTTTAAATGTTTGGTAGAATTCACATGTAAATCCATATGGTACTGGAGATTTTTTTCTTAGGGAGTTGATTAATGACTTGTTCTATTTCTTTTTTCTGAAATGAAACTATTTAAGTAATTTATTTCCCCTTCTGTTAATCTGTGCAATCTATATTTTTGTAGGTATTCCTCCATTTAACTTAGGTTGTCAAATTTATTGGCCTAAAGTTGGGCTACATTAATTCCTAATTATTGCTCTAATTTTCTCTTCATTGGTGGACAGTCCTACATTTTCATTTTTTTTTAATTTTTTATTCATTTTTCCAAATTATTCCCTCCCTCCCTCCACTCCCTCCCCCCGATGACAGGTAATCCCATACATTTTACATGTGTTACAATATAACCTAGATACAATATATGTGTGTAAATACCATTTTCTTGTTGCACATTAATTATTAGCTTCCGAAGGTATAAGTAACCTGGGTAGATAGACAGTAGTGCTAACAATTTACATTCCCTTCCCAGTGTTCCTTCTCTGGGTGTAATTATTTCTGTCCATCATTGATCAACTGGAAGTGAGTTGGATCTTCTTTATGTTGAAGATTTCCACTTCCATCAGAATACATCCTCATACAGTATTGTTGTTGAAGTGTATAGTGATCTTCTGGTTCTGCTCATTTCACTCAGCAACAGTTGATTTAAGTCTCTCCAAGCCTCTCTGTATTCCTCCTGCTGGTCATTTCTTACAGAGCAATAATATTCCATAACCTTCATATACCACAATTTACCCAACCATTCTCCAATTGATGGACATCCATTCAACTTCCAGTTTCTAGCTACAACAAAAAGAGCTGCCACAAACATTTTGGCACATACAGGTCCCTTTCCACTCTTTAGTATTTCTTTGGGATATAAGCCCAATAACAGCAATGCTGGGTCAAAGGGTATGCACAGTTTGACAACTTTTTGGGCATAGTTCCAAATTGCTCTCCAGAATGGCTGGATTCTTTCACAACTCCACCAACAATATATCAGTGTCCCAGTTTTCCCACATCCCCTCCAACATTCATCATTATTTGTTCCTGTCATCTTAGCCAATCTGACATTACCTTTTCATTTTTGAAACTGACAATTTGATTTTCCTTTTTACTTTTTCTAATCAAATTAACTAAAGGTTTAATTATTTTGCTTTTTTTTCATGAAACCAACTCAGTTTTATTTATTAAATAGTTTTTTTTTTACTTTCAATTTTATTAATCTCTGCTTTTATTTTTAGAATTTCAAGTTTGGTATTTGATTGGGGGGTTAATTTGTTCTTTTTATACCTTTTTTATTGGCAAACCCAATTCATTGATATTTTTCTCTATTTTTTGGAAGTAAGCATCTAGAGATATAAATTTTCCCCTTATTGCCACTTTGATTGCATCCCACAAATTTTGGTATGATGTTGTCATTTTCTTGGGTGAAAATATTAATTGTGTCTATGATTTGGGTGAAGATAAATTTAGCACCCTGGATACCATAGAATCAGCCAAGATAAGCAAAAGTCCTTGGTCTTTTTTCTTGGTCTTAGGGGTAGAAGTGAATTGGATGGATTCTCTTCTGCTAACGTCTCTCTGGCTTGTCCTACTCCCCCCAATCCCTCCTACAATTTTCTTTATACACTAAATGATTGAGCCAGCGCAGAATAGTGGGAAGGGCCATTTTCCAAGCATATTCTAATAGAGTATTATCCAATAAGTAATTAGCCTTAAGTGCTTGGTTTTCCAAGTGCACCTACTCAGAGTTTCAGCTTTTTACAAATTTGCTGTTTCACCCATTAATTCTTTTTTTTTATTCATTTTTCCAAATTATCCCCTCCCTCCCTCCACTCCCTCCCCCCGATGACAGGTAATCCCATACATTTTACATGTGTTACAATATAACCTAGATACAATATATGTGTGTAAATACCATTTTCTTGTTGCACATTAATTATTAGCTTCCGAAGGTATAAGTAACCTGGGTAGATAGACAGTAGTGCTAACAATTTACATTCGCTTCCCAGTGTTCCTTCTCTGGGTGTAGTTATTTCTGTCCATCATTGATCAACTGGAAGTGAGTTGGATCTTCTTTATGTTGAAGATTTCCACTTCCATCAGAATACATCCTCATACAGTATTGTTGTTGAAGTGTATAGTGATCTTCTGGTTCTGCTCATTTCACTCAGCAACAGTTGATTTAAGTCTCTCCAAGCCTCTCTGTATTCCTCCTGCTGGTCATTTCTTACAGAGCAATAATATTCCATAACCTTCATATACCACAATTTACCCAACCATTCTCCAATTGATGGACATCCATTCAACTTCCAGTTTCTAGCTACAACAAAAAGAGCTGCCACAAACATTTTGGCACATACAGGTCCCTTTCCACTCTTTAGTATTTCTTTGGGATATAAGCCCAATAACAGCAATGCTGGGTCAAAGGATATGCACAGTTTGACAACTTTTTGGGCATAGTTCCAAATTGCTCTCCAGAATGGCTGGATTCTTTCACAACTCCACCAACAATATATCAGTGTCCCAGTTTTCTCACATCCCCTCCAATATTCATCATTATTTGTTCCTGTCATCTTAGCCAATCTGACATGTGTGTAGTGGTATCTAAGAGTTGTCTTAATTTGCATTTCTCTGATCAGTAGTGATTTGGAACACTCTTTCATATGAGTGGAAATAGTTTCAATTTCATCATCTGAGAATTGTCTGTTCATATCCTTTGACCATTTATCAATTGGAGAATGGTTTGATTTCCTATAAATCAGGATCAGTTCTCTATATATTTTGGAAATGAGACCTTTGTCAGAACCTTTACTTTTAAAAATATTTTCCCAATTTGTTACTTCCTTTCTAATCTTGTTTGCATTAGTATTGTTTGTACAGAAACTTTTTAGTTTGATGTAATCAAAATCTTCTATTTTGTGATCAATAATGATCTCTAATTCTCCTCTGGTCATAAATTCCTTCCTCCTCCACAGGTCTGATAGGTAGACTATTCTCTGTTCCTATAATCTATTTATGATCTCATTCTTTATGCCTAAATCATGGACCCATTTTGATCTTATTTGGTATATGGTGTTAAGTGTGGATCCATATCTAATTTCTGCCATACTAATTTCCAGTTTTCCCAACAGTTTCTTCCGAATAATGAATTTTTGTTCCTAATGTTGGTATCTTTGGGTTTGTCAAAGATTAGATTGCTATAGATGTACCCTTTTTTGGCCTTTGTATCTAATCTGTTCCACTGATAGCCTGGTCTATTTCTTAGCCAGTACCAAATGGTTTTTCACCTATTAATTCTTTAGGATAAGATTATTTAGTTTCCAATTACTTTTTGGTCTATTTTTTTCCTGGCCTTATATTGCATGTGATTTCTTTTTCACCTAATTATCTGAAAAAAATGCATTTGATTTTGAGGGTTTTATAACCTAACACATTTTTATATAAGTTTCATGAACCTCTGAGAAAAAAGTAAACTCCTTTCTTTTTCCATTCAATTCTCTCCAAAAATCTATCATACCTAATTTTTCTAGTGTTCTATTTACCTCTTTAATTTCTTTCTTATTTATTTTGTGGTTCAATTTATCTAGTTCTGAGAGAGTAAGATTGAGATTCCCCACTAGTATAGTTTTGCTACCTATTTCTTCTTGCATCTCTCTTAACTTCTCTAGGAATTCCCATGCTATACTACTTGGTGCATATATCTTTAGTATTGATATTACTTCATTATCTATGGTATTGTTTAGTAAGCTATAATTTCCTTCCTTATCTCTTTTAATTAGATCTATCTTTGCTTTTACTTGATTTGAGATCAGGATTGCTACCCCTGCTACCTTTTCTTGACCTGAAGCATAATATATTCTGCTCCAGCCTTTTACTTTCACTCTGTATGAATCACTATGCTTTAAATGGGTTTCCTGTAAATAACATATTGTAGGCTTCTAGCTTTTAATCCAGTCTGCTTTCTGCTTCTATTTTATGGGCAAGTTCATTCCACTCACATTTATAATTAAAATAAATAATTCTATATTTCCTGCCATCTTATTTACCCTAAATTATGCTTTTCTCTTTCCTTTCCCCCTTTCCTACTCCCCAGGGTTTTGCTTTTGATGACCAGCTCCCTCAAGTAGTCCTTGCCCTTTAGAGACCTTTCCCCTTTTTTACACCTTTCCCTTAATTCTTCTGTTTTTCCCTTCTATTAGTCTGTCACTTTCTTTTCCCCTTTTCTCTCACACTTCATTATTAGTTGATACAAGTTTCTCTGTGACACTGAAACTATGTCTGATAGTCTTTCTTAGAGCCAAATCTGATGAAAATTAGTTTCACACAATGCTCATCCTCTTCAATTACAATAGGGTTTTTTTGCCTTTTCATGAGGTGAAATTTTTCTTGTTTTACATCCTTTCCCCTCTTTTTCCAGTATGATCCACTTCCCCACTCTATTTTCTTTTCCATATTATCATAATAAAATTAAATTATAACTGTGTTCTCTAGCTATACCCCAAACAGAAATATAGTTCTCAAGAGTTCCTTATTTTTCACCTTTTTATGCTTCTCTTGAGTTCTGTTTGGCAATTTCATTTCCCCAATTTTCTTCTAACTCTCTTTTGAGATCCTTTTTATGCAATCTTCAAAGAAAGCCTTGTGAAATGGGGACCAGCTCATGTCTCTCTTTGGGGTTTCACCTGGAGTTGCTTAGCCTTTAGGAACCTCAGGATTTGAGGTCTATTCTTCTCTCTCTCCAGAAAAGCTTTCTATGGTGAGAGTTCCCTTTTTGTTTTTTATTCATTTTTAAGGCTTGAGGTTTATTCAAGCAAAGAAGCAACAGCTGCTTTAATTTACCCCTGGGCAGTTCTGCTGATTGATTTCCAGTATTGGGTAATGGAGGCTAGATCTGGCATTCTTCAGGGCTCAGATGTTTACAATTTGCCTTTTACAAAAAGCAAATCTGCCAAACCACTTGCTTGCAACCAGGACAGAGTAGCCTAAGAGGCTCACAAAAGATTCGCAGGTGTGTGGAAGCTACAAAGCTCTGACTATTGGCCCCAGCTTCTTGCTCCATTCTCCCTGTGCTGTTGTCTGGGATTAGCAGACTGTCCCTCTGCCCATTTGAAACAAACCTGTTCTGGAGTTCTTCCAAGGTAATGTCTTCAAGAAATGTGTTGTACTCCAAATATTTGTGGTTGCTTTGACTCCAAAACCAGTTTAGAGGCTTAATCTGCTATTGGCTTGAAAAAAGGTCAAAAGGAGCCACAGAGTTGTGTCTGTTCTTCTCCATCTTGGTTCTGCCCCCCTCTGGGAAAAGGATTGTGTTTCCTTTTCTAAATCTTCCTGTAATGTTCACATTTCCTTTCCCTATTTTTCTTCTAACTCTCTTTTAAGATCTTTAGGTAACACTGCTGTATTTTGGCTAAGTGCCTCTCAGTAGATTCCCACACAGGGACACTACATTACCCTGGGTTCCTTCACTGAGCCTGTGCTCAGCCTCCACACCCCCCACCCTTGGGCCCAATTGAAAACAATCTCTTCTGAAGTTCTTCCTTTTTATCTTCTGCTGGAAATTTGTTATAATCCAGATATTTGTGGGTTCTGTCACTCCAAAGCTTTTCAGGGGCTTGATTTGGTGTTGATCTGAGGGACTTCAGGAAGAGCTCTTTCTTGCCATCTTGACTCTTCCCACCTAATTTATTTTTCTTAGGCTTAATTGTTAAATTTACTTTAATTTAATTTGTTTATATAGATTTATTTTAGATGTTCATCATTCCTTTGAATTCTCAGTTTCACTACAATATCATCATGTACAATGGCCTCTATTAATCTCCTCATTTTCACTTGGGTATTCATTTTTTGGCCCTTCCCCTTATCAGTAAAAACCCATCTACATGCATAAGTGATCTTATTATTTTTTTGTCTTTCCCAGCAGACTGATCCTTCCTTAATACACTTTCTCCCTGCTATTCAAGTTTTTCCTGTATACAAACTGTTTTTCTACAAACACATTCTTGTCTCTTGTTATAGACCAGAACTTGAAACAAGGTGCTAAGTGATTATGTACTTAGTACTTATTAGAGTTCACACCTTTAGAGAGTATATATATAATGAGGAGATTCACAAGTCAAGGAGACTCACAAGTTGAGGAGATTCACCAGTGGGGCAGAACTATAAAAAAGAAGCTTTCAGGGCCATACCCACAAGCCCATTCTCTGGGAGGCAGAGAAGATTCATTCCAACTTCCATCTTTGTGCTGGCCAGAGACATTCGAAGGGAGCTCTTGGAATCAGGAAGAGAGATAGGCCTCTAAGAAAGCTAACTGGGCCCCAGGAAAAGAGACAAGACTTTGAAGGAGAAAATAAAGGATTTGGACTTTAACTCCTGGCTGCTTTCAGTGTGATTACATTGAACTGAAATTAAAGCTGCCTCCAGAAGCCCTCCAAGAAACCTGCTCCCAGAGAACAATTATATTTTAGAGAAGAACATTACATCTCTTTCTACGAAAACAAACAAAAAATGGGACTCTAATTTGATCTTCCATTCTTGCATCATTGTTCAGGATTTCTCTTCCTTTTCATAACTAAATTCCCTGAGAAGACCAAATGCTTCCCCACCCCTCACTCTTCATCCTTCTTGAGCTTTCTGTGTCTTTTGCCATGACTGATAATCCTGTTTTCCTTCATATTCCTTTTCTGTTTTCAGTGATGCTCTTCTTTCTTGGCTCTTCTACCTTTCTGAAGAGTCCTCTTCAATCTGCTTTACTAATAATTCATCCAGCTAATGTTCATTAACTTTGTCACTGACAGTTCTGCTCTGGGTTCTCTTCTCTTCTGTACTACATTGTTTTGCTCTCATCAATTCTCATGTATTCAATTATTACCTATATGTACATAATTTTGAGTTAAATTTCTCTAGTCCTAATCTCTCACCAATCCTCCAGTTTCCCATTTTTAATTAGATGTCTTTTAAATACTGCAAACTCAAAATATGCAAAATTAAATTTATCTTTCACCTCAAAAAAAACTCTGTTTTTCCTAATTTCCCTATTACTATTGAAGCCACCACACTCTTTCCAATCACAGAGGCTTATAACATAGATGCTGTTCTTGCCTCCCCAGTTTCTCATCCTTTATATCAAATTAATTTTCAAGTCCTGTCTATTTTAACTTTATTACATCTCTCATATTATTGAACTATTTTCTCCTCTGTCACTGCCACCATCCTGGATCATATTCTCATTGTCTCATATCTGAACTTGAAATAAAGCTCTAGTTATTACTTGGCCCGTGTCCAGTCTCTACTCATTCCAGTCTACTGACTGTCAGGTAACAAACCCCAAGATTGCTTGTTATATCTAAGATAAAATATGAAATCTCACTACTAATTTTTCTTACTTTTTTCCATTTTACTCTAAAATCAATGGCACTGATCTCCATGCTCTTTCCCCCTTAAAAATCAATATCCTATCAGTACTTGAATTTTGTTAGCAAGCCTAGAATTCTCTTCTTCAAGCCTTCTTCATGGTTTCACTAGATTTCTTTCAGTGTCCCCTAAATATCTGCTATTACATAAAGTGTTTCCTGATCTCCTGTAAGACTTGTGATTTTCCTCTTTGATTATATTAAATTTACCCTATTTATATATGTCCCTCCTCCCACATACAATTATTGGCATATTATCTCCTCCATTAGACTGATGGCTCCTTTAGAACAGGGTGTATTTTTGTTTTTTAAACTTTATTTAATTCCCTAGTGCTTAGTGCAGTGTAAAGTACATAGGAGATGTTGATAGATTAATTGAATTGATATTTAAAAAAACATTCATTATTTAATTTACTGTTTTCTTTCTTTTTCATGTTGCAAATGGTTTGTTAATTTTGCCAGTATTTTTTAAAACTGATAGTTTTTGCTCACTTATACACTATTTTCAAGACATTTAAGTTTTCTTCCAATTTTAAAGGTTTCTTTTTATGTACTGTTTAGTTTTCTATTTTGTTAATTTTCCAATTTTTTACCCCCTAACTTTATATGCACAGTTCATTTTCTGCCTTTCTAATTTGTATAGATATAATAATTTAGCAATAGATATTTTCCTCTATGGACTGTTATAGCAGGTACTGAAAATTTGGGGTATGTTTTATGATTTTCAATATCATTTTAAACATAATTATCCATTTTCTCCATGATTTCCTTTTTCTTGATAATTATTCAACATCTGGCTTTAATGACATCTGTGAGTTTACTGATTTTACTATAATATTTATGATTTTTAATTTCATCATTTTCTTTAAATATGTTAATTATTTCAGTTTTTTCTACATTTATTACTTATTTTTGTCCCAGAACATATCAATTTTTGTAATAGCATCATAGGACTATGTTACATCTATGCTTTTATATTTTTATTCAGTTATCACCATACATAAGTCATATCTATTTTTATAATCATCCATTCACAGAATTTTAGACTTGAAAGAGACTTCAATGACCATCTACATAAATTGAAAACAAAAATAAACTCCCACAATATCATATTTTAAAAAGTAACCACATTACTATTTCTCGAAAAAATTCAATAAGGAAGAACCTACTCCTTGCTGAAGCAATCCAATTCACCTTTGGATATCGCTAATTGTCATATTTTTTCCTTGCAGGAAGCTTGATTTTTTTCTTTTCCTTTTTATAAATAATTTCCTCCCATTCCACTTGTTTTTGCCCTTATGAAAAATAGAATGTCTAATGTTTTGGTGATAGACCTTCATATACTTGAAGACATCTGTCATGCTTTAATTTAATTTTGAGTTGTCTCCAGAAAAGAGAAATACATTCTCATTTTCTTCAACTAATCCTAAAATTATCCAAGACTCTTCATCATTTTTTCATTAACCTTTTGATGCTCTGAAACTTAAAAATGTCCTTTTGAATCTGGGTCACCACAACTATTTTTTTCTTTTCTTTCCCATTTATTTTTCTTTTAATGCTTTTCCTATTTGGCGTCATAACAGCATCACTTTGGGTTTATGTCTTTTTATTTATTAATTTTATAATTATAAAAAAATTGACAGTACATATGCATGAGTATTTTTTTAATAACATTATCCCTTGTATTCATTTTTCCAAATTTTCCCCTCTCTCCCTCTACTCCCTGCGCTAGATGACAGGCAATCCCATATATTTTACATGTGTTACAGAGTAATCTAGATACAATATATGTGTGTAAATCCAATTTTCTTATTGCTCGTTAAGTATTGTATTCCAAAGTTATAAGTAACCTGGGTAAATA
Source organism: Sminthopsis crassicaudata (assembly GCF_048593235.1). Classification (NCBI taxonomy): domain Eukaryota; kingdom Metazoa; phylum Chordata; class Mammalia; order Dasyuromorphia; family Dasyuridae; genus Sminthopsis; species Sminthopsis crassicaudata. The sequence continues at coordinate 204,010,970 of NC_133618.1, read as the reverse complement.
GACAGTAGTGTTAACAGTTTACATTCAATTCCCAGTGTTCCTTTTCTGGGTGTAGTTGTTCTCTCCATCATTGATCAACGGGAAGTGAGTTGGATCCTCTTTATGTTGAAGATATCCACTTCCATCAGAATATATCTTCATACAGTATTGTTATTGAAGTGTATAGTGATCTGCTGGTTCTGCTAATTTCATTCAGCATATGTTCATGTAAGTCTCTCCAAACCTTTCTGAATTCATCCTTCTTGTCATTTCTTATACAGCAATAATATTCCATAACCTTCATATACCATAATTTACCCAATCATTCTCCAATTGATGGACATCCATTCATCTTCCAGTTTCTAGCCACTATGAAAAGAGCTGCCACAAACATTTTGGCATATATAGGTCCCTTTCCCCTCTTTAGTATTTCTTTGGGATATAAGCCCAATAGTAGCACTGCTGGATCAAAGGGTATGCATAGTTTGATAACTGTTTGGGCATAGTTCCAAATTGCTCTCCAGAATGGCAGGATTCTTTCACAACTCCAACAGCAATGCAGTAGTGTCCGAGTTTTCCCACATCCCTTCCAACATTCATCATTATTTGTTCCTGTCATCTTAGCCAATCTGACAGGTGTGTAGTGGTATCTCAGAGTCGTCTTAATTTGCATTTCTCTGATCAGTAGTGATTTGCAACACTCATATGAGTGGATATAATTTCAATTTCATCATCTGAGAATTGTCTGTTCATATCCTTTGACCATTTATCAATTGGAGAATGGTTTGATTTCTTATAAATTAGGGTCATTTCTCTATCTAATTTGGAAATGAGGCCTTTATCAGAACCTTTAACTGTAAAAATATTTTCCTAATTTGTTAATTCCCTTCTAAACTTGTTTGCATTAGTTTTGTTTGTACAGAAACTTTTTAGTTTGATGTAATCAAAATATTTTATTTTGTGATCAATAATGATCTCTAGTTCTCCTCTGGTCATAAATTCCTTCCTCCTCCACAGGTCTGATAGGTAGACTATTCTCTGTTCCTCTAAACTATTTATGGTCTCATTCTTTATGCCTAAATCGTGGACCCATTTTGATCTTATCTTGGTATATGGTATTAAGTGTGGATCCATATCTAATTTCTGCCATACTAATTTCCAGTTTTCCCAACAGTTTTTTTTCAAATAATGAATTTTTATCCTAAATGTTGGTATCTTTTGGGTTTGTCAAACACTAGATTGCTATAGTTGTACCCTTTTTTGGCCCTTTGTACCTAATCTGTTCCACTGATAGGCTGGTCTATTTCTTAGCCAATACCAAATGGTTTTGGTGACGGCTGCTATATAATATAGTTTTAGATCAGGTACACGTAGACCACCTTCATCTGACTTTTTTTTTTTTCATTAATTCCCTTGAAATTCTCAACCTTTTATTCCTCCATATGAATTTTGTTGTTATTTTTTCTAGGTCACTAAAATAGTTTCTTGGGAGTCTGATTGGTATAGTACAAAATAAATAGATTAGTTTGGGGAGTATTGTCATCTTTATTATATTTGCTCGGCCTATCCACGAGCACTGAATGTCTTTCCAATTATTTAAATCTGACTTTATTTTTGTGGCAAGTGTTTTGTAATTTTGCTCATGTAATTCCTGACTTTTCTTTGGTAGATGGATTCCCAAATATTTTATACTCTTGACATTTGTTTGGAATGGAATTTCTCTTTGTATCTCTTGTTGTTGCATTTTGAGGGTGATGTATAAAAATGCTGAGGATTTATTTGGATTTAATTTGTATCCAGCCACCCTGCTAAAGTTGTGAACTATTTCTTATAACTTTTTATTCGAATCTCTGGGGTTCTCTAAGTATACCATCATATCATCTGCAAAGAGTGACAGTTTGATTTCCTCATTACCTACTCTTATTCCTTTCATCTCTTTCTTGATTCTTATTGCCAAGGCTAGCATTTCTAATACAATATTGAATAGTAAGTGTTTCAGTCCTGATCTTACTGGGAAAGGTTCCAGTTTATCTCCATTACATTTTATGCTTATTTATTTTTTTTTCTTTCCAGATTATTTTTACCTTCCAAGTACAATTCTTCCTTTGCAACAACAATAACAAAATTTGGCTCTGCACATATATATTATACCTAGGATATACTATAAGATATTTAATATGTATAGGAATGCCTGCCATCTAGGGAAGGGGGTGGAGGGAAGGAAGAGAAATATTTGGAACAGAAGGTAGTACAAGGGATAATGTTGTAAAAAAAAAAACCTATGCATATGTACTGTCAAAAAATGTTATAATTATAAAATTAATTAAAAAACATATTATGCTTATTGATGGTCTTAAATATATGCTTCTGACTATTTTAAGGAATAGTACATTTATTCCTATAATCTCAAGCATTTTTAGTAGGAATTGATGTTGGATTTTATCAAATGCTTTTTCTGCATCTATTGAGATGATCATAAGGTTTTTATTAATTTGATTATTGATATGGTCAATGATACTAATAGTTTTCCTAATATTAAACCAGCCCTGCATTCCTGGTATAAATCCTACTTGATCATAGTGTATTATCCTGGGGATGATATTCTGAAGTCTTTTTGCTAATATCTTATTTAAGATTTTAACATCAATATTCATTAAGCAAATTGGTCTATAGTTTTCTTTCTCAGTTTTCAATCTACCTGGTTTAGGTATCAGTACCATGTTTGTGTCATAAAAGGAGTTTGATAGGACTCCTTCCTCCCCTATTTTTTCAAATAGTTTGTATAACAGTGAAGCTAATTGTTCTTTAAATGTTTGGTAAAATTCACATGTAAATCCATCTGGTCCTAGGGATTTTTTCCTGGGGAGTTGATTAATAGCTTGTTCTATTTCTTTTTCTGAAATGGAACGATTTAAGCAGTTTACGTCCTCCTCTGTTAATCTAGGAAGCCTATATTTTTGAATGTAGTCACCCATTTCACTTGTTATCAAATTTACTGGTATAAAGCTGGGCAAAGTAACTCCTTATTATTTCTCTAATTTCCTCTTCATTGGTGGAAAGATCCCCCTTTTCATTTGTGAGACTAACAATTTGATTTTCCTCTTTCCTTTTTCTGATCAGATTTACGAAAGGTTTATCTATTTTGTTGGCTTTTTCTTAAAACTAACTCTTGGTTTTATTTATTAATTCAATAGTTTTTTTTTAACTTTCAATATTATTGATTTCTCCTTTTAATTTTAGTATTTCAAGTTTAGTTTTTGGTTGGGGGTTTTTTATTTGATATTTTTCTAGCTTTTTAAGTTGCAGGCCCAATTCATTACTCTTCTCTTTCTCTATTTTGTTCAAATAAGCCTCTAAAGATATAAAATTTCCCCTTATTTCTGCTTTAGCTGCATGCCAAAATTTTTGGTATGATGTCTCATCGTTGTCATTATCTTGGGTGAAATTATTAATTGTTTCTATAATTTGCTGTCCAGTCATTCTTTAAGATGAGATTATTCAGTTTGCAATAACTTTTTGGTTTATTTACCCCTAACTTCTTGTTGAATGTAGTTTTTATTGCATTATGATCTGAGAAGAAGGCATTTACTATTTCTGCCTTCCTACATTTAGTTTTGAGATCTTTATGTCATAATATGTGGTCAATTTTTATATAGGTTCCATGAACTGCTGAGAAGAAAGTATACTGCTTTCTATCACCATTCAGCTTTTTCCAAATGTCTATCATACCTAGTTTTTCTAATGTTCTGTTTACCTTTTCAATTTTTTCTTATTTGTTTTGTGGTTTGGTTTGTCTAATTCTGAGAGTGCAAGGTTGAGATCTTCCACTATTATAGTTTTGCTGTCTATTGCTGTGTGGCCTATTGACTGCCCTGAAGTTTAAGGCTGAACAGTGAAAGCATAACAAACCTTAGCCTATGCCTCCTGTGGGGCCGTGGATATTAGCAGCTGCATGTCTTTTTGTTTAACTATCTCTCTTATATACCTTCTCTGTGGGAATTAATATTTACATAGATAATCACTCAATCCTGTCTCCCTGGATTTTTTTTTTTTTTTTTTTTTTTTGGCATTAAACTTAGTTATCTGATTCTGTAAGAATCACTGCAGTATGCTGCCAAAGATTTTCCTTTCTATTGATGGGATTCAAAAATCTATTCCTTCAATAATCTAGCCTTCAGTGTTCTCTTTTTATTCTCTTGTGAGTTCAAAGACAGGGAGGGAAATCAAAAGTTGTCTCATTTAATTCTTTGCTTAATTTTTGAACCATTTTTTCCATTGGGATTCACTGATCTATTTTCTCATTTTTTCTAGTCAAGAAAAAGTTCTTCCATATTACTCAATTTCTGAGAATATCAGCTGACAAAATAATTATCCTCTTTATTGTTGAAATGTTAATTCTAATCTACTTACTCTCTTATTTTTCCATTTTTTTTGTTTCTCATACTCTTTAATGTATTAATGCTAATTTTGCTTCCTCAGTCAAGTGATGTGTACTGTATGTTTAAGAAAACATGTAATGAGTTTTCAAGTTTTTAACTAGTCACATACAAACACATTTACTTTATTAGTCTTTTTAAATAACATTTTTCTTAATGCTTATTAATTTAGTGTTCTTTCATACAGATTTAAAGCTAAGAAAGTATTTTCAAAAAGTTTCAGAAGGCATTTGTTATATAATGATATTGTGGTTTGATTAGTTAAAAAATATTTAGAGGAAAGAAGAATGGTTAAGATGTGTGGGAATTGTGGATATGCCAATCCAGGTTAAGTGTAGATAGAATGAAATTAAGAAGTTCTATGCACCAATATAATTCTATTTGTGCTATGAAATGTTTCTTTTTTAAATTTTTACTTCTTAAATATCTTTTGGTGGTTCAATTTTAAGTTATTTTGTTCTTATTCTGAATAGGTATCAGATTTAGAGTGGCAAAACACTCAGTAATTAATTCAAATCTCTCATTTTTAAAGCAGGAAATGGAAACAGTGACCCTTGCCTGTGATAGTACCAAATATTTTTCAACCTGATAAACATACACAAAAGATTTTTTTGCATCAGGCCCCTTGGACATGAGGTTGGAGCCTGGATTGATTTTTTTTTTTAACTCCAATGTTACATTAATGCATTCATTTTTCTAAGTGATGGTCAAAGAAGTTGTTTCTTCTAGTCAATTTCCTTGAGACTAAGGATATGTTTTTGTTTGCTTGATTGCTTTTTCTTTATTAAAGCTTTTTATTTTTTTAAACATATGTATGGACAGTTCTTCAACCTTAGCCCTTGCAAAATCTCGTGTTCCAATTTCCCTCATTCCCCCATGCCCTCCCCTACATTGCAATATATGTTAAACATGATAGAAATATATGTTAAAAATTATGTTTTTCAAAAGAAAAACAACAATCCCTTCTTGATGTAAAAATAAAATTAAATTAAAAAATTCATTCTTTCTGAGAAGAAAACAAATCAGGAGGTAATCAAAAAAATGGTGCTTTCTCTATCCACCAGGCAACAATGTCTGTTTGTAGCTTCAGGTGTTGTGAATCATAAACATACTCCATTTACTTACAGGTATCTTGATCACAAGCTCTTGCACGAGATAATAATATGAAGAAATAAAAATCAATACTAAAACTAAAATTTTCTGTAACTGATTTCTCTATGTTGGGAAACTCCCCATCCCCCCCCCCCATACACACACACCACTTGGCTTTCTCACTTTAAAACAGCTGAAGAGGGGGTTGGTTGAACAAGCTTAGACCATGTCCTCAATTAAAGTTTCAGAAAAAAGTCTAGGATAGAATACCCTACTTGGGAGTCTTGGAGCTTATTTTCACTGCTTTTTATGCTTATTTTTCCCCTTGTTATTTTTCTGTATCACCCCTGACTACCAAAGTTCCTAATTTCATCCTCAATTTTCTAACTGCACTAGAGAATCATAGACTTGGATGTCCTTGGGAGAATTGCTGTAGATGAGTACAAGGGAGGAAGTGGTCCATTAAGAGCTAGAATAAATCTTTTTCTAAGTTTCATCACTTCAACACTTCTGTTCTATGAGGAGTTGAACCATTTTTGTCTCAGCAGAGCTGAGGGAATTGCATTCTTCCAACCCTAATCATTTTTAAATGTATTACTGCTAATTTTTTCCATCCAACATAAATAATCAAATCCTCCTCATCCCAAAAAAGTTTATGTCAATAAGAAGCCAGTTATTCTATAGAGCTGGAGAATAGCTTTCAAGACAAATTTCAATCCAATTAAGCAAAAATATAACCATTTGAAATGTGTATTTGTGTATTTGCTGTGAACTCAGATGTTTGGAGTCTTTTAGTTTCTTTGCAGATTGGGTTAGCAAACCTGAATATTTATCTCCAGATTCTTCAGTGCTCATACCTTTCCTTCAGACTTTGTCCTTTGACATAGTCCGTATTGACACCTTGTTGAATGTTGACACAAAATTTCTTTTGTTGATAGGGAAGTAACTGGAAACTTCTCCAATGAGTGTCATTGGAAGAGTGCTCACTCTGCTGGGAATTGTCTCAGTTTCTGCTACTGTTCTACTTATTGATAGTCATAAATGTTATCATACCTTTGTCCTTATTGGGTTAGTACACTGTATAATATCTTCTAGATTCTTGTCTATAAGTCCTTCACCCCTTCTTGTAGGCCTAATCCAAGTCATCCTGATCTATATATGGCCACTGGACCCAGGTGGCACTGGAGGAGGAAATGAAGTTTGCCCAACCCTCCCTCACTTAAATACAATTCATTCCCATGTCATGTTATTACCTCCTTGATGTCAGGGTCCTCTCCTAGAATGAATAAGAAACAATAGCAACAATATTGGGCCTACCTCAACCATCACTGAATCCCTCATTTCTATCCATCCAAGTCATCCCTCAAATCAAAACCAAGAAATTCAGAATCTGTTTTTTTGAGGGGGTTTAGTGGTTATCTGAAGATCTCAAACATCATTAATGTCAAAATATAATATAGGATTTTGATTGTGATTGCCAATTCCATGTTTAAATTATTGTTCAGTTCAATCACACGAGGAGTCATTCAGTTCAAATCTTAAATTTTTGGTAACCTCTGTTCTTTTGCATTCATCCAGTCCATCTTCTAAATTCCTTCCAGCTCCTCTGTGCAGCAAGAATGGCACCAAGGTGAAAGCTAGGATTAGGAAGTAGGCTGAGACCTTGGAGAGCATTGTTGGAGAGCAGGTGTCAAGGAACAGGTAGATGAAGAAGGGGGCCTGAGAGGACCAGGAGGTACTCTAGGATATGGGAGAGTTGACTCCCAAAAAGAAGGAAAAGATGCAAGCTGCAGGAGCTGACAAGATTCTGGAACCTGGCTTATTAGAATTACTATTATCTGAAAGTGTTAACTTTTTCAGTATAGTCACTTCAGTTTATTGTTAAATGTGTTGCTCACTATTATTATTTTGTATGAATGATTAAAACATTTTCATTTTTCTGAATATTAAATCTGAATCTCAGAATAGTGGGATTACAAAAGTGGATAGAAGGCTTCACTACAATTGCCTCTCAGTGTTCCTGTGCTAATGTTATCTTCACTCTAAGAACCTCAGATCTTTTCAACCCTGATGGTTTAACAAAAAATGATCATAATAGCAAGGATTTTGAGAGTGAAGGCAAAACTAGACTGACAGAAAGGGAAATAATAAGAAACATGTTTATAGAAAGGAAAACATAAAAAAAAATCAGGATCATTAAAAAATCAGACTAAGTAATAAAAATGAATGGATAATAAGAAAAAATAAGTCCAAATGAACAAGTATTTTATAACTAAAGAACCTGGAAAAAAAATCTCATGAGGAAGGAAAAGGAATCATAACAAATTTTATATTCATCCTGGAAATGACAATTGAGCAACTCCATTGAGAAGAGTGATTTCATCTATTTTTAGATAAAAAATAAAAATATCAAAAGTCAAAAAAAATCATTGAGTACAGTTCTTAAGGAAGAAAAAGAAAAATATAATCAGGGAGGAGAGGATACAAACAATAGATCATTAACAAATCTGCAATTGCTTTGTAATGCTTTTCTCTAAATTTTCTACTTTGCCATTTGTTTCCATAATTCTTATCAAATTCCCTATATTGTTTTGAAAGTATTCTAATTTCATTTTCATAAGTTTCCCCTGAAATATATATCTTTTTTTGATTATTTTTCTTTCAAGTTATAAGTTCTTGAACATGTTTTTATAGAATTCTTATGTTCCTTAACTCTTTTTTTTTTCTTATCAATTTTCCCTCTGTCACTCTTCCTTTCTCTTCCAATCTCGTCATTCTCTTTTAAATAGAATATAATGTTTTGCAGTGTGTTTTTTTTTTTCTTTTGCAACTAACTTTCTTTAATTTCCAGGCTGACCCAATAATATTGGCTAGAAAGAGGTGGCCATTGTGTGCTCTGGAGAAAATAAAAAATTGCCCAGATGCTTTTGCAGTTAGACCTCTTCTTCACCCTTCTCTCACTCCTGATGTTTGTCTTTTTTCTCCAGCAAATTAAATACTTTTGGCCAGTTTTATACTTCTGTTCTTCTACCTTTCCATAATTTCTATCATGGGGCTCCACACTTTTCCAATTTCCTTCTTCTTGAGTCTCAGGGTTAGTTTGATTCATAGGTCATAAAGCACCTTTGGGATAAGGAGCCTTATTGTATCCCAAAGGCTTAATTGCATAAATCTATGCCTCCTTCCTTCTCTTAATTTAGAGGTAAGGGACTGTGGATATTGGGTGTTACATATGACACAGTAAATGTGTTATACATTTTGTTAAATTGAAATGTATTTCTCCTTTTTGAATATTTTATTTTTCCAAGTGCATATAAAATATTTTTATATTCCGCTTTTAAAATGTTGAGTTTCAAATTTTCTCTTTTTTCCCTCCCCTTCCCCTTATTCATAAGGCAAGCATTTTGATTTAGGGAATGATGCAAATGAAAACAGACAAAAAAATAACCAAGAAAAAATATGCTTAAGAATCCATCTCTTCTTTCTCTGGAGGTGGATAGTATTTTTATGATAAGTTCTTAGGAATTATCTTGGATCATTGTATTGCTAAGAATAGATTAATCATACAAAATTGATTACTGTGTAATATTACAATTACTTGATATAATATCATATTGGTTTTGTTCACTTTACTTTGCATCAGTGCATGTAATGCTTTTTAGTTTTTTTTTTTTAATTGTTCCTTAATTTTTTCTCATAACACAATAGCAATCATCACAATTGTTTATCACAACTTGTACAACCTTTCCTCAATTGAGAGGCATGCTTTTAATTTCCAGTTCTTTGTTACCACTAAAAGAACTGATATAAATATTTTTACACATGAAGGTCCTTTTCTTTTTCCTTTTTTTTAATCTCTAGGATTCAGATATAGTAACAGTATTTGTGGATCCATAGATATGCAGTGCTATAGCTCTGTTGGCACAATGCAAAATTGCTCTCCAGAGAAGTTGGACCAACTCACAATTCTACCAATAGCTCATTAGTATCCAATTTGCCCATATCCCCAGGTTCCCTCCAACATTTGTCATTTTCCTTTTCTGTTATATTGGCCAATTTTGATAGGTATTAGGTGGTACTACAGAATTATTTTTAGTTTGCATTTCTTTAACCCATAACAATATATAACATTTTAAATGACTATATATAGCTTTTATTTCTTCTGAAGATTGCCAATTCATAACCTTTTTATATTTTATCAATTGTGAGATGACTTGTATTCTTATAAATTTAATACCTTTCCCTATATATTTGACAAACAAAACCTCTATCAGACAAATTTCTTGTGTGCTTTCTAGAGCCCTCAAGTTGGGGTACCAAAATGTAGTATGCTTTCTAGAGCCCCCACACTGGGGTGCCAAAATATACCATCTGGACTAGCTCTCTGGAGGATCTTGGGACTGAATCCTTGGTCTTAGTGGAGGAGGGATGAAGGCAGGAGACCATGAGTATGGTCAAAGATGGAGTCTGTTTTTTTCAAATTCTCTTGCCCTTATAAACCCTTACACCCTTATATAACTATAACATCACTGTTCATGTGCTAACTATACACTGCACATGTGGGACCACATAAACAACTTGCTATTGTATGTAGATGAGTCTTTGCCACTTGGTATCACTCTGCTTCAACTATAACACAGATTGTCACTACCCCCTGAATGCAAAGGAAGGTCAAAAGTCTTTAGGGCAGATGGGGAGCTGAACCAGATATTGTCAACAGGTTCCCTCTGGGCTGAAGGGTCTCATACCTCACCCAGAGTTCCCCTACTGTCTGTGGCCCTCTACACAAAGTAGTGTAAAAGTTCCCCATTTCTCAGTGTTCTACTTTCCTTTTAATCTTGACTTCATTGGTTTCATACATGCAAAAACTTTCTAATTAAATATAATTAAATTTTTCTTCTTTATATCCCATCTTTATCTCCTGTTTAATCCTCATTTTTCCTTTATCCTTACATTTTTTTTTTAATTTTTTTTTATTTTATATATATATATATATATATTTTATAATATTATCCCTTGTATTCATTTTTCCAAATTACCCCCCCTCCCTCTATTCCCTCCCCCCGACGACAGGCAATACCATACATTTTACATGTGTTACAATATAGTCTAGGTACAATACATGTGTGCGAATATCATTTTCTTGTTGCACAATAAACATTAGAATCCGAAGGTACATGCAACCTGCTGGTCATTTCTTACCGAGCAATAATATTCCATAACCTTCATATACCACAATTTACCCAACCATTCTCCAACTGATGGACATCCATTCATCTTCCAGTTTCTAGCTACAACAAAAAGAGCTGCCACAAACATTTTGGCACATATATGTCTCTTTCCGCTCTTTAGTATTTCTTTGGGATATAATCCCAGTAGTAGCGCTGCTGGGTCAAAGGGTATGCACAGTTTGATAACTTTTTGGGCATAATTCCAGATTGCTCTCCAGAATGGCTGGATTCTTTCACAACTCCACCAGCAATGTATTAGTGTCCCAATTTCCCCACATCCCCTCCAACATTTGTCATTATTTGTTCCTGTCATCTTAGCCAATCTGACAGGTGTGTAGTGGTATCTCAGAGTGGTCTTAATTTGCATTTCTCTGATCAGTAGTGATTTGGAACACTCTTTCATGTGAGTGGATATAGTTTCAATTTCTTCCTCTGAGAATTGTCTGTTCATATCCTTTGACCATTTATCAATTGGAGAATGGTTCGGTTTCTTATAAATTATGGTCAGTTCTCTATATATTTTGGAAATAAGACCTTTGTCAGAACCTTTGTTTTTAAAAATATTTTCCCAATTTGTTACTTCCCTTCTAATCTTGTTTGCATTAGTATTATTTGTACAGAAACTTTTTAGTTTGATGTAATCAAAATCTTCTATTTTGTGATCAATAATGATCTCTAGTTCTCCTCTGGTCATAAATTCCTTCCTCCTCCACAAGTCTGAGAGGTAGATTATCCTCTGTTCCTCTGATCTATTTATTATCTCCCTCTTTATGCCTAAATCATGGACCCATTTTGATCTTATCTTGGTATATGGTGTTAAGTGTGGATCCATATCTAATTTCTGCCATACTAATTTCCAGTTTTCCCAACAGTTTTTTCCGAATAATGAATTTTTATCCCTAATGTTGGAATCTTTGGGTTTGTCAAAGATTAGATTGCTATAGATGTACCCTTTTTTGTCCTTTGTATCTAATCTGTTCCACTGATCTACCGGTCTATTTCGTAGCCAATACCAAATGGTTTTGGTGACTGCTGCTATATAATATAGCTTTAGATCAGGTACACTTAGACCACCTTCCTCTGAGTTTTTTTTTCATTAGTTCCCTTGCAATTCTTGACCTTTTATTCTTCCATATGAATTTTGTTGTTATTTTTTCTAGGTCATTAAAATAGTTTCTTGGGAGTCTGATTGGTATAGCACTAAATAAATAGATTAGTTTGGGGAGTATTGTCATCTTTATTATATTCGCTCGGCCTATCCAAGAGCACTGAATGTCTTTCCAATTATTTAAATCTGATTTTATTTTTGTGGCAAATGTTTTGTAATTTTTCTCATATAATTCCTGACTTTTCTTTGGTAGATGGATTCCCAAATATTTTATACTCTCAACATTTGTTTGGAATGGAATTTCTCTTTGTATCTCTTGCTGTTGCATTTTGTTAGTGATATATAAAAATGCCGAGGATTTATGTGGATTTATTTTGTATCCTGCCACTTTGCTGAAATTTTGAATTATTTCTAGTAGCTTTTTAGCAGAGTCTTTGGGGTTCTCTAAGTATACCATCATGTCATCTGCAAAAAGTGATAGTTTAATTTCCTCATTTCCTACTCTAATTCCTTGAATCTCTTTCTCGGCTCTTATTGCCGAGGCTAGCGTTTCTAGTACTATATTGAATAGTAATGGTGATAGTGGGCAACCTTGTTTCACTCCTGATCTTACTGGGAAAGGTTGCAGTTTATTTCTATTGCATATTATGCTTACTGACGGTCTTAAATATATACTCCTGATTATTCTAAGGAATAATCCATTTATTCCTATACTCTCAAGAGTTTTTAGTAGGAATGGATGTTGGATTTTGTCAAATGCTTTTTCTGCATCTATTGAGATGATCATATGGTTCCTATTAATTTGATTATTAATATGGTCAATTATATTAATAGTTTTCCTAATATTAAACCAGCCCTGCATTCCTGGAATAAATCCTACTTGATCATAGTGTATTATCTTGGAGATGATTTTCTGAAGTCTTTTTGCTAATATCTTATTTAAGATTTTAGCATCAATATTCATTAAGGAGATTGGTCTATAATTTTCTTTCTCAGTTTTCGATCTACCAGGTTTAGGTATCAGTACCATGTCTGTGTCATAAAAGGAGTTTGGTAGGACTCCTTCATCCCCTATTTTTTCAAATAATTTATATAACATTGGGGCTAATTGTTCTTTAAATGTTTGGTAGAATTCACATGTGAATCCATCTGGCCCTGGGGATTTTTTCCTGGGGAGTTGATTAATAGCTTGTTCTATTTCTTTTTCTGAAATGGGACTATTTAAGCAATTTATCTCCTCCTCTGTTAATCTAGGGAGCCTATATTTTTGGAGAAAGTCATCCATTTCACTTAAGTTATCAAATTTATTGGCATAAAGTTGGGCAAAGTAACTCCTTATTATTTCTCTAATTTCCTCTTCATTGGTGGAAAGATCCCCCTTTTCATTTGTAAGACTATCAATTTGATTTTCCTCTTTCTTTTTTTTTGATCAAATTTACCAAAGGTTTATCTATTTTATTGGCTTTTTCATAAAACCAACTTTTGGTTTTATTTATTAATTCAATAGTTTTTTTACTTTCAATTTTATTGATTTCTCCTTTTAATTTTTGTATTTCGAGTTTAATTTTTGGTTGGGGGTTTATAATTTGGTCTTTTTCTAGCCTTTTAAGTTGTAAGCCCAATTCGTTAATCTTCTCTTTCTCAATTTTCTTCAAATAAGCCTCTAAAGATATAAAATTTCCCCTTATTACTGCTTTAGCTGCATCCCAAAGATTTTGATATGATGTCTCATCATTATCATTATCTTGGGTGAAATTGTTAATTGTTTCTATAATTTGCTCTTTCACCCAGTCATTCTTTAAGATGAGATTATTCAGTTTCCAATTACTTTTTGGTCTATTTACCCCTAACTTTTTACTGAATGTAGCTTTTATTGCATTGTGATCTGAGAAGAAGGCATTTATTATTTCTGCCTTCCTACATTTAATTTTGAGATCTTTATGTCCTAATATATGGTCAATTTTTGTATAGGATCCATGAACTGCTGAGAAGAAAGTATATTCCTTCCTATTGCCATTCAGTTTTCTCCAAAGGTCTATCATACCTAGTTTTTCTAATGTTCTATTTACTTTTTTAATTTCTTTCTTGTTTGTTTTGTGGTTTGATTTGTCTAAATCTGAGAGTGCAAGGTTGAGATCTCCCACTATTATAGTTTTACTGTCTATTTCTTCTTGCAGTTCTCTTAACTTTTCCTTTAGAAAGTTAGATGCTATACCACTTGGTGCATATATGTTTAGTATTTATATGGCTTCATTATTTATGCTACCTTTCAGCAGGATATAGTTTCCTTCCTTATCTTTTTTAACGAGATCTACTTCTGCTTTTGCTTGATCTGAGATAAGGATAGCTACCCCTGCTTTTTTGGCTTTACCTGAAGCATAATAGGCTCTGTTCCAACCTTTTACCTTTACTCTGTATGTATCTCCCTGCTTTAAGTGTGTTTCCTGTAGACAACATATTGTAGGGTTCTGCTTTTTGATCCAATCTGCTATCCGTCTCCGTTTGATGGGATCGTTCATCCCATTTACATTTACAGTTAAAATTACTAATTCTGTGTTTCCTGCCATCGTATTATCCCCAGATTATACTTTTTTCCCTTGACCCCCCTGATCCCCCTCCCCGATATTTAATTTACAGACCCCCCCTTGTGACGCGCAACCCTCCCTCTTTTTTTTTTTTTTTTTTTTTTTTAGGATCCCTCCCCCCTCCCTCCAAGTCCCTTCACTTATTCTCCTTTTCCTTTCCCCTTTTCCTCTCCCCCCTTTTAATGAGGTGAGAGAAAATTCTCTGAAAAACAAATATGTTAATTATTTACTCTTTGAGCCTCTTCTGATGAGAGTAAGATTCACACAATGATTCTCCCCCTCACTAAGTTCCCTCAGATATGGTGTATTTTCTATGTCTCTTCCTGGGATGTAGTTTCCCTCTTTTTATCACTCCTTCCCCTTTTTCTGAACCGACCTCCTTCCCTTTACCACACCCCCCTTTTTTTCTTTTATATCAGTAAAATCAAATTATCCTTGAGTATTTTTTATATACCCACAACAGAGTTACAGTTCTCAAGGGTTCTGTGTACCTTTTTCTGTTTCTCTTCAGTCTTGTGGATGTAGATCAAATTTTTTGTTTAAGTCTGGTTTTTTTCTTAGAAACATATAGAATTCCTCTGTTTCATTGAATGACCATCTTCTTCCATGGAAAAAGATGCTAAACTTAGCTGGGTAGTTCATTCTTGGTTGCAGTCCTTGATCTTTTGCCTTTCGGAATATCAGGTTCCAGGCCCTTCTATCTTTTAATGTAGAGGCAGCCAGATCTTGGGTGACCCTTATTGTGGCACCTTGGTATTTAAATTGTTTTTTTCTAGCTGCTTGCAGGATTTTCTCCTTTGTGTGGTAATTCTGCAGCTTAGCCACAATATTCTGTGGTGTTCTTTTTTTAGGGTCTATTTCAGAAGGAGTTCGATGAATTCTTTCCACATCTACTTTCCCTTCTGTTTCTATTATCTCTGGACAGTTCTCTTTGATAATTTCCTGTAAAATAGAATCTAGCCTCTTTTTTTGGTCATAGTTTTCTGGAAGTCCAATAATCCGCAGATTATCTCTCCTAGATCTATTTTCCAGGTCTATAGATTTTCCCAGTAAGTATTTGACGTTGTTCTCCAGTTTCTCATTTTTTTTTTTTTTTTTGTTTTGTTTGACTGATTCTTGGGTTCTCTGTGAATCATTCATTTCTATTTGTTCCATCCTGACTTTTAAGGAGTTATTTTCTTCTTTCACAGTTTTTAGTTCTTTTTGTAAATGCCCAATTTCATTTTTAAATGAATTATTTTGCTCTATTGAGTTTTTTTCCATTTCCCTAATTTTTTTTTTGAGAATTATTTTCTTTTTCCAATTCAGAAATTCTATTTTCTTGAGATTTTTTTATCTTTTCCAATTCAGAAATCCTACTTTCCTGTGTTTTTTTAACCTTTTCTAATTCACTAATTTTGTTTCCCTGCATGTCCTGTGAATTCTTTATTTTTTCCAACTCCAATTTCAGGACGTTGTTATTCTCTATCATAACTTCCCTTTCTTTTCCCCATTTTTCTTCGATCTCCCTCAATTTTTTAAGAGCTTCTTCTAGGAGAGAGTTATGTGATGGGGGGCAGGAATCGTTCCCCTTTAGGTTGTTGTCTGTTGATTCTCTGCTGTCAACTTCCTCGGGGTTGGACACCCGCTCTTTCTCTGTATAGAAGGAATCTATGGTTTTTCTAGCTTTTTTGCTCATACTTAAAAAAATCTTTTGGGGTCTGTCTCTGGGGTAGGAAATTATTTACTTCTTTACCAGCTTCCTCCCAGACCAGATGGATGCAGCGGCTCCTGAGCCTGAGCTAAGAGAGAGCTCTGGGAGAGAGTTCCCCACCCCCTCCCTGGAGGTGCCTCAGAGGTGATTAGCACTACTGTGCTTCGAGGGCGTAGAATAGTAAAGACAGCATGAAGCTCAGACTATGTGTCCGGGTGGGGAGTGGATGTCTGCAGCAGGTGATGTGAGAAGCCCCTGCGCTCAAACTGGAAGTTTCTGCCAGAAACCACGGTCCCTAGTTCAAAGGTTCCGCTTCTCTGGGACTTCCTGGAGCTGAGTTCCACTCCCTCCAGCTAAGCTAGGCAGTGTGTGTTGCCTTGGGCTGTATCCACCCACTTGTCAATCTCTTAACTATTCTCAGGTGGTAGCTGAGGCCACACCCCCTGGTGCCGAGTCAGCTGAGTCACCCCCAGGGTCTGGGGAAAATCTAATCTGAGTTTTAAAATATTTTGGCTTTCTCTTCTGAACTGCTAAATAATTAGCAGAGAAGAGCTAACAGCCTGTGCCAGATTCCTTTACCTCAGTGGCTTCTCTGATCCCAGAGCCCTTCCCAGAGCAATGGGCGCAGTGTGCCCCTACCCCACCGTCTGTGCTGGTCTCTCTTATTCCTCCCCTGAGAACTGACCTTTCCTGTTGAAACTCCAGATTCTCTTCAGCTGGTAAGTCGTGCTTCCAGTCCTTGTGGTATCTATCAGTCCTGAGCTAATTTTGAGACTTAATTTATATAATTGGTTGTGAGGGAGTGAGGACGTTCACTGAGTCGTGTGTTTCTTCTCCGCCATCTTCCCTTTATCCTTACATTTTACAGGTAAGCTATTTCATGCTCCCTGATTTGCTTTCCTTATTGACTTTTATGCCAAAATCATATAATTCACTTAGTTATTTGTAGTGGGCTGTGTTCTACTATAACTTCTGTGTATCTGCTATCACCCAAGAGATACATGCTGATGTCTTTGGCTGGAAAATTGTTTCATCTTGTCCTTTTTATGGTTCTGTTCCTTCAGAATTCATTTTTAGGCATTATTTTAAGACTGTTTGGAAAGTAATTGAGGAAATCTCAGTTGAGTTCTTTCCATTACTTAGCCACTTTTGTTATCCTCATCTTTTTTCTCTGTCTTTAAAACACTGGATGGTTACAAATGAATGTGATAAAAAAATCAATAAAAATAATTTTAGAAAAAAAATTTGTGCCTGAAATTTTTGCTGTCCCTCTGAGACTTCAAGGCACATGGGTGGGGATGAGCAAGATAATTTGAGGAGGCAGGAATACCAGGAAAATTAAAATAATGACAGGTTGGTATATATATATATATATATATATATATATATATATATATATATATATATATATATATATATATATATATATATATATATATATATATATATATATATATATATATAATTTTTTATTTTTCAGTCACAATTACTTTGTCATAGGTTCCTTCAATATTCTTCTTATCACTGTTGATTCTGCATAACTATGCATAACATAGAATTTTTCATATTTAATTTGGTTTAGAGAAAGTTACATCCTTTGTTACATTTTGTTCCATCATCTTAGGATTTTATTTTATTTACTTTTTCACATTCATTTTTTTTGAGCTAATTTCTTTATCGTGGGTCACTTTATATACATTTTCTTATGGATTTCTGAATATTTTATATAAACCATTCCTGCCTGAGCAATAGTATTTTTTTATTTTCATATACCAGAGTTGTTGAATCATATACTATTCCTTGGATTCTATTTTTTTGTTTATTTAAAAACAATCCTGATTATTGTTCTCTAACAATTCTAAAAGTAATTTTATTTGTGTCTTTTTCTACATTAGTAATATTTCTCCTAGTATCTTTCTTCTTCTTATAAAACTACACCATGAAAAAAAATTAAAACAAAAATAAGAAAAAGAGGAAAAATTAGCATGTATAATTAATAGTTAGAAAAATATGAAAATGTGTGGATTTTGCCACATTATACTAGGATACCTATCTTCTCTGATCCTTATACTACTGAATATTTTTATTTTGTTCCTTTTGCATGTCATGAGCTTTTAAACTGATCAAGTAGGGATGATCAAATGATGTAGTCATTTGAGTAAGCAACTTTAGCTTACTAAAATATAGACATTGAACTATTTCCTCAGTTCACAAAACTGTGATTTTACCATTTTTTAATTCTTTCTAGCTTTGTGAGTTTTTTCACTTGATTTAACTTGATTTTTTTATCACAGAAGTTCATATAGGTCATCTAATATGGAATGGAGGAATCAGGTTCTGTTTCAATAAAGGAAATGCTCACATTGATGAAACTATACATCTGTCAAAGTATATCTTCTATGTCAAAATTTTAATGAATTTTAATCCAATACTTTTGAACAAATAAATTCAACTGGCATTTAAAAAATACTTTATAAATATTATCTTGTTTTATTTAATTGATACAGGGAGTTCCTAGTGAAGAGGCTTCCTCTGAAAATACAGGCTTGCAACTTTTTTGCAATTTATGGTCATCCAATGCATCCTGGGCCATTATCAGTCATCTGGATTTTTTGTCTTAATATTGGATTTCAATCACTCTGGAAGAGAAAGCATGGCTGATAACTTTGTGCAACTGTGCCTTACTTAAATCCAACTTATGCTCAAATCATGTCACTATAATGCCTTTGGTGCACTTCAAAAATGGAGGACAATAACTACAATAATATCAATATCAGGGGACATAGAGAGATTAATCCAATCCATCAATCAACATTAAGAAACTCTTATGCTAGGCATTTGCTTAGGTCCACAGAACCAATGTCTGTTGGAAGTAAAATTGAAACCAAGATCTCCCAAAGTCAGACATCAGCGCTTTTTAATATGCAAAATTGCCAGTATTGATTCATAAATAGAAAGAGGTAATTATGAAGGGGGTAAACTGAACTATTCTTTAAATAATGAAAAATAATCTTTCTGCTTAGAGAAATTTCAAGGAATTTTTAGAAGAAAAATAGAAGGGGAGATTCTGATAGTTTATTTTTTTAAAGGTCTATCACATGGTGAAGGTATAAGACTAATTTCATGTTAGTACCTAAGGAGTGAAGTAGGATCAATAGGAAGAGATTACAGGAAAGCCAAGAATGAAGTTCAGTCTGAGGAAAGGTTTCTCTAACAACCAGAGCATTCCAAAAGTAGAATGAGTTGCCTCGGGACATAATGAATTACTTATAACAAGGAATATTCAAGCAGAGGCTTGATGAACCCCCTGCCAGGAATATTGTAGATGGGATTGCTATCATGGCTGGGAAATTTGGCTAGTTGTTCTCTGAGGTCTTGCTTAACTGCAAAATGCAGTTATTATAATATGTATGTATTGAAGATAGTGTTTTCCCATCCTTTACTAAAGTTTCCCTCCATAGCTTTTGACTAAACTCATTGACTTTCAAATCTGGAGGGAAACTTAGACATCATCTAGGCCAATTCCTTCATTTTAAAGATCAGGAAACTGAAGCACCACAGAGAGTTTAAATGAATTCACTCAAATTATACAACTAGTTATTGGTAGGAAACAACATGACGAGTCATATTTGCATACCCTTTCTTCCTGAATATACTACAGTCTCTTGGAAGATAGAGACCTCATCTCAATTATTTGTCTGCTTGGAGATATCTTGAAATGGTTCAACTGTGAAAATGTCTGGATAGTCTACAACATGTGGCTTTTCAATAGTTCATACTGTTCATGGAATTTTTTTGGCAAAAATATTGGGATGATTTGTCATTACTTCTCTAGTGGGATAAAGCAAATGAGGGTTAAGTGACTTGCCCAGGCTCACACAGCTAGTAAGTATCTGAGGCAGAATTTTAACAAGTGTCTTCTTGTCTTTAAATCCAATATTCTAGCCCCTAAGCCATATAGCTGCCTTCATCTTTCAAAAAAGATCTATGGGGCAAAGTTTGCATCAGTATTCTGTCTTTTGGAAACTCAACTGGCATGTGGATTTAAATTCATTCACTTAATATCACTCAACTAAGTTTTCCTAGTTTATTTGTGCCTGCTTTCCTTCTGATTTTAAAATTTCTAGATGAATACATACAGGGTTCCAAATTTGACACCCACATACCCACACATTCACTCTTTTCTATTCCCACTGAATAGAGTTACATGCCATGGAAAAAGAATGGTCATTTCTTTTCTGGTAATGACTCAAACCATTTCAAGGAGTTGAAGAAAATATGATAACTAACCAAGAAACTATTGAAAAGCCACATGTGTCACAGACCATCCAGACACTGTCACAGCTAAACCATTTCAAGATTTATTCCAAACAAAATGAGATTGATTTATTGACCAGCATTACATAACTGCCATTGTCACATGTAGAAGCATGTTAGCTTAGACAGAAAATCCATTCTAATTCCATAGTCTTCAGCTTTTCCAACCTTTGATGAGCTTACTGTAGTAAGTCACCATTAAGTTGGCAATTTGAATATCGGCTGAGGGTGTTCTAGTGGTCACCATTAAATTGACAATTTGAATATCAGTTGAAGGTGTTATGAAGAGCCTAGATTAAATGACCTTTGAATTTGGAGGGACCTTAGAGCTGGTATGTTTCAATTCCTTCATTTGAGGAAACTGAAGCTGAAATAATTTAGCTAGTATCAGTTAAAAACAGACAAACAAAAAACAGACAAATAAAAAACAATGCTCACATTTTTATACCATGTCTAGTTAAAGTAACTAGACTTTATTTTTATAGAGAAGAGAAGCCATATCTCATACTTTTTGTTTTGTTTTATTTTGGTTTTTTTCTCCCTCCTTATTATCTTTTCCCCAGGTCAGCATAAACCAGACTGAATTCCAATTCTGCAACAATCCCAAAAAGTTCAACCAAAGAACTATTTTAATGAATGTAACATTATTGAGGAAGCATTTGTAATAAAGAAGTTGTTGGGTTCCATAGTTGCTTTGTTATTCTGAATTTTTTTTTCTGACCTGAGTGGAACCCAACTTTACTTCCTGGGGCTATCACTACCTGAAATTGACTTATAGAAGCTATCTGGTGCTTTTTTATTCCTGTCTGAACCACTAACTGCTTCCTTCACCAGTACACTTCTTCACGGGTTAGTGTAGCAGCTATTTTATAGTAGAGTTGGTTGATTTTCTGATTCTGCTGTCTGACCCTCAGCATCTATGAATTTGTTGGTCCCTGAGCCTATTTTAATGAATCTGTACTTGACTATCCTTTCTAATAATTATTTATTTATCATGACTTCTAAAGTGCTAGGCAAGTGTGATACTCTAGATCTGTCTGAGAGTGATCACTGTTCATTTCAGTGGGTGTGTTGTTGGAGGATACTGGGGTAGAGATCTTGAATTTAATAGTGACAACATGAATAGTGATGGGGATTGCGACTTGCCCAGGGTCACATAGATCAGAAATTCTAAGTGTCTGAGGACAGATTTGAACTCAGGTCCTCTTGACTTCAGGGCTGGTGTTTTATCCACTGTGCCACCATAAAGCTCAAATAGAGTTAATAGGATTTACAGCTATTATTACCTTTTATACATTGAGAAACCTGAAGCTTCTAATTTTTAGATTATATTTCCAATGTTCAATAGAAAATTAAGAAATGCTTAGGCTATAACTGAGATTCCCCCTTGGCAAGTATCTAACTCTTCCCAATAGACTACACCTGCTCTCTCCAGATACCAATGGCTTACTACCACAGAAATTAGAGACAAATACTTGATGTTTCTGAGGAAAATTGTCCTTAGAACATGGTGAAATGAGACAGCTGTTACACCATTCTTATTCTATGGAAATTGAATGAGTTTTAACTCAGAAGGAAGAGGGAGATGATTCTGACAACAAGTATTTAAAAGAGACTGGAAGTGTATAGATAAGATATGGCCTTAAAGTAAATTCGCAAACTTTACACAAGACATTTGTCTCCTTCACAATGATACATACACAGCATAATTTCACCTGTGTAATTAACTAGCTGTGTGACTTCAAGCAAGTTAATTAACCTCTCTGTATCTCCATTTTCTTCATCTGTAATTTAAGAAATCAATCAATAATCAATGAGGCTTTTTCTGGCTTAAAATACTTTTGTGATTTCCAGTGGCATAATTCATAGGGAAATACTTCATAAATGAAGAACTTTGTAAATTTTAAAGATGTATAAAAACACACTATTTGGAATATCTAGAACAAGACTCAAATAGACTTAAGAAAGATTTCATTGTTAAATAAGCATTTATACTCAAGAAATTGGCAAAATACTCCAAATCAATTTATTGTTTAATTATCTTAATTTGTGTCAAATAGGGGAGAAAATGTAAACAATGCAGTTTAAATTTTAAAATATGCATTACATATTTTTCCAACCAGAAATCTATTTGATAAATATTTACTAATAGATCCATGGTTACCATTTTTTTAATCTGTCTCTTAGCCAGTACCAAATTGGACTATTCCTTTAACTATCTTTTTATGCATTATTTATTTTTAGAGAAGAGGTAGAAGGAGAGTACCTGTTCAATTTTATATGGGGTTTCACTGAGAAATTATAAGGATCAGAGAAGTTAGGTATCCTAGTATAAGGTGGCAAAATCAAAACATTTTCATATTTTTCTAAATATTAATTATACATGCTAATTTTTCCTCTTTTTCTTATTTTTGTTTTAATTTTTTTTTCATGGTGTAGTTTTATAAGAAGAAGAAAGATACTAGGAGAAATATTACTAATGTAGAAAAAGACACAAATAAAATTACTTTTAAAATTGTTAGAGAACAATAATCAGGATTGTTTTTAAATAAACAGAAAAATAGAATCCAAGGACTAGTATATGATTCAACAACTCTGGTATATGAAAATAAAAGAATACTATTGCTCAGGCAGGAATGGTTTATATAAAATATTCAGAAATCCATAAGAAAATGTATATAGAGTGATCCACGATAAAGAAATTAGCTAAAAAAAATTAATATGAAAAAGTAAATAAAATAAAATCCTGAGATGATGGAACAAAATGTAACAAAAGATGTAACTTTCAATCAGGCACAGAGGGAGTTGAACAAAGCACAAGCAGGCTGAGTACAGATCCAAGTGCAGGCAGTGCACAGACAAGGGGTGGTGTATGCAGGAGAATCTACAGGCAGGAATCTACATCTATGTTGGCAATTCTGCCCTGATTGAAAGCTAGTAGATCAGCAGAGACGTTATAAAACATCTAACACAAACACAAAAGGTAAAATGCCAGAATCTCAGAGGAACTTGCCATGCTGACCTAGCACTGGAAGTTGCTGACACAACGCAGCTGCTGCATCTTGTAGAGGAAGCTTGGAAAAAACCCTTGCCCTAAAAACAGATCTCAACTTTCTAAAAAGAGAATAAAAAACTAAAAACAAAAACAACTCTAACCATAGATAGTTTTCCAACCCTGAGGAGACTAAAAGCAGATGATCTCCAGATGAAGCTCCAAAAAGTGATATAAATTGGTCCCCATCAAACAAGGCTCTCCTAAAATAAATTTAAAAGTTTCTTAAAAGACAGCTAGGAGAAAAATAGGGAAAGGAAATAAAAATTTTGCAAGAGGGTTTGGAAAAGGCAACACAAAATAGACTTAGTGAAATAGAAAAAGCATATTACTCATTAAAATATAAATTTGACAAAATGGAAAAAGAAAACAACTCCCAGAAAAAAAAAAAGGACAAATAAAATAACTTCTTATGAAACAGAATTTGTGAAATGGAAAAAAAATCCATAGAACAAAACAACTCATTTAAAAATTAAATTGGACAAATATAAAATATCAAAATAGTAAAGTAAGAAAATAATTCACTAAAAATCAGAACTGAACAAATGAAAATGAATGACTCAATCTGACAAGAAGAATCAGTCAAGCAAAATTTTTTAAAAATAATTCACTAAAAATCAGAACTGAACAAATGAAAATGAATGACTCAATCTTCCAAGAAGAATCAGTCAAGCAAAAATTTTTACAATGAAAAAATAGGAAAAAAAATGTAAAATACCTCATTGGGAAAACAACTGACCTGGAAAATATATCTAGGAAAGACAACATAAGGATTATTGGACTCCCTGATGAAAAAAAGAGGTTAGACACTGTTTTTCAGCAAATTACCAAAGATACCCGGATGTTATAGAATCAGAAGGTTAAATATCTATTGAAAGAATTCACTAAGGGAGGGCAGAGCCAAGATGTCAAAAAAGATACATGTGAATTTGTAAGCTCCTTTCTTCCCTGATTACCACTTAGTTAAATCAGCCTTAAAAATAATGCTGGACTGATAAAAACCACAAGTATTAGAAGCAGAACGTACTAGCTGAAGAGAATATGGAATTTAAACAGAAAATGTCAGTTCTGAGGGGAGGAGAAAAAAAAGAAAAGACCAGCACAGACAGGGTTAGTTGCTAGCACACTGGGCTGGGGAGAACTCTGGGATCAGAGAAGCCACTGAGATAGAGGAATCTGACACAGGATGTTAGCTCTTCTCTGCTTATAAAACAGCAGTTCAGAAGAGAAATCAAGCCACTTTAAAATATAAAGCCAGATCCTAAATCCACCTCAATCCAGAAGTGACCTAATAGATCTCAGTACAGCTGTGCAAACACCTTCTGCTACCTGGGGCTTATCCTTTGGGTAGTTGAGAGCCTGAAAAATGGGGACACAGGCCACAGAAGCTTCTACTCTACATAGTGCAGGGTTCAGCCTGAGGCAGTGGAATTCTAGCAGCAGCACAATTCCTAGAGAAGTGGAACTCCAAAGAGAAGCGGAACCTCTGAAGTAGGGACTGAGGTTTCCGGGAAGACACTTCCGGTTTGAGCACAGGGG
Organism: Sminthopsis crassicaudata; assembly: GCF_048593235.1. NCBI lineage: Eukaryota > Metazoa > Chordata > Mammalia > Dasyuromorphia > Dasyuridae > Sminthopsis > Sminthopsis crassicaudata. The sequence continues at coordinate 203,985,938 of NC_133618.1, read as the reverse complement.
CTTTTCAAGTCAGCTGCTGATATCCATGGCCCCACAGGAGGCATAGGCTGGGATTTATGGTACTTTCACTGTTCAGCCTTAAACCTCAGGGTAGTCAATAGACCACACAGCGGGTCCTTCACTGGCTCTCCTCACAGTGCAGCAGTGCTAACCACCTCTGAGGCATTTCTGGGGAGGAGGAAGGGGAACTCTTTCGCAGAGCTCTCTCTTAGCTCAGGCACAGGGTTGTTGCATTCTACCTGCAGTCTGGGAGGAAGCTATTAAATAAATAAACTTCTTACCCCAAGGGCAAACTCCAAAAGATTTTTAACAATGAGTAAGAAGCTGAAGAGAATGATGACACCTTCTACACAAAGAAAGAGCTGATATCCAACCCTGAGGAAGCTAACACCAGACAGTCCCCAGACAACATCCTGAAGGGGAATGATACCTGCCCCCCATCACATAACTATCTCCTAGAAGAGACTATTAAAAAATTAAGAGAGTTTGAAGAAAAATGGGGAAAGGAAAGAGAAACTATGATAGAGAAAAACAATGTCCTGAAATTTGAGTTGGAAAAAATAAAGAACTAACAGGAGGTGCAGGGAAAAAATTGTGAAATAGAAAAGGTTAAAAAATATCACGGGAAAGTAGGATTTCTGAATTGGAAAAAGAAAATAACTCACTAAAAAAAAAATAGTGAAATGGAAAAAAAATCAACAGAGCAAAATAATTCATTTAAAAACTCAATTAGGCATATACAAAAAGAACTAAAAATGTGAATGAAGAAAATAACTCATTAAAAATCAGGACAGAACAAATAAAAATGAATGATTCATTGAGAAACCAAGAATCAGTCAAAAAAAAAACAAAAACAAAAACAAAAAAAAAATGAAAAGCTGGAGAATAACATCAAATACTTACTGGGAAAATCTATACACCTGGAAAATAGATCTAGGAGAGATAATCTTAGGATCATTGGACTTCCCAAAAACTATGATCAAAAAAAGAGCCTAGATTCTATTTTACAGGAGATCATCAAAGAGAAATGTCCAGAGATAATAGAAACAGAAGGAAAAAAAGGCTTGGGAAGAATTCATTAAATACCTTCTGAAAAAAGACCCTAAAAAAAGAACTCCACAGAACATTGTGGCTAACCTTCAGAACTACTAAACTAAGGAAAAAATATTGCAAGCAGTAAGGAAAAAATAATTCAAATATCAAGGTGCCACCATAAGGGTCACACAAGGTCTGGCTGCCTCCACATTAAAGGATCGAAGGGCCTGGAACCTGATATTCTGAAAGGCAAAAGAACAAGGATTGAGACCAAGAATAAACTACCCAGCTAAGTTTAGCATTTTCTTCCATGGAAGAGATGGTCATTTCATGAAACAGAGGAATTCCATTTGTTTCTAAGAAAAAAGCCAGACTTAAACAAAAAATGTGATCTACATTCACAAGACTGAAGAGAAGCAGAAAAAGGTAAAAAGAACTCTTGGGATCTGTATCTCTGTTGTGGATATACAGAAAATCCACATGGATAATTTGATTTTACTGGTATAATATAAAAAAGGGAAGTTGTAAAGGGAATGGGATAGTATCAGAAAAAGGGGAAGAAAAGGTAAAAAGAGGGAAATTACATCCCAGGAAGAGGCATAGAAAATCTACTACATCTGAGGGAATTTAGAGAGGGGGAGAAAAATTGTTTGAATCTTACTCTTATTAGAGTAGGCTCAAAGAATAAATAATTGACATATTTGTTTCTCAGAGATTGCTCTCTTACCTCATTAAAAGGGGGAAGAGGAAAAGGAAAAAGGAAAAGGGGAATAAAGGAAGAATAAAGAATGTGTTAGGGACTTAAAAGGAGGAAGAGGGATGTAGCGAGCTGTCGTCTCCAGAAGCTGCCGGATCACTCTCTGGGAAGAGATCTGCTGTGTCTTCTACTCAAATCTCTCAGACAGATTCTTCTTCCTGTAACGAACAGTTGTCTCCAGGCAGTTGCTGTTAACTCTTGTCCAGAGAAGTGACTTCCCTTCCTGCAGAGAGCCCCATCAAGCCTGATGCAATGCAGAGTCTTCTTCTATCTCTGGGTGTCCTCTCTTTTATTCTCCCAGAGAATGGGTGTGGGATAATGCAAGGGCTTCTGGGAAGAACCACTTCAGCCAATGAGCTTGCTCCTTCTATCAAGTCAACCTGAGTTCTCACCTTGTAATTGTCCAACCTGAATTCTCACCTTGTCACTATCCAGACAACCTGAGTTCTCACCTAGTAATCCTAACAGAGGGATACTAAAAACAGAGGGCTGCATGTCACAAGTGGGGTCTATATTTTTTTTTTATAATTTAATTTTTATTTTATTTTATAATTATAACTTTTTTTTTGACAGTACATATGCATGGGTAATTTTTTACAACATTATCCCTTGCACTTACTTCTGTTCAGATTTTTTTCCCTTCCTCCCCCAAGCCCCTCCCCCAGATGGCAGGCAGTCTTATACATGTTAAATATATTACAGTATATTCTAGATACAATATATGTGTGTAGAACCAAATTTTTTGTTGCACAGGAAGAATTGGATTCAGAAGGTAAAAATAACAGTTTACACTCATTTCCAGTGTTCCTTTTCTGGATGTAGCTGATTCTGTCCATCATTAATCAATTGGAATTGGATTAGCTCTTCTCTATGTTGAAGATATTGACTTCCATCAGCATACATCTTCGTACAGTATCATTGTTGAAGTGTATAATGATCTTCTGGTTCTGCTCATTTCACTTAGCATCAGTTGATGTAAGTGTCTCCAAGCCTCTCTGTATTTCTCCTGTTGGTCATTTCTTATAGAACAATAATATTCCATAACATTCATATACCATAATTTACCCAACCATTCTCCAATTGATGGACATTCATTCATCTTCCAGCTTGTAGCCACTATGAAAAGGGCTTCCACAAACATTTTGGCACATACAGGTCCTTTCCCTTCTTTAATATTTCCTTGGGATATAAGCCCAGTAGTAGCCCTGCTGGGTCAAAGGGTATGCACATTTTGATAACTTTTTGGGCATAATTCCAGATTACTCTCCAGAATGATTGGATTCTTTCGAAACTCCACCAACAATGCATCAGTGTCCCAGTTTTCCCACAGCCCCTCCTACATTCATCGTTATTCATTCCTGTCATCTTAGCCAATCTGACAGGTGTGTAATGATACCTCAGAATTGTCTTAATTTGCATTTCTCTGATCAAAAGTGATTTGGAATACTTTCATATGAGTGGAAATAGTTTTAATTTCATCATCTGAAAATTGTCTTTTCATATCCTTTGACCATTTATCAATTGGAGAATGGCTTGATTTCTTATAAATTAAAGTCAATTCTCTGTATATTTTGGAGATGAGGCCTTTATCAGAACCTTTAACTGTAAAACTGTTTTCCCAATTTGTTACTTCCCTTCTAATCTTGTTTGCATTAGTTTTGGTTGTGCAGAAACTTTTTAATTTGGTGTAATCAAAATGTTCTATTTTGTGATCAATAATGTTCTCTAGTTCTCCTTTGGACACAAACTCCTTCCTCCTCCACAAGTCTGAGAGGTAAACCATCCCATGTTCCTCCAATTTATTTATGATTTCATTCTTTATGCCTAAATCTTGGACCCATTTTGATCTAATCTTAGTATGTGGTGTTAAATGTGGGTCCATGCCTAGTTTCTGCCATACTAATTTCCAGTTTTCTCAGCAGGTTTTGTCAAATAATGAATTCTTATCCCAAAATTTGGGATCTTTGGGTTTGTCAAAGATTAGATTGCTATTTTTATTCACCATCTTGCCCTGTGAACCTAACCTATGACACTGATCAACTAGTCTATTTCTTAGCCAATACCAAATGTTTTTGGTGACTGTTGCTTTCTAATATAGCTTTAAATCAGCTACACTTAGACCACCTTCCTCTGACTTTTTTTTCATTAGTTCCCTTGCAATTCTCAACCTTTTATTCTTCCATATGAATTTTGTTGTCATTTTTTCTAGGTCATTAAAATAATTTCTTGGGAGTCTGATTGGTATAGCACTAAATAAATAGATTAGTTTGGGGAGTATTGTCATCTTTATTATATTCACTCGGCCTATCCAAGAACACTGAATGTCTTTCCAATTATTTAAATCTGACTTTATTTTTGTGGTAAGTGTTTTGTAATTTTGCTCATATAATTCCTGACTCTCCTTTGGTAGATATATTCCCAAATATTTTATACTATCGACTGTTATTTTGAATGGAATTTCTCTTTGTATCTCTTGCTGTTGGATTGTGTTGGTAATGTATAAAAATGCTGAGGATTTATGTCGATTTATTTTGTATCCTACAACTTTGCTAAAATTCTGAATTATTTCTAATAGCTTTTTAGCAGAGTCTTTGGGTTCTCTAAGTATACCATCATGTCATCTGCAAAAAGTGATAACTGGATTTCTTTATTTCCTACTCTAATTCCTTGAATCTCTTTCTCGACTCTTATTGCCAAGGCTAGAGTTTCTAGTACTATATTGAATAGTAATGGTGATAGTGGGCAACCTTGTTTCACTCCTGATCTTACAGGGAAAGGTTCTAGTTTATCACCATTACATATGATGTTTACTGAAGGTTTAAAATATATGCTCCTTATTATTTTAAGGAATAGTCCATTTATTCCTATACTCTCAAGCGTTTTTAGTAGGAATGGATGTTGGATTTTATCAAATGCTTTTTCTGCATCTATTGAGATGATCATATGGTTTTTATTAAGTTGATTATTAATACGGTCACTTATACTAATAGTTCTCCTAATATTAAACCAGCCCTGCATTCCTGGTATAAATCCCACTTGGTCATAGTGTATTATCCTGGGGATGATTTTCTGAAGTCTATTTGCTAATATCTTATTTAAGATTTTAGCATCAATATTCATTAAGGAAATTGGTCTATAGTTTTCTTTCTCAGTTTTCAATCTACCTGGTTTAGGTATCAGTACCATGTCTGTGTCATAGAAGGAATTTGGTAGGACTCCTTCAATCCCTATTTTTTCAAATAGTTAATATAGCATTGGAGTTAGTTGTTCTTTAAATGTTTGGTAGAATTCACCTGTAAATCCATCTGGTCCTGGGGACTTTTTCTTAGGAAGTTGGTTAATAGCTTGGTCTATTTCTTTTTCTGAGATGGGACTATTTAGACTACGTACTTCTTCCTCTGTTAATCTGGGCAAGCTATATTTTTGAAGGTATTCTTCCATTTCATTTAAGTTATCGAATTTATCGGCATAAAGTTGAACAAAATAGCTCCTAACTATTGTTCTAATTTCCTCTTCGTTAGTGGTGAGTTCACCCTTTTCATTTTCAAGACTAACAATTTGCTTTTTCTCTTTCCTTTTTTTAATCAGGTTTACTAAGGGTTTGTCTATTTTGTTGGTTTTTTCATAAAACCAACTCTTAGTTTTATTAATTAATTCAATAGTTTTTTTACTTTCAATTTTATTAAACTCACCTTTTATTTTTTGAATTTCAAGTTTTGTGTTTTTCTTGGGATTTTTAGTTTGTTCCTTTTCTAGCAATTTTAGTTGTAAGCCCAATTCGTTGGCCCGTTCTTTTTCTATTTTATGCAAGTAGGCCTGTAGAGATATAAAACTTCCCCTTATTACTGCTTTGGCTGTATCCCACACATTTTGGTATGATGTCTTATTATTGTCATTTTCTTGGGTGAAGTTATTAATTATGTCTATGATTTGCTGTTTTACCCAATCATTCTTTAGTATAAGATTATTTAGTTTCCAATTATTTTTTGGTCTATTTTCCCCTGGCTTTTTATTAAATGTAATTTTGATTGCATTATGGTCTGAAAAGGATGCATTTACTATTTCTGCCTTACTGCATTTGATTTTGAGGTTTTTATGCCCTAGTATATGATCAAATTTTGTAGAGGTTCCATGAACTGCTGAGAAGAAAGTATATTCCTTTCTGTCTCCATTTAGCTTTCGCCAAAGATCTATCATATCAAACTTTTCTAGTATTCTATTGACCTCTTTGACTTCTTTCTTATTTATTTTGTGGTTTGATTTATCTAATTCTGAGAGTGCAAGGTTGAGATCTCCCGCTATTATAGTTTTGCTATCTATTTCCTCTTGCAGCTCTCTTAATTTCTCTTTTAAGAATTTAGATGCTGCACCACTTGGTGCATACATGTTTAATATTGATACTGCTTCACTATTGATGCTTCCCTTTAGCAGGATATAATGCCCTTCCTTATCTCTTTTAATTAGATTAATTTTTGTTTTTGCTTGATCTGAGATGAGGATGGCTACTCCTGCTTTTTTGGTTTTGCCTGAAGCATAATAGATTCTGCTCCACCCTTTTACTTTTAGTTTGAATGTCTCATCCTGTTTCAGGTGTGTTTCCTGTAAACAACATATAGTAGGATTCTGACTTTTAATCCAGTCTGCTAACTGCCTCCTCTTTATGAGGCAGTTTGCCCCATTCACATTTATGGTTAAAAGGACTAATTCTATATTGCTTGCCATCCTATTAACCCCTGCTTATGCTTTTCCCCTTTCCTTCCCTTTTACACTTTTTCCAGTATTAAACTGGTGAACACCACTTGCTTTTCACAGCCCTCCCTTTTTAGGATCCCTCCCCCACCTTAAAGATCCTCCCCTTATTTTATCCCTTTTCCTCGAAATGTCTGTATTCCCTTCCCTTTCACTTTTCAATGAAGTGGAAGAAGCTTAACCATAAATCGAATATGTCTATTGATACACGCTGTGTTCATCTCCCTCCTTTCTTTCTCTCAAATAGGTTACCTTTGCCTCTTCATGAGATGTAGTACCACCACTTTACACTTTTTTATGATATAATTTCCTTTCCACCTCTAGTTTCTAAGACAAATTGTACATATGTTCTTTACATATTTTTTTGACAGAAGTATAGTTCTCAAGATTTCTTTTTACCTTTTTAGAAATCTCTTGAGTTCTGCATTTGAAGATCAAACCTTTTATGTAGGTCTGGTTTTTTCATCAAAAATAGATGAAATTCATTTATTTCATTAAATGTCCATCTTCTTCCCTGGAAAACGATGCTCATTCTTGCTGGGTAAGTTATTCTTGGCTGCATACCAAGTTCCTTAGCTTTTCAGAATATCATGTTCCAGGCCCTTCATTCTTTTAATGTGGACGCTGCTAGATCCTGTGTTCTCCTTATTGTGGATCCTCCATATCTGAATTGCTTTTTTCTAGCAGCTTTCAATATCTTTTCCTTTGTCTGATGGTTCTTGAATTTGGCCACTATATTTCTTGGCGTTTTGATTTTAGGGGCCCTTTCAGTAAGTGATCAATGAATTTTTTCAATGTCTATTTTACCCTCTGTTTCCAGAATGTCTGGGCAATTGTCTTTGATAATTTCCTCGAAAATGTTGTCCAAGCTCTTTTTTTCCTCACATTTTTCAGGGAGTCCGATTATTCTCAAAGTCTCTCTCCTGGATCTGTTTTCCAGGTCTGTTGTCTTTCTGGTAAGGTACTTGATATTCTTTTCAATTGTTTCATTTCTCTGGTTTTGCTTGACTACCTCTTGGTTTCTCCTTGAGTCATTCATTTCTACTTGTTCCAGTCTAATTTTCAATGATGTATTTTCTTCACTCACTTTTTTTATATCTCTTTGTAATTGTCCAATTGTGTTTTTATCTTCTATGGAATTTTTTTTCCATTTTATCCATTTTATTTTTTAGAGAGCTGTTTTCTTTTTCCAGCTCACTAATCCTATTTTCCTTGGAGTTGTTTACCTTTTCCAGCTCACTAATCTTGTTTCTCAATGATTTGATTTCTTTATCCACTCTGTCTTTGAATGCATGGGATGACTTCTCCAGGCTCTCTTGCCAAGCTTCCCTTTCCTTTTCCCATTTCTCTTCCAGCTCTCTTGTGAGAGCCTTTTTGATTTCCTCTATGAGGTTCTTTTGTATTGAGGAGCAGCTTATATCCCTCCCAGGGGATACATCTGGGGACAGTCTGTTCCTAGTCTCCTCAGCATTTGAAGTCTGCTCCCTCTCCACACAGAAGCTGTCAATGGTTAGAGCCCTTTTGAATTTTTTGTTCATTTTGTCAGAATAGATATCAAAGAAAACAAACTGACAAGAGGAACAATTGGTCTGTTTTGCGGGGGATGGGGCTGGATGGTATTAATGGGCTTCCTCTACAGACTGGGGGTAGGGCAGCAGAGAGCCACTAACAGAACAGCAATGACTGTACTGAGTTTGCGCTCTGAGGCTCTGAGAATGCACCGAGTCAGTCCAGGTGGGGGTTGGGGATGGCCGGGCTCTGAGAGACGCTGGCTTTCTGGGGTTTTAATCTTCACCTCTGGTGTTTACACCCTCTCTGCTGCTCCTGGCTTGCTGCAAAGACGGAGTATCCACACTGGGGAAAAAGCCCTTTCACAGAAACGGCAGAGATCGTTCCCCTCCCACTCTGGTCTGAGCTGTGTGAGCTGCCTGTCTTGCTCTGGCTTGCCTGCCCTCAGTCTGCACCCAGTCTGATTGACCCTCCCCCGAGCAAACACAGACCTTTTCTGGCAACTTTCAAGGATGTCTTCTCTTGGTGATTATTTGTGGATTTATTTCTGGATCAAGCATTAAGTCTGAGGCTTGTCATGAAGTAAGTTCTGAGAGAAGACGAGTTGCTCAAGCAGCTGTCTGCCTCCACGCCGCCATCTTGGCCGGAAGTCTAAAAATCTGGGTCTATAAATTAAATATTTGGGAAGGGGTTCAGGGGGGTCAATGGGAAAAAAAAAAGCATAATCCGGGGTTAATATGATGGCAGGAAATACAGAATTTGTCATTTTAACTGTAAATGTGAATGGAATGAACTCTCCCATTAAATGGAGGCAGAGAGCAGACTGGATAAAAAGTCATAACCCTACTATATGTTGTTTACAGGAAACACACTTAAAGCAGGGAGATACATACAGAGTAAAGGTAAACGGTTGGAGATTAATCCATTATGCTTCAGGTAAAGCCAAAAAAGCAGGGGTTGCCATCCTTATTTTAGATCAAGTAAAAGCAGAAATTGATATAATTAAAAGAGATAAGGAAGGAAACTATATCCTGCTAAAAGGCAGCATAAACAATGAAGCCATATCAATACTAAACATATATGCACCAAGTGGTATAGCATCTAACTTCCTAAAGGAAAAGTTAAGAGAGTTGCAAGAAGAAATAGACAGCAAAACTACAATACTGGGAGATCTCAACCTTGCACTCTCAGAATTAGACAAAACAAACCAGAAAACAAATAAGAACGAACTTTAAAAAGGTAAATAGAACATTAGAAAAACTAGGTATGATAGACCTTTGGAGAAAACTGAATGTTGATAAAAGGAGTATACTTTCTTCTCAGTAGTTCATGGAACCTATACAAAATTGACCATGTATTAGGACATAAAGATCTAAAAATTAAATGCAGGAAGGCAGAAATAGTAAATGCCTTCTCCTCAGATCACAATGCAATAAAAACTACATTCAATAGTAGTTAGGGGTAAATAGACCAAAAAGTTATTGCAAACTGATTAATATCATCTTAAAGGTGACTGGGTGAAACAGCAAATTATAAAAACAATTAATAATTTCACCCAAGATAATGGCAATGATGAGACATCATACCAAAATTTTTGGCATGCAGCTAAAGCTGTAATAAGGGGAAATTTTATATCTATAGAGGCTTATTTGAAGAAAATAGAGAAAGAGAAGAGTAATGAATTGGGCCTGCAACTTAAAAACTTAAAAAGCTAGAAAAAGACCAAATTAAAAACTCCCAACCAAAAACTAAACTTGAAATACTAAAATTAAAAGGAGAAATCAATAATATTGAAAGTAAAAAAAAAAACAAAAACAAAAAAACCTATTGAATTAATTAATCAATAAAACCAAAAGTTGGTTTTAAGAAAAAGCCAATAAAATAGATAAACCTTTGGTAAATCTGATCAGAAAAAGGAAAGAGGAAAATCAAATTGTTAGTCTTACAAATGAAAAGGGGGATCTTTCCACCAATGAAGAAGAAATTAGAGAAATAATAAGGAGTTACTTTGCCTAACTTTATGCCAATAAATTTGATAACTTAAGTGATATGTATGACTACATCCAAAAATATAGGCTTCCTAGATTAACAGAGGAGGACGTAAACTGCTTAAATAGTTCCATTTCAGAAAAAGAAACAGAACAAGCTATTAATATCAACTGTCCAGGAAAAAATTCCCAGGACCAGATGAATTTACATGTGAATTCTACTAAACATTTAAAGAACAATTAGCTCCAATGTGACACAAACTATTTGAAAAAATAGGGGATGAAGGAGTCCTACCAAACTCCTTTTATGACACAAACATGGTACTTATACCTGAACCAGGTAGATTGAAAAATGAGAAAGAAAACTATAGACCAATTTGCTTAATGAATATTGATGTTAAAATCTTAAATAAGATACTAGCAAAAAGACTTCAGAAAATCATCCCCAGGATAATACACTATGATCAAGTAGGATTTATACCAGGAATTCAGGGCTGGTTTAATATTAGGAAAACTATTAGTATCATTGACCATATCAATAATCAAATTAATAAAAACCTTATGATCATCTCAATAGATGCAGAAAAAACATTTGATAAAATTCTACTTCCATTCCTACTAAAAACGCTTGAGAGTATAGGAATAAATGGACTATTCCTTAAAATAATCAGGAGTATATATTTAAGACTATCAATAAGCATAATATGTTTTTTAAATTCATTTTATAATTATAACATTTTTGACAGTACATATGCATAGGTATTTTTTTTACATCATACCATATACCAAGATAAGATCAAAATGGGTCCATGATTTAGGCATAAAGAATGAGACCATAAATAGTTTAGAGGAACAGAGGGAAGTCTACCTCTCAGACCTGTGGAGGATGAAATAATTAATGACCAGAGTAAACTAGAGATCATTATTGATCACAAAATAGAAGATTTTGATTACATCAAACTAAAAAGTTTCTGTATAAACAATACTAATACAAACAAGATTAGAAGGGAAGTAACAAATTGGGAAAATATTTTTACAGTTAGAGGTTCTGACAAAGGCCTCGTTTCCAAATTATATAGAGAACTGCCCCTAATTTATAAGAAATCAAACCATTCTTCAATTGATATATGGTCAAAGGATATGAACAGACAATTCTCAGATGATGAAATTGAAACTATATCCACTCATATGGAAGAGTGTTCCAAATCACTATTGATCAGAGAAATGCAAATTAAGACAACTCTGAGATACCACTACACACCTGCCAGATTGGCTAAATGACAGGAAGAAATAATGATGAATGTTGGAGGGGATTTTGGGAAAACGAACAGTATTGCATTGTTGGTGGAGTTGTGAAAGAATCTGGCCATTCTGGAGAGCAATTTGGAACTATGCTCAAAAAGTTATCAAACTGTGCATACCCTTTGATCCAGCAGTCCTCCTACTGGGCTTATATCCCAAAGAAATACTAAAGAGAGGAAAGGGACCTGTATGTGCCAATATGTTTGTGGCAGCTCTTTTCATAGTGGCTAGAAACTGGAAGATGAATGGATGTCCATCAATTGAAGAATGATTGGGTAAATTATGGTATATGAAGGTTATCGAATATTATTGCTCTGTAAGAAATGACCAGCAGGAGGAATACAGAAAGGCTTGGAGAGACTTACATCAACTGATGCTGAGTAAAATGGATAGAACCGGAAGATCTCTGTACACTTCAATGTTGTATGAAGATGTATTCTGATGGAAGTGGATATCTTCAACATAAAGAAAATCCAACTCACTTCCAGTTGAGCAATGATGGACATAAACAACTACATCCAGAGAAGGAACACTGGGAAGTGAATGTAAAATATTAGCACTACTGTCTATCTACCCAGGTTACTTATATCTTCGGAATCCAATACTTAATGTGCAACAAGAAAATGGGATTTACACACATATATTGTATCTCTAGGTTATACTGTAACACATGTAAAATGTATGGTATTGCTTGTCATCTAGAATTCTTGAGAACTGTATTTCTGTTTTGAACATATATAGAGAGTGGATGAATAATTTGATTTTACTGTTATAATATACAAAAGAAACTAGAGATGGAAAGGTGGTTGTACAGGAAAAAAGGGGAAAGTGGACAGAAAATGAGGAAAATTACATCTCAGAAAGAGGCCAAGAAAATTTATTGTAATTTAGAGAAAGAAGGGAGAATGATCAACATTGTATCAATCTTACTCTCATCAGATTTGGCTTAAAGAGAAAATATTAGACATATTTGGTTTAACCCAAAAACTTCTCTCACCTTATAGAAAAGTGGGAGGGGAAAAGGGAAAAGGGAAGGTGTGGGCTAAATAGAGATGGAAAACAGAAATAGTAGGGGAAAGGTATTAAAAAAAGGGGAAGGGACTCTAAAGGGGAAACACTGCTTGAGTCAAGTAGTGCTTATAAATAAAATACTATGGAGGAGGGAAAGGAGAAAAGGAAAGAGAAAAGGATAATTTGGGGTTAATAAGATGGCAAGAAATTCAAACTTAGTAGTTTTAACCAAGAATTTGAATGGGGTGAACTCTCTCATAAGGTGAAGGTGGATAGCAGACTGGATTAAATGCCAGAATCCCACAATATGTTGTTTACAAGAAACACTTTTAAAGCAAAATGATACATATAAAATATAGGTAAAAGGTTGGAGCAAAATCTATTATTCTTCAGGTGAAGTAAAAAAGCCTCATGATCTCAGATCAAGAAAAGTCAAAAATTGATCTAATTAAAAGAGTTAAGAAAGGAAACTAAAACTTGCTAAAGGGTACTATAGATAATGAAGCAACATCAATACTAAACATATATGCATCAAGTAGTATAGTGTGGAAATTCCTAAAGAAGAAGTTAAGAGACCTGCAAGAAGAGATAGACAGCAAAACTAGAATACTAGGAGACCCCAACCTTGCTCTCTCAGAACTAGATAAATCAAACCATAAAACAAATAAGGGAGACATTAAAGAGGTAAGTAGAATAAAAGTTAAATATGATTGGTCTTTGGAGAAAATTGAATGGAGGCATAAAGGAGTAAACTTTCTTCTCAGCAGTTCATGGAACCTAAACAAAAATTGACCATATATTAGGACATAAAGACCTCAAAATCAAATTGAGAAAGGCTTAAATATTAAATGCATTTTTTCAGACAACAATGCAATAAACATTACAATCAATAAAAGCCCAGAGGAAAATAGACCAAAAAGTCATTAGAAATGAAATAATCTCATCCTAAAGAATGAGTGGGTGAATCATCTAATCATAGACATAATCAATAATTTCATCCAAGAGAATGACCATAAGGAGACCACATACCAAATTTTATAGGATGTAGCCAAAGTGGTAATAAGAGGAAATTTTATATCTCTAGTAATTTACTTGCATAAAATAGAGAAAGAGAAGATCAATGAATTGGCTTTTACCTAAAAAAATCTAGAAAAAGAACAAATTAACTCCTCGAATCAAATATCAAACTTGAAAATTTAAAAATAAAAGGAGATTGATAAAATTGAAAGTTAAAAAATTAAATTAACAAATAATAATACTGAGTTGATTTTATGAAGAAATCCACCCAAAATAGATAAAACTTTAGTCAATTTGGTTAGAAAAGAGAAAGAGGAAAATCAAATTGTTAGCCTCAAAAATGAAAAGGGAAAAATTTCCATTAATGAAGAGGTAACTTAGATAATGAGGAGATATTTTGCCCAACTTTATGCCAATAAATTTGATAACCTAAGTGAAATGGAGGGATAGCTATAAAAATATTGATTGCCCAGATTAACAGAAAATAATTTACTTAAATAGCCCAATTTTAGAAAAAGAAATAGAACAAGCTATTAATCAACTGCCTAAGAAAAAATCCCCAGTACCAGAAGGATTTACATGTGCATCTACCAAAAATTTAAAGAAAAATTACCTTCAGTATTATAGAAACTATTTGAAAAAATAGGCAACAAATGTCTCCTACCAAATTCTTTTTATGACAGTAACATGATACTGATACCTAAACTAGGTAAGATGAAAACAGAAAAAGAAAATTATTGACCAATCTCCCTAATGAATATTGATGAAAAAATCTTAAATACAATATTAGCAAAGAGATTACAGAAAATCATCCCCAGGATAATGCACCATGACCAAGTAGGATTTACAGCAGGAATGAATGCAGGGTTGGTTCAATATTAGGAAAACTATTACCATAATTGACTATATCAATAACCAAATTAACAAAAATGATTATTTCAGCAGATGCAAAAAAAGCATTTGATAAAATCCTACATCATTCCTATTAAAAACACTAGAGAGTATGAAAATAAATGTATTTTCCTTAAAATAGTCAGTAGCACCTAATTAAAAACATCAGCAAGCATCATATCTAGTGTGGATGAACTGGAACCATCCCCAGTAATAGTAGTGGTAAAACACCATTAACCACTAGCACAATTACTATTCAATATTGTATTAGAAATGCTAGCTTTGGCAATAAGAGAAGAAAAATATATATTTTTTTTGTTTTTCTTCCCAGATTATTTTTACCTTCCAAATACAATTCTTCCTTTGCAACAACAACAACAAAATTTGGTTCTGCACATATATATTGTACCAAGCATATTCTATAAGATATTTAATATGTATGGGAATGCCTGCCATCTAGGGAAGGGGGTGGAGGGAAGGAGGGGAAAAATTCAGAACAGAAGGGAGTACAAGGGATAATGTTGTAAAAAAAATTATCTATGCGTATGTATTGTCAAAAATGTTATAATTATAAAATTAATAAAAAAGAAGAAAAATAAATTAAAGGAATTAGAGTAGGTAATGAGAAAATCAAATTATCACTCTTTGCAGATGATATGATGATATAATTAGAGAAGCCTAGAGAATCAACTAAAAATTATTAGAAATAATCAACAACTTTAGCAAAATTGAAGGATTGAAGGATACAAAATAAATCCACACAAATCATCAGCATTTTTATAAATCACTAATAAAATCCAACAGTAAGAGACACAAAGAGAAATTCCATTTAAAACAACTATCAATAGTATAAAATATTTGGGAATCTCTATCTTCCAAGGGAAAGTCAGGAACTATATAAGCAAAACTACAAAACACTTTCCACCCAAATAAAGTCAGATCTAAGCAATTGGGAAAATATCAAGTGCTCTTGGGTAGATTGACTGAATATAATAAAAATGACGATACTCCCTAAACTAATCCATTTATTTAGTGCTATATCAATAAAATTCCCAAGAAACTTTTAGTGACCTAGAAAAAATAACAAAATTAATCTGGAAGAACCAAAGATCAAACATTTCAAGGGAATTAATGACAAAAAGGCAAATGAAGGTTGCCTAGATATACCAGATCTAAAACTCTATTATAAAATAGCAGTCATCAAAACCATTTGTTACTGGCTAAGAAATAGAGGATCAGTGGAATAGGTTAGGTTCACAGAACAAAATAGCCAATGACTGTAGCAATCTAGTGTTTAACAAACCACAAAACTCCAGTTTTTGGGATAAGAATTCACTATTTGACAAGAATTCACTATTAAACTGCTTGGAAAATTAGAAATGAATATGGCAGAAATTAGGCATTGACTCACACTTAACACCGTATACCAAGATAAGGTCAAAATGGGTCCATGATCTAGACATAAATGATGATATTATAAATAAATTAGAAGAACATAGGATAGTTCCTCCTGTGGAGGAGGAAGGAATTTGTGACCAAAGAAGAAATGGATATCATTATTGATCAGAAAATAGCTAATTTTTACTATATTGAGCAAGATAACTCTAAAAATATGTGTACATATGTTGGATTTAACATATTTTAACATATTGAACATGTATTGGACTGTCATCTAGGGGAGGGGGCAGGAGGAAGGAGGGGATAATTTGGAACAGAGTTGGTCAGTGTTGAAAAATTACCCATGCATATGTTTTGTAAATAAGAAGCTTTAATAAAAAATTAATTAAAAAAAAAGTTGAGCACTTGCACAACATTGCTATTGTACAGTTTTCCTGCTTCTTCTCACTTTACTAAACATCAGTTCAAATTAGTCTTTCCAGGTTTTTGTGCAATCCACCAAATTTATGACTTCTTACAGAACAATAGTATATTATAACATTCATATAATTTGTTCAACATTGCCCAAATGATGGGCATATCTTGATTTCCAATTTATTTTGCCACCACAAAGATTGTTGCTATAAACATTATTGTGCATGTGGGTCCTTTTCCATTTTTCTATGATCTCTTTTGGATAAAGATCTAGTAGAGGTCTTTTTGGATCAAAGGGTTTGCACAATTTTGTAGTCCTTTGGGCAAAGTTATAAATTATAAATCTTATCTTTTAAGGAAACTATGGATTCTATGCATGGAGATTATAAGGAATAAATTAGGCAAAGTTGTGGAGATGGGAAGTAATATATCATGGGTAAGGAATACCAAGAAATCCAATTTGGCTGGACAGGGGAGTGTGTAAAGTGGAATAAACTTGGAAATGTAGATTCAAGCCAGATTATGAAAGCTTTATATGCCAAACAAGAGTTTGTATAATGACTAAGACAATGTGATAATGTGCTCCAATATCCTTTTTTTTTTTTTTTTTTTTTTTTTTTTTTTTTTGCAGGGGGGGAGGTGAGGAGGGAAGTAGGCTGCAAAATATTTTCATTTGCTTTTAAAAGATTTTATTTAAACATACACAGTTCTCACTTGTTCCTCTAATCTCCCTTTGCATGATTTCCCAAAACAACTCATTATTTTCAATGTAATTTGTATCATTTTAAAAACTTTATCAGAGTAGTTGCTATGCAAAAAAAAAATGTATAATAAAAATTACCTAGAAGCCTCTAATTACTGCATTAGCCTATAATTATTACATGCAAAAAAAATACAATGTTATACAGAACAACAAACTAGGAATAGGGTTTTAGCTTAACTTAACAAAAATTGTTAAAAATAATGGTATGTGTTTGACTTTCTGCCAAGACAGAATAAGCCACAGTGCATGGCGGCTGCTGCTTCTTATACTGGTGCCTCTCTGACTAAAGGACTTAATACAGAACACATGCTGGCCTCAGGATTTTGCCAATAGCCACTCAGATTTCTAGTTTCTGCTTTTATGCTTTGACCTTAAAACTTCCCTGTACACAGAGCTCCTTCTGAAGTGCAGGCCCTAGACCTCAAAGGAGGAACCAGGTGGAAGTAACTTGGGTTTTCAACACATCATAGGGAGAGAAGAAACAATGAAGTTCAAGTGCAAGACACTGACCCTACTTACTATGACATTATGGACAAGTCACTTAATTGCTAAGATAACTAGTTACAAATGTGTTTTCTGATCTCAGTAGTAGGAAATTTTTATTTTCTGAGAATCTTATTCTGACAAAATCACTAAGACATATTCATAAAGAGAAAGAAAGAGAGACAACGAGAGAGAGAGAGAGAGAGAGAGAGAGAGAGAGAGAGAGAGAGAGAGAGAGAGAGAGAGAGAGAGAGAGGGAGAGAGAGAGAGAAAGAGAGAGGGATAGTGATATGGATAGGGAAAGGAGGGAGCTACATCAATACATATGAACATGTGAACACTTCTAATCACATGGATACATTATATGTTTATATGTTGTTTTCATTATGTCCATTTCAAGATACAATTATTAATTAAGCACATGATATATACAAAGCACTATGATATGCTCTATGGACAAAAAAGACAAAAATAAAAATGTTCCTGCCTTGAAAAAGAATCTACATTCCTAATGTGTATGTGTATGTATATAGATTGATAGATAGATAGATAGATAGATAGATAGATAGATAGATGAAATATGTTTTGACCATATATATATATGGTCAAAACATATTTCATCAATGAAGGATTTCCAATATAGAAATATCTACTTCCAATGTGATTGATTTGTCACCTGTATATAGTAATCTTAACTGTTAGGGGACAGAGAGATCAGATAAATGATTTAGTCATATCAGTAATATATGATTTATGACAAAAATGGATCTAAAACTTTAGTCTCTGAGACTCCAGAGCCAATGCTTCAACTATTATGGTGCACTGCCAGTAAAATATATTTATCCACAACAAACTCTCTCTGTGCCTCTTTGATATGTATCTATAACAGATAAAGACACATATATGTAGGAGTACAAGGAAATATCAGTCACATTAAAATTATAAATATCAGGGATATAAAAAAAATTCTAAAAAGACTTTTATGAAGCACAGTAACAGGAATACATAATAGTAATTCAATCACTTATTTAGTGCTCATTATATGCAGATATTTATTTGCTAGAAATGCTAAACAGTCTCTGCCTTCAAGAAATTTGCATTCAGATAACTGTATAAATATGTATACATATATTGGATTTAACATATATATTAATGTATTTGACTACCTGCCATCTAGGGGAGGGTGTGTGGGGGGAAGAGGGGATGATTTGGAAGAGAAGGCTTTGCAAGGGTCAATATTGAAAAAGTATGCATGCATATGTTTTGTAAATAAAAAGATTTAATAACAAATAAATTAATTAATGAAAAGAAACTTGTATTCTATTAAAGACATTATGTACACATTAGAGGTATAAATAACCCTCTCTCTCTTTTTCTCTTTCTCCCTCCCACCCCTTCTCTGTTTGTCTGTTTCTATATCTCTCTGATTCTATCTGGCAGACAGTGTCTCTCAATATCTCTGTTTCTAGCTCTCTCTCTCTCTTACTTTGCCAATAATATTCTGAATTGATGACATAGCTTTTGTACCCACTTAGAATTGCTAGAATAGGGCAGGCAGAAGTTTTGATTGTAAAAGGCACAGTTAGATTGATGAGTGGTACTTGACCTTCACCTGTCCCTCACCCCTGATATCAGTATTGGTTTTGTGACAGTTACCTGTCTTCTTGTGACATTTATCTCTAATGTTAGTTTGACAAGAGTATCTGAATTCATGAGCAGAGCTTCAGTGACATTCCAATTCTATGACAAAGAGGAATTTCTGGTACCTGGAATAGTTATTCTGTGTACTTATTTTTTCATAGAACTGAGATCATGAGAATCAGGAAAGTTTTGATAAGACTTTCTAACCCAGGGGTGTAGATTTAGCAGTGGGAGTTTAGTTCCTCTTTCTCATAGAGATAGTAGGTCTTTTGAAAGTTGTTAAACATCTGATTAGCATTTTCAGTGCTTTTAATGTGTTTAGGGCATTGAAAGAAGGATGGGAGCATCCAGCTTCAAAGCAGTGTATTAGAAAGGGCTGGGTTTTGCAGTGGAATGTATTATTTCATCTACGATTAATCCTTTTCCTTTTTATGACTTTATTGATCTTATTAAGCATAGTTTAAATAATGACTTTTTGTAAAGGTGCATAAGGGAAGTGACACAAAAGGAAGGTAAAGGGAAAGGATCCAATCAAAGAATAATTGAAAATTATTTTATCTAGGTACATAACTACTGCTAGCAGTCAAAGAATGGAGATGGAATTGGGTGATTGACAATTATGTTCATCAAGACTTATATACATACACACACACACACACACATATATATATATATATACACATATATATGTGTGTATGTGTGTATGTATATTTATGTGTGTTCAAAACAATATATGCTAACAGAGAAGCACAATGTAAAGTGTAATGGAAAGATTCAAATACTCAGAATTTAAAGACTTCTCTTTGTGTTCTGGCTTCATCAGTTCCTTAATTAAGCATATGACACTGAAAAAAATCAAATTAATTTGTTGAGTCTCAGTTTCCATGTATTCTAAGATTTTAAAGTAGAAGGAGATATAAGAGACCACATTTTAACATTGCATATATTGTAATACAAAGTAATTTCTCCAAGGTGACACAGGAAATAACTAGTAGAACTTAGGATTCAAACCTATGTGCTCTAATTCTAAACCTAAGGCTCTTATCAATAGCTGAATTTCCTTCTACTTCATTGATATCTTTTAAATAGGTCTCACAACAAGATTTTGGAGATGTAAAATGATATAGAATGACAAATTATTAAAATACCTATTAAAGTCAAAATTCTTTGTTATCTCCTTCACAGTCTTGTCTCCTTGTCTGGGACTTTAGCTAGCTTTTTTGAGGTCCTCCAGAATGTGGCTTGGTTTCTATGGGGGAGGCAGGAGGACCACCACAAAGGTCTCTGTCTTGAAGTCTGTCTCAGTCTGTGGGCTTGTGCTCCAGCCTCCAGCCACTGTCTTCCCCCAGTCTGTTCCAGGCTCCTTCTGAGTCTTCCTCTGGCTGAGTTTGTCCCAGCTTATATGCAGTATACTGAGTATAAACCAATCATTATATCACTAGGGAGCCATTTTTTGTTGCAAGATTAAATCAATCATACTGAACTAGAGAACTATTAATCACCATGCTAAACTAAATAACCATTGTCTTATGAATTCCACTGACTTAACACCTTGTAAGTATCCTTATTTCAAGTACACAGTTCTGGCCCATAACATCTCCCACTTTCTTTTGTTTTAGATTAAAGGGGATCACATACTCCCTGACTTCTCAGGGAGGTGAGAACCCCAAAAAGGAGGTGATCAAGCCTTCCTTGACATCTCAGGGAGATGAAAACACCAAAGGGAAATGGGGAATCAAGCCAGATTAGCTTGTTTCTGAAGGATCTCACTTGAAAGAAGTATACATAAATCCATCAATATGGGAGGCATTATACAAGCACATAATAATATAAGGCATGTTAGTAATGATGTAACAAACAATATGAATCAACATGAGTTATTATACATGTGCATAAGTCCTGGAAATAGTTCAAAATCTATTGTCCATCTATTGTTCATTACTCCAGTGTCAGGGAATTCAATGACTCCTGCAGATTTTGAAGTCCTGTATCAGTCTTATCATGTCTCAGAAAATCCAATGATTCCTGCTGGTTTTGAAGTTCTGCAATAGTCTTATCAACAAATTTTTATCTCAGGAAATCCAATGATTCCTACCGGTTTTGAATTTCTGTAACAGTCTCAATATCAGCCATGATCTTTCAGTGTCATGTTTCTTAGATTTTCTCCTTTGTTTTGAGGTTTTTCACTTTTTCTGTCTCTCTTTAATGGACAAGGCAAATATGGCTTGTTGACACCCATCTGATTCCTTCTCCATCTTTAGAGATACAAGACAATCCTCTCCCCCAGGCAGTTAACCTATTTAGTCTCTTCCATTCACCACTTTCAGGATCTCTGCACATAACAGGGCAATTACATTGGAATTACTTGCACTGGACACTGCCCTTCTGTTGGGTTAAAAAGCCTGTATTCTGCCCAATTGTAATCCTTTTCTCCCATCTGATTACTTCTCTGCTGATTGATTATATCAGAGTCCTGAACTTCTAAAGACTCTCTGGGTGTAAACTCGGTTGCCATCATGCCCCATCTGGTTTTTGTTTGAGTTCTTGATGCTGGGCTCTGATTCATTTCCCTGGGTCAGTCTACATTCTGAGGCCCAGTGCAAGCCCTTGTTGCATTTTGGACATGGGGTTTGGGGTCTTGTTCTCCCACTCTGTCTTCTCATTCTATCTCTCTGCCTACTTTGAGCTTTCAGATGCCCTTACTTTATCACCTTGAAAGCATTGACAAGTCTCTCTGGAAATCCCTTGCCACAAGGGATGCTGTCTTCCCATGTTCTGTATCATAGCCTGGGTATAAAAGTTATTTGTGCCCACTGTGGCACAGCATCTTATGATCTCTTTAAAGGAGCATCCTTGTTTAGTTCTTGTATAATTCTTCTACAAAATTCATTAACATTTTCTCTAGCAAGTTGTTTGATCATTATTCCTGTTGCTGAATTTTCACCGATAATTTATATGATAGTTGTCTGCAGACATCCCTCAAAATCAACAAAGGGTTGGACCTTGTTCTATTTTTGTGAAGGCTTCCCCTCTAACTTATTTTCCTGGGAGGATGTCCCATACTTTAATAGCAGCAGCAGCAATTTGCTCATATGCGATCAAAGGGTAATTAATCTGTGCTAAAACATCTGCATAATGACCTTTACCTGCTAGTTGGTCAAAAGTGATTTGTATATTAACTCCAGTTTGCCTATTTCATTGGGCTTGTATTCTACATAGTTCACTATATTCTGAAAACCACAAGTTTTGTCCAGGTTCTAAACATTTCCCTGCTATAGATTTCCAATTACTAGGGGTAAAAATTTCATAAGCAAAATTATCTAATACTATCTTAACATAAGAAGATGTAGCTCCCATAAAGAGTTCAACTCTTTTTCAAATCTTTAATAATTTCCAGATCAAAAAGTATTTTCTCCTTTCTTGGCCTGCAGAGTCAAACTCTTGAATAACAGGATATGCATTTATTTTTAAATCAGATATATCTTGTCTTTTTTTTTTAGCTTTAACTAGTGTCTTTTGCAGTCTTGTCATAGGCTGCTTAATGAGGTGTTGCTGATTGTGTCACTGCCCCTCCCCTCCCCTTCTCCCTCCACTCATTAATTGAGGGGAGATAGGTCAGGAAATGGGGAATGCCCTAATGGCTCCTACTGTGACACACCATATTCCTTAATTTCATCAGACTTGTACTTAACGCCATTCTTGTCTAATTCTTAATGCTTTTCAACTAGTTTGTCAGTATCTTCCCTCTCCTGCACTTTCTTCTTTTTCCTTATTCTATAATTTATGTAATTCCCTAAAGCCAATCATATTAAGTTATAAGTATAGTTGCTCTCCTACTAATTTCTACTTGTCTGGCTCTAATTCTTCTTCCTTTGAGAACTAAGGAGACAAGTGCTGTACTGTTTCTAAAAGTCCAATGATCTGTTCCCAAGTTACAATCAGATCTTGGTTTTTTTTTTTAGTCTAACTATGCTTTCAACACACTTTCCTTTCAGTGAAGAAGGCTGTTTTAAAAATATTTGTCCCATTTCAGCTAAAACAGTTTAGTTCTTAACAAAGTTTTCTTCTTTTCTATTTTTGTACTCACCCTAATTTCTGGGTCACATGTGGATTCTTAGTCCATGTTCCACATTCACTCACCAAAATGTAATGTTCTGCTTGGTTTTCTGTAGGTCTCTGGACCAGCCTTCATTTCAGCAGAGTAATCACCATAAGAATAGCCAGGTGTTAAAGGCCTAATTCTTATTATCTCCTTCAAAGTCCTGTCTCCTTGCCTGGGTCTTTGGCTAGCTTTCTTGAGGTCATCTGGACTTGGACTTGGTTTCTGTGGGAGAGGCAGGAGGAACACCATAATGGTCTCTATCTTGAAGTCTGTCTCAGTCTGTGGGCTTGTGCTCCAGCCTCCAGCCACTGTCTTCCCCCAGTCTGTTCCAGGCTCCTTCTGAGTCTCCCTCTGGCTGAATTTGTCCCAGCTTATATGCAGTATACAAAGTACAAACCATTCATCATATCACTAGGGAACCACTATTTGTTGTAAGATTAAATCAGTCATATTGAATAGAAAACTATTAATCACTATGCTAAACTAGATAACACTTGTCTTATCAATTCCACTGACTTAACATCTTGTAAGAATACTTGTTTCAAGTACAGAGTTCTGGCCTATAACACAAGCTGTTGGGGGGAAGGGGATTGCAATTAGGGAGAATTGAATTGTATGCTACTGGTTCTACTAAGATATCCCCTGAAAAGCTGAAAACGGTCACTATCTGGTTTATAGATCCCTTGCTTCCACATACATTTGGCTTGACTGTTTCACTTCCTGAGGGTGCTTGTAAAACAGTGTCCATCCATACACTGATCTGGGAAACTAGAGAATACATGCCTAATATCTCAGTCACTGGCTAAAGATTACAGCAAAAACCCATATGTCTGGCATAAGAGGATCAATAGCAGCTGAACTGAGTGCTACCTCTTTGAGATGGAAATTTGAAGATATCAAGACTCTCTTCCAAAAATAAAAGAGGGAGGAAGCCACAGGAAACACTAGATAACTTCTAAATTTAATGTTATGTATTAAAATATTTTTGATTTTTTTGATAGAGATGCACTGGCTGCAGCAGACAGGTTTCATAATTCACCAGAAGGGCAGTGTCCAGTGTGAACAGCTCCAATATCTTTAGATAATCATCAAGTGATGTGAAAAGGACCAGAAAATGGTGAATGGAAGGGACCAGATAGGTTAACTGCTTGAGGGAGAGGGTTTGCTTGTATCTCAACAGATGGAGAAGGAACCCGGTGGGTGTAAATGAGCTGTCTCTGACTTGTCCATCAGAGAGAGACAGAAAAAGAGAAGACCTAAAAAACATTGGGTGGTACCATCTCTGACTGCACCCACCACTGAAAGAGCTTGGCAATTAACCCTTTGTGTATGGCAATTGACACATGGACATCAAAAATATTTGTCAATGAAACTGATGCAGGACTTCACAATCTACAAGATTCATTGGATTCTTTGAGACATAAGACTGATTCAGGATTTCATAATTTGCAAGAATCATTGGATTCCCTTGACACATGAAGTGATGCACAATAGATTGGTTTTGGAATATATCTTGGCTGCTGAAGGAGATGTATGAGGTTGTGAATTTATAGTTATTTTTTACTCCTTCCTTCTGGGACTCATGGAAATCTTTTATAGTTCTTTGTTTATTCATATTGTTTGTTATGTCATTACTTGCTTCTTTCTTATTACAAATTGCCTGTGTGATTCCTCACATGGTGATGGACTTAACCACTGATATATATATATATATACATATATATATATATATATCTACTTTAATTAAAACAAAAGAAAGGGTGAGATGTAGAGGGTCACAGTCAGTAGGGAAACTCTGGGTGAGGCATAATACCCTTGAGCCCAGAGGGAACCTGCTAACAATGTCTGGTTTGGCTCCCCATCGTCCCTTAGGGCTCTCGGAATTCCTGAGAAGTCAGATGGTGGTGACCACCTGTGTTATGACTGAAGCATAGTGATCCTAGATGGAAAAGTGATACTAGGTGGCAAACTACATACAAAAGCAAGTTGTTTATGTGGTCCCATGTGAACAATATATACTTAGTGATTGCCCAGTGTTTTTGTTACATAAGGATATGAGGGTATAAAACGGGGACAGACCTTGTAATAAATAGACTTCATTTTTCCACTACCTTCAGGAGTCCCACCTTATCATTTCTCCACTAGGAAGGTATATTTTAATCACCCTGGCATGGGGGCTCTAGAAAGTAACAGTATGTTTTTGTCACCCCAACTTGGGGGCTCTAGAAAAAAAAAGGACACAACAATATCATCTGCAAGGAGAGATAGTTTTATTCCCTAATGGCCTATTGTAATTCCTTTAATGTCTTTTCTTTTTTTTATTATATATATATATTTTTATAATATTATCCCTTGTATTCATTTTTCCAAATTATCCCCCCCTCCCTCTACTCCCTCCCCTCCCCGATGACAGGCAATCCCATACATTTTACATGTGTTACAATATAACCTAGATACAATACATGTGTGTAAATACCATTTTCTTGTTGCACAATAAGCATTAGATTAGGCAGACAGATATTTGTGCTAACAATTTACATTCACTTCCCAGTGTTCCTTCTCTGGGTGTAGCTACCTCTGTCCATCATTGATAAACTGGAAGTGAGTTGGATCTTCTTTATGTTGAAGATTTCCACTTCCATCAGAATATATCCTCATACAGTATTGTTGTTGAAGTGTATAGTGATCTTCTGGTTCTGCTCATTTCACTCAGCATCAGTTGATGTAAGTCTCTCCAAGCCTCTCTGTATTCCTCTTGCTGGTCATTTCTTACAGAGCAATAATATTCCATAACCTTCATATACCATAATTTACCCAACCATTTTCCAACTGATGGACATCCATTCATTTTCCAGTTTCTAGCTACAACAAAAAGAGCTGCCACAAACATTTTGGCACATATATATCTCTTTCCGCTCTTTAGTATTTCTTTGGGATATAAGCCCAGTAGTAACACTGCTGGGTCAAAGGGTATGCACAGTTTGATAACTTTTTGGGCATAGTTCCAAATTGCTCTCCAGAATGGCTGCATTCTTTCACAACTCCACCAGCAATGTATTAATGTCCCCATTTTCCCACATCCCCTCCAACATTCATCATTATTTGTTCCTGTCATCTTAGCCAATCTGACAGGTGTGTAGTGGTATCACAGAGTTGTCTTAATTTGCATTTCTCTGATCAATAGTGATTTGGAACACTCTTTCATATGAGTGGATATAGTTTCAATTTCATCATCTGAGAATTGTCTGTTCACATCCTTTGACCATTTATCAATTGGAGAATGGTTCGGTTTCTTATAAATTAGGGTCAGTTGTCTATATATTTTGGAAATGAGACCTTTATCAGAACCTTTACATTTAAAAATATTTTCCCAATTTGTTACTTCCCTTCTAATCTTGTTTGCATTAGTATTGTTTGTACAGAAACTTTTTAGTTTGATGTAATCAAAATCTTCTATTTTGTGATCAATAATGATCTCTAGTTCTCCTCTGGTCATAAATTCCTTCCTCCTCCACAGGTCTGAGAGGTAAATTATTCTCTGTTCCTCTAAACTATTTATGGTCTCATTCTTTATGCCTAAATCATGGACCCATATTGATCTTATCTTGGTATATAGTGTTAAGTATGGATCCATATCTAATTTCTGCCATATTAATTTCCAGTTTTCCCAACAGTTTTTTCCGAATAATGAATTTTTATCCCTAATGTTGGTATCTTTGGGTTTGTCAAAGATTAGATTGTTATAGATGTACCCTTTTTTGTCCTTTGTATCTAATCTGTTCCACTGATCTACCGGTCTATTTCTTAGCCAATACCAAATGGTTTTGGTGACTGCTGCTATATAATATAGCTTTAGATCAGGTACACTTAGACCACCTTCCTCTGAGTTTTTTTTTTTTTTTTTCATTAGTTCCCTTGCAATTCTCGACCTTTTATTCTTCCATATGAATTTTGTTGTTATTTTTTCTAGGTCATTAAAATAGTTTCTTGGGAGTCTGATTGGTATAGCACCAAATAAATAGATTAGTTTGGGGAGTATTGTCATCTTTATTATATTCGCTCGGGCTATCCAAGAGCACTGAATGTCTTTCCAATTATTTAAATCTGACTTTATTTTTGTGGCAAGTGTTTTGTAATTTTTCTCATATAATTCCTGGCTTTTCTTTGGTAGATGGATTCCCAAATAGTTTATACTCTCAACATTTGTTTGGAATGGAATTTCTCTTTGTATCTCTTGCTGTTGCATTTTGTTGGTGATATATAAAAATGCTGAGGATTTATGTGGATTTATTTTGTACACTGCCACTTTGCTGAAATTTTGAATTATTTCTAATAGCTTTTTAGCAGAGTCTTTGGGGTTCTCTAAGTATACCATCATGTCATCTGCAAAAGAGTGATAGTTGGATTTCCTCATTTCCTACTCTAATTCCTTGAATCTCTTTCTCAGCTCTTATTGCCAAGGCTAGCGTTTCTAGTACTATATTGAATACTAATGATGATAGTAGGCAACCTTGTTTCACTCCTGATCTTACTGGGAAAGGTTGCAGTTTATTTCTATTGCATATTATGCTTACTGACGGTCTTAAATATATGCTCCTGATTATTCTAAGGAATAGTCCATTTATTCCTATACTCTCAAGCGTTTTTAGTAGGAATGGATGTTGGATTTTATCAAATGCTTTTTCTGCATCTATTGAGATGATCATATGGTTTTTATTAAGTTGATTATTGATATGGTCAATTATACTAATAGTTTTCCTAATATTAAACCAGCCCTGCATTCCTGGAATAAATCCTACTTGATCATAGTGTATTATCCTGGAGATGATTTTCTAAAGTCTTTTTGCTAATATTTTATTTAAGATTTTAGCATCAATATTCATTAAGGAAATTGGTCTATAATTTTCTTTCTCAGTTTTCGATCTACCTGGTTTAGGTATCAGTACCATGTCTGTGTCATAAAAGGAGTTTGGTAGGACTCCTTCATCCCCTATTTTTTCAAATAATTTATATAAAATTGGGGCTAATTGTTCTTTTAATGTTTGGTAGAATTCACATGTGAATCCATCTGGTACTGGGGATTTTTTCCTGGGGAGTTGATTAATAGATTGTTCTATTTCTTTTTCTGAAATGGGACTATTTAAGCAATTTATCTCCTCTTCTGTTAATCTAGGAAGCCTATGTTTTTGGAGGAAGTCATCCATTTCACTTAAGTTATCAAATTTATTGGCATAAAGTTGGGCAAAGTAACTCCTTATTATTTCTCTAATTTCCTCTTCATTGGTGGAAAGATCCCCCTTTTCATTTTTAAGACGAACAATTTGATTTTCCTCTTTCTTTTTTTCTGATCAAATTTACCAAAGGTTTATCTATTTTATTGGCTTTTTCATAAAACCAACTCTTGGTTTTATTT
Source organism: Sminthopsis crassicaudata (assembly GCF_048593235.1). Classification (NCBI taxonomy): domain Eukaryota; kingdom Metazoa; phylum Chordata; class Mammalia; order Dasyuromorphia; family Dasyuridae; genus Sminthopsis; species Sminthopsis crassicaudata. Next base: position 203,957,465 of record NC_133618.1, on the reverse strand, counting down.
ATTAATTCAATAGTTTTTTTACTTTCAATGTTATTGATTTCCCCTTTTAATTTTTGTATTTCAAGTTTAATTGTTGGTTGGGGATTTTTAATTTGGTCTTTTTCTAGCTTTTTAAGTTGCAAGCCCAATTCGTTAGTCTCCTCTTTCTCTATTTTCTTCAAATAAGCCTCTAAAGATATAAAATTACTCTTATTACTGCTTTAGCTGCATCCCACAGATTTTGGTATGATGTCTCATCATTGTCATTATCTTAGGTGAAATTATTAATTGTTTCTATAATTTGCTCTTTCACCCAGTCATTCTTTAAGATGAGATTGTTCATTTTCCAATTACCTTTTGGTCTATTTACCCCTAACTTTTTACTGAATGTAGCTTTTATTGCATTGTGATCTGAGAAGAAGGCATTTATTTTTTCTGCCTTCCTACATTTAATTTTGAGATCTTTATGTCCTAATATATGGTTTATTTTTGTATAGGATCCATGAACTGCTGAGAAGAAAGTATATTCCTTTCTATTGCCATTCGGTTTTCTCCAAAGGTCTATCATACCTAGTTTTTCTAATGTTCTATTTACTTTTTAAATTTCTTTCTTATTTGTTTTATGGTTTGATTTGTCTAAATCTGAGAGTGCAAAGTTGAGATCTCCCACTATTATAGTTTTACTGTCTATTTCTTTTTTCAATTCTCTTAACTTTACCTTTAGAAAGTTAGATGCTATACCACTTGGTGCATATATGTTTAGTATTGATATGGCTTAATTATTTATGCTACCTTTCAGCAGGATATAGTTTCCTTCCTTATCTTTGTTAACTAGATCAACTTCTGCTTTTGCTTGATCTGAGATAAGGATAGCTACCCCTGCTTTTTTGGCTTTACCTGAAGCATAATAGGCTGTGCTCCAACCTTTTACCTTTACTCTGTATGTATCTCCCTGCTTTAAGTGTGTTTCCTGTAGACAACATATTGTAGGGTTCTGATTTTTGATCCAATCTGCTATCCGTCTCCGTTTGATGCGATCGTTCATCCCATTCACATTTACAGTTAAAATGACTAATTCTGTATTTCCTGCCATCATATTATCCCCAGATTATGCTTTTTCCCTTGACCCCCCTGAACCCCTTCCCCGATATTTAATTTATAGAGCCCCCCATTGTGACGCACAGCCCTCCCTTTTTTTAGTATCCCTCCCCCCTCCCTCCAAGTCCCTTCACTTATTCTCCTTTTCCTTTTCCCTTTTCCTCTCCCCCTTTTAATGAGGTGAGAGAGAATTCTCTGAAAAAAAATATGTCAATTATTTACTCTTTGAGCCTCTTCTGATGAGAGTAAGATTCACACAACGATTCTACCCCTCACTAAATTCCCTCAGATATGGTGTATTTTCTATGCCTCTTCCTGGGATGTAGTTTCCCTCTTTTTATCATTCCTTCCCCTTTTTTCTGAAACGACCTCCTTCCCTTTACTACCCCCCCTTTTTTTCTTTTATATCAGTAAAATCATATTATCCATGAGTACTTTTTATATACCCACAACAGAGTTACAGTTCTCAAGGGTTCTATGTACCTTTTTCTGTTTCTCTTCAGTCTTGTGGATGTAGATCAAATTTTTTGTTTAAGTCTGGATTTTTTCTTAGAAACATATAGAATTCCTCTCTTTCATTGAATGACCATCTTCTTCCATGGAGAAAGATGCTAAACTTTGCTGGGTAGTTCATTCTTGGTTGCAGTCCTTGATCTTTTGCCATATGGAATATCAGGTTCCAGGCCCTTCTATCTTTTAATGTGGAGCCAGCCAGATCTTGAGTGACCCTTATTGTGGCACCTTGGTATTTCAATTGTTTTTTTTCTAGCTTCTTGCAAGATTTTCTCCTTTGTGTAGTAATTCTGCTGCTTAGCCACAGTATTCCATGGTGTTCTTTTTTTAGGGTCTATTTCAGAAGGAGTTCGATGAATTCTTTCCACATCTACTTTCCCTTCTGTTTCTATTATCTCTGGACAGTTCTCTGTGATAATTTCCTGTAAAATAGAATCTAGGCTCTTTTTTTGGTCGTAGTTTTCGGGGAGTCCAATGATCTGTAGATTATCTCTCCTAGATCTATTTTCCAGGTCTATAGATTTTCCCAGTAAGTATTTGACGTTATTCTCCAGCTTTTCATTTTTTTTTTTTTGTTTTGTTTGACTGATTCTTGGGTTCTCTGTGAATCATTCATTTCTATTTGTTCCATCCTGAATTTTAAGGAGTTTTCTTCTTTCACAGTTTTTAGTTCTTTTTGTAAATGCCCAATTTCGTTTTTAAATGAATTGTTTTGTTCTATTGAATTTTTTTCCATTTCCCTAATTTTTTTTGAGAATTATTTTCTTTTTCCAATTCAGAAATTCTATTTTCCTGTGATTTTTTAACCTTTTCTAATTTACAAATTTTGTTTCCCTGCATCTCCTGTGAATTCTTTATTTTTTCCAACTCCAATTTCAGAACGCTGTTATTCTCTATCATAGCTTCCCTTTCCTTTCCCCATTTTTCTTCAAACTCTCTTAGCTTTTTAATAGTCTCTTCAAGGAGAGAGTTATGTGATGGGGGGCAGGAATCATTCCCATTTAGGTTGTTATCTGCTTACTCTCTGCTGCTAACTTCCTCAGGGTTGGATACCAGCTCTTTCTCTGTGTAGAAGGAATCTATAGTTTTTCTTGGCTATTTACTCATACTTAAAAAATCTTTTGGGGTCTGTCCCTGGGGTAGGAAATTATTTATTTATTTGTTTACCAGCTTCCTCCCAGACTGGATGGATGCAGAGGCTCCTGCGCCTGAGCTAAGAGAGAGCTCTGGGAGAGAGTTCCCCACCCCCTCCCTGGAAGTGCCTCACAGGTGATCAGCACTGCTGTGCTTTTAGGGCTGTACTATGTGTCCTAGCGGCTTCCCTGAGGTTTGAGACTGAACAGTAAAGGCGACACAAAGCCCAGTCTATGCGTCCCAGTGGGGCGTGGATGTCAGCAGCAGATGATGTGAAAAGCCCCTGCGCTCAAACTGGAAGTGTCTGCCCTGAAACCTCTGTCCCTAGTTCCAAGGTTCTGCTTCTCTGGGACTTCCCTGGGGCTGAGTTCCACAGCCTACAGCTGAGCCAGGGACTATGTGTTACCTTTTGCAGTATCCGCCCACTTCTCAATCTCTTAACTACTCAGGTGATAGCTAGGAAAGCCTATGTTGGCCACACCCACTGTGCCAAGATTTGCTGAGTCACCTCTGGGATCGGGGAAGATCCAATCTGGCTTTTTAAAAATGGCTTAGATTTCTCTTCTGAACTGCTGTTTTATAAGCAGAGAAGAGCTAACAGCCTGTGCTAGATTCTTCTATCTCAGTGGCTTCTCTGATCCCAGGGCCCTCCCCAGCGCGATCGGCACAGTGTGCTAGCACCCAGCCGTCTGTGCTGGCCTCTCTTCTTCCTCCCCTGGAAACTGACCTTTTCTGTTGAAACTCCAGATTCTCTTCAGCTGGTAAGTCGTGCTTCCAGTCCTTGTGGATTCTATCAGTCCAGTGCTTTTTCTGAGGCTGATTGTATCTAATTGGTTGTGAGGGAGTAAGGATGTTCACATAGTCGTGTGTATCTTCTCCGCCATCTTGGCTCTGCCCCCGTCTTTTTCTTTTCTTATTACTAAAGCTAACATTTCTAATAAAATGTTGAATAATAATGGTGATAATGACCATTTTTGTTTCACCCCTGATCTTTTTGGGAATGCTTCCATGTTCTGTTCATTACAAATAATGCTTGCTGTAGGTATTAGATAGATACTACTCATTATTTTAAGGAAAGCTCCCTTTATCCCTCTGCTCTCTAGTGTTTTTTTTTTTTTTTTTTTAAATAGGAATGGGTGCTGTATTTTGTCAAAAGCTATTTCTGCATCTACTTTTTATTATTATAGCTTTTTATTTACAAGATATATGCATGGGTAATGTTTCAGCTTGACCCTTGCAAAACCTTCTGTTCCAACTTTTCTCCTACTTCTCCCCACCCCCTCTCCTATATGTCAGGTAGATCCATACATGTTAAATATGTTAAAGTATATGTTAAATACATATATGTTTACATATCTATACAGTTATTTTGCTGCACAAGAAAAGTAGGACTGAAACATCAGGCAAAAATAACCTGAGAAGGAAATAAAAAATGCAAGTGGACAAAAACAGAGGGAATGGAAATGCTATGTTATGGTTCGTACTCATTTCCCATAGTTATTTTGCTGGATGTAGCTGGTTCTCTTCATTATTGAACAAATGGAACTCATTTGGTTCATCTCATTTTTGAAGAGAGCCATATCCATCAGAATTGATCATCATATAGTCTTGTTGTTGAAGTATATAATGACTTGGTTCTGCTCATTTCATTCAGCATCAGTTCATGAAAGTCTCTCCAGGCCTTTCTGAAATTATTCTGCTGGTCATTTCTTACAGAACAATAATATTACATAACATTCATATAACTAATTCAGCCATTCTCTAATTGATGGGCTGATTCAGTTGGGCTGATGGATTCAATTTCCAGTTTCTGGCCACTACAAAAAGGTCTGCCACAAACATTTTTGCACATACAGGTCCCTTTCTCTTTAAGATCTCTTTGGGATTTAAGCCCAGTAGTGTTACTACTGGTAACACTGCTGGATCAAAGGGTGGGTACAGTTTGATAACTTTTTGAGCATAGTTCCAAATAGTTCTCCAGAATGGCTGGATCCATTAACTGTCCCACTAACAATGTATCAGTGTCCCAGTTTTCACACATCCCCTCCAACATTACTGTTATCTTAAAAGATAACAAAGTTTTCTTTTCCTGTTATCTCAGCCACTCTGAGAATTTTGTAATGGTATCTCATTGTCTTAATTTATATTTCTCTGATCTGTATTTTCTCTGATCAATAATGTTTTAGAACACCTTTTCATATGACTAAAAATAGTTTTAATTTCTTCATCTGAAAATTGCCTGTTCATATCCTTTGACCATTTATCAATTGGAGAATAGCTTAAATTTTTATAAATTTGAGTCAATTCTCTATTTAGAATTTAGAAATTTAGAAATGAAGCCTTTATCAGAACCTTTAAATGTAAGAATGTTTTCCCAATTTATTGCTTCCCTTCTGATCTTGTCTGTATTAGTTTTGTTTGTATACAAATTGTTTAACTTAATATAATTTATCTAGTGTTCAATTATGAGTTCCAGTTCTTCTTTGGACACAAATTCCTTTTTTCTCCACAAAGCTGAAAGTTCTACCCTATATTCTTTTAATTTACTTATAGTATCACTCCTTATGTCTAAATTATGAACCCATTTAGATCTTATCTTGGTATGCAGTGTTAGGTATGGGTCTCGACCTAAATTCTTTCATACTAGTTTTCAATTTTCCCAGCATTTTTTGTCAAACAATGAGTTCTTATTCCCCAATGCTGGGGTCTTTGGGTTTGCTAAACACAAGATTGCTATAGTTATTTACTATTTTGTCTTGTGATCCTAACCTATTCCACTGATCAACTATTCTATTTCTTAGTCAGTACCAAATGATTTTGATGACCACTGCTATATAATATAGTTTTAAATCTGGCACAGCTGGGGTACCTTCATTAGCACTTTTCATTAATTCTCTTGAAATTCTTGAATTTGGTACTTTTTTTTTTGAAAAGTATAAAACAATTTTTTGGGAGTTTGATTGGGATGACACTAAATAAGTAGATTAATTTAGATAGTATTGCCATTTTTATTATATTTGCTCATCCTACCCATGAGCACTTGATATTTTTCCAACTGATTATATATGACTTTATTTGCGTGGAAATGTTTTGCAGTTGTGTTCATAAAATTCCTGACTTTCCCTTGGTGGGTAAATTCCCAAATATTTTTTACTGTCAACAGTTATTTTGAATGGAATATCTCATTGTATCTCCTGCTAGATTTTGTTGGTAATATATAAAATTTTTTCTATGATTTATGTGGATTTATTTTATATCCTGCAACTTTGGTAAAGAAATGAATTGTTTCTAGTAGTTTTTAAGTTGATTCTCTAGGGTTACTATCATGTCATCTGCAAAGAGTGATAATTTGGTTTCCTCATGACCTAGTCTAATTCCTTTAATCTCTTTTTCTACTTGTATTGCCAAAGCTAACATTTTGAATGCAAAATTGAATAGTAATGGTGATAGTGAACAATCTTGTTTCATTCTTGATCTTATTGGAAATGAGTCTAGTTTGTCTCCATAACATATGATGCTTGCTGATTGTTTTAAATAGATGCTGCTTATCATTTTAAGGAAAAGTCCATTTATTCCCATACTCCCTAGTGTTTTTTTTTAAGAGGAATGGCATTGGATTTTATCAAATGATTTTTCTGCATCTATTAAGATAATCATATAATTTTTGCTAGTTTTGTTATTGGCATAGGCAATTACGCTAATAATTTTCCTAATATTGGACCAGTCCTCCATTCCTGGTGTAAATCCTACTTGATCATAGTGCATTATCCTGTAATGTCTTTGCTAATATTTTATTTAAGATTTTTGCATCAATATTACTTAGGGAAATTAGTTTATAATTTTCTTTCTCTGTTTTCTCCCTATCTGGTTTAGCTATCAGCACCATACTCCTTTCCTTATTTTATCAAATAGTTTATATAGTATTGTAATTAATTGTTTTTTGAATGCTTGGTAGAATTCACATGTAAATCCATTTGACCTTGGGGATTTTTTCTTAAGGAGTTGATTAATAGCTTGTTCTATTTCTTTATCTAAAATGGAACTATTTAAGTAATTTATTTCCTCTTCTGTTAATCTGGGCAATGCTGTATTTTTGTAGGTATTCCTTCATTTCAGTGAGGTTATTGCTCTAATTTCCCCTTCACTGGTGGAACATTCTCCCTTTTAATTTTTGAGAGTAATAATTTGATTTTATTCTTTCCTTTTTCTAATCAAATTAACTAAAGGTTTATTATTTTATTGGTTTTTCATAAAGCCAACTCTTAATTTTATTTATTAAATGAATAATTATCCTATTTTCAGTTTTATTAATCTCTCCTTTTATTTTCAGAATTTCAAATTCGGTATTAAATTGATAGCTTTTAATTTGTTCTGTTTCTAGCTTTTTATTTGCAAACACAATTCATTGATCTTCCCTTTTTCGATTTTATGTAAGTAAGCATCCAGAGATATAAAAGTTCCCCTTATAAATGGTTTGGCAGAATGGCACAAATTTTGGTATGCTGTCTCATTGTTGTCACTCTTTTAGATGACATTATTGATTGTGTCTATGGTTTACTGCTTCACCTATTCATTCTTTAGGATTAGATTACTTAATTTCTAATTAACTTTTGCTCTATTTTCTCCTGATTTTGTACTGCATGTGATTTTTATTGCATCACCATGCATAAAAAATGCATTTACAATTTCTGTCTTTCTGCATTTGATTTTGAGATTTTTATGTCCTAATACATGGTCAAGTTTTGTATAAGTTCCATCAACCACTGAGAAAAAAGTGAACTCCTTTCTGTCTCCATTCAATTTTCTGCAAAGATATATCATACATAACTTTCCTAATATTTTTTTTTTACATCCTTAACTAATTTCTTATTTATTTTGTGTTTTGATTTGTCTAGTTCTGAGACAGCAAGATTGAGATCTTCCATTATTATGCTTTTTCTGACTATTTCTTCTTGCAATTCTCATATCCTCTTCGTTAGGAATTTAGATTCTATCCCTCTTGGTATATATTAGTATTGATATTACTTCATTATCTCTGGTACCCTTTAGCAAGATATCATTTCTTTCCTTATCTCTTTGAAGTAGATTAATTTTTGGTTTCGCTTTATCTGAGATCAGGATTGCTATTCCTGCTTTTTTTTTTTTTTTTTTTTTTTTTTTTTAACTTCATCTGAAGCATAATAGATTCTGCTCCAGCCTTTTACTTTTACTATGTATGTATCACTCTGCTTTAAATGTGTTTCTTATAAACAACATAATGTAGGATTCTGGCTTTTGATCCTTCTATCTCCTTATGTTTTATAGGAGAGCTCAACCAATTTACATTTATATTTAAAACTACTAATTATGTATTTCCTGCAATTTTATTAATCCCAAATTATACTTTTTTCTTTCTTTTTACCCTTTCCATTCTCCCCAGTACTTATGAGCACTATTTGCCTCAAGCAGTCCTCCCCTGATAGAGACTATCCCCCTTTCTTATACCTTTTCCCTACTATTTCTCTTTTCTCTTCTATTTAACCTACTTCTTCCCTTTTGCCCTTTCGCTTACCACTTTTCTATGAAATGAGAGATGTTTCTCAGTGAAACCAAATATATCTAATATTCTTTTTTGGGCCAAATCTGATGAGTATAAGATTTATACAATGCTCATCCCCCTTCTTTCTTTCCCTCAATTATAATATGTCTTCTTTGCCTCTTCATGATATGTAAGTTCCCTTATTTATCTCCTTTTCCCTATTTTTCACCTATGATTCCCTTTCTACCTCTATTTTCTTTTTCATATTATCATAATAAAATCAAATTACATGCACAATCTCTATATAATATCCCATAACAGAAATATAGTTATCTTTTTACTTTTTTATATTTCTCTTGAATTCTGTATTTGGAGATCAAATTTTTGTATAGTTCTGGTCTTTTCATTAGGAATAGGTGAAATTCACCTATATCATTGAACATCCATCTTCTTTCCTGAAAGATAATGTTCATTTTAGCTGGATAGCTTACTCTTGGCTATAATCCAACTTCCTTTGCCTTTCAGAATATTATATTCTAAGCCCTTCTATCCTTTAAAGTGGAAGCTGCTAAGTCCTAGGTATTCTTAATTGTGGCTCCTTGATATTTGAATTGTTTTTCTTTGCTTTGCTTTTTTTTTTCTGGCTGCTTGCAATGTCTTTTCCTTGGTGTGATAGTTCTGAAATTTAACTATGATATTCCTTGGGTATTTAATTTTGGTTTCTCTTTCTGTGATCTGTGAATTCTTTTAATGGATATTTTACCTTTTGATTCTAGGATGGCAGTTTCCCTTTATTATTTTCTGTCAGATAAATGTCTAGGGTCTTTTTTTTTTTTCATCATTGCTTTCAGAAAGTCCAATAATCCTTAGATTGTCTCTCCTAGATCTATTTTCTAGGTAAGTTGTTTTTCCTAGGAGGTATTTCATATTCTCTTCTATTTTTTTCCGTTTTTTTTTTTTGTTGTTGTTGTTGTTGTTGTTGTTTGTTTTTGTTTTGTTTGACTGATTCTTGAAGTCTTATTGAGTCATTCAGTTCCATTTATTCAATTTTAATTTTTAGTGTATTATTTTCTTCACTTACCTTTTTGTTCCTTTTGTAACTGGCCAATTAAATTGTTTTATTAATTGTTATTTGTTTCTATTTCACAAATTTTGTATTTCATTGAATTAATGTCTTTTTATAAATATCTTGTAGGTCATAATATGCTTTTTTCTAAGTAGTTTTCTTCTTTAGACAATTTTTCCCTTTCTTTTTCCAAAGTGTTCTCTCTCTTATGCATGCCTCTCATTTCTTTTCTCATTTTTTTCTTCTATTTTTCTCATTTGCCTTTTGAAGTCTTTTATGAACATTTTCAAGAAGTCTCTTTGGTCTTGAGACCAGTTTATCTCAATCTTTGCAATTTCTTCTGTGGACATTCTGTCTTCATCTAAGTTTGTGTTTTGGTCTGCACCGTCACCATATTAGCTTTCTATGATAAAGGTGGTTCTTCTTCTTCTTCTTCTTCTTCTTCTTCTTCTTCTTCTTCTTCTTCTTCTTCTTCTTCTTTGTCTTCTTTCTTTTCTTTCTTCTTCTTCTATGTCTTCTTTCTTTTCTTTCTTCTTTTTTTTTTGCTCATTTTTTTCCCTTTTCTTTTGGTATTTCCTTTTTTTTTTTTTCTTTCAAGGTAGAATTCTGTTCTTGGGGTAAAGGTGGAGCTGTCTAAGCTTCCTATGCATCTCTGAGGCTTGAGTTTGAGCACAGGGCACCCTTGTATTTATAGGGGAGTAGCTTGGCTTCTTTTTTCCAGGAAATAACTTGGTTTTCCAGAGTCTGCCTTCTTAGCTGGTATAGGAGCTGCCCCACTGATTTGTTTCTCTACTGAACTAGGGCTGGGAGTCTTATTTGCTGATTTTATGTGATTAAAATTATATCACTAGCTTTCCCAGGGTCTACCTGATCTGGGCTGATCACTCTTTTCACCCTAGTGAGATTGATCTTTATGAAATTTTTTCAGTCTGTCAAGCTGGAGAGTGATTTAATTCCATCAGAATTTGTTCAGAGCTTCTGTTTATGTGGTTTTCAAGGGAAATAGGGAGATTTCAAGCAGTTTCCTGACTTTACTCCCCCATTTTTGCTCCACCTTGGTAACTCTTCCATAATCAGCTCTTTATTTTGGTAGCAAAGAATGGGAAAATGAATAGATGACATCAACTGGAGAATGGCTGAATATCTATTATATGAATATAATGGATTATTATTGTTCTATAAAAATGAACAAATTGATTTTATAAAATTCTAATAAGGTTTACATAAATTGATGCTGAGCAAAACAAGCACAACCAATAAAACTTTTTACTACCTACTTTAAACCTTTTAAACATTTAACATTTTTCTATTGACTTTAAAAGACTATACAGGATGACTGGCATCATCTCATGTATTGGTTAGACTATTTTTTTGTCAAAAATTCCTTCCAATTAAGTTTCTGCAATAAATAAACTCTAGCTTTTCCTTGAAAACTATAGATGTTGTTCTTTTAAAAAGATGTAAATGTATACTCTCAGAAATATTTTAGACAGAAGTAGAGAATGTTAAACCATTTAATTGCTCATGCAGAACATTTAAGGTCCTTTCATTTAAAATAATATCTTTTTTAATGATTCAGTATGCTCTTTGGTTGAACAAAAACACACCACACATGTTGTTTTCCTAACTTTTCTGGATATGATAATTTGTGGAAGCAGAAGGATGATACTGAGGGTGTACCTGGAATATGGATTAAGGACAATGGTAATTACAGAACCATTTTGTGTTGAACCTAAAGTTAGGTAAAGGTATCCTAATGGGGCACCTTTTAGTTTGAAAGAAAGTCCATCATCTTTAAATTTAGGAGTTGAATCTATTTATTGATTCACTTTTGAATATCCATAAAAATCTTCCTTTGGTGATTTCTTCTGGAATAATGCCAATTTCTTCAGGTCAGGACTGTTAATGATTTGATAGTAGGATTCCTTAAATCCTGTGCCTGATATATGAAAATTTAATAAATAATAGTTGAATTAAATTAAATCTCCAAGAATTCTCCAGGGCTGTTAATCTGAAAAGATTTTGCCTATAATCCCAGTGATAGATTGCATGCCTATCTTATGAAGATCACCCTAGTTAGTTAGAATAGATTCTTTATCTGAAGTATGATCATCAGGGAAACATCCCCTCTGGCCACACCATTGCCTCACCACTGCAGTTTACCAAAACCCCCCAAAACACCACCACCACCACAATCACCAAAAAACCCAATTAAATAACTAAATGCATACATACATAAATATAGATGTACACACATATACACAAACATACATAGATGTATGTATAGTATCTATTAACACTATTATAATTAAAATAAAATTAATAAAAATGTTATAATAAAATGTTAAGTTTTTCATGAAGATTTTTTTCTACATATATCAGTCTTGCCAATAATCTGAATTTCCTTTCAATCTCAAATCTGTTCCTTTTGTCCAGGATCTCTTTGCCTGTGTCTTGTCATTCCTGTGGATTTCTGGAAAAGTCCATAGTCAGTAACATTCCTTCCAGATTTGACCTTGTGATCTATTCAATACATAGATATGGGATGCAATAATTTTCATCCTTTTCTTATTTAATCTAAGCTAAACAAAAGGAAGAGATAAATAGATAAAGTTAAATAAGCTGAGGATCAAGGTTTAAGTCCTAGCTGTGTTAAAATAGCTCTTCCTGTTTCAGAGATCATCTAGTCAATCCTTCCATTTTACAGTTGGAGAAACTGAGACTTTTAATGACAGTATATATAATAATATAGTGATAATATGCTGGATTTGGCCATAGAGAAATAAAGTTTCAGAATCATAGTACTATAAAAATCTTACAATTTAAGAGTTTGGAAGAGACCTTAGCAGTTATCTAGTCTAACTGCTGGTCTCTAAAAACAGCTAAGTGAAGCAATAGAAAAGAGTGATCAAACTGGAATTAAGATGACCTGAGTTCAATTCCAGCTGAAGACATTTACTAGCTGTGTGATTTTAGATAGGCATTTAACCTCTATCCATGATAGCTTCCTCAACTGTAATGGAATAATAATAACACCTGTCTCACAGAGTTGTTTTGAGGATCAAATGATAAAATATTTGTTAAGAACCTCAGTGCCTGGCACATACTAGATGCTTTATAGAAGTTTATTTCCTTTCTCTTACTTTCCTGTTTCTGTTCCTTCAATCTAGGCTTGCTACTTAATACACATGTGCTTTTCCACAAATAGCTTAAGTTCTCTGTTTGGCCCTCCATTTTTTTCCCAATTGTAACAGTAATGGGATTTGTCTAGCTCATTTATATCTATATCTATCTATCTATCTATCTATCTATCTATCTATCTATCTAACCTAATTATATCATTAAATACTTCTCTTGACATCACATCACCATACAATTACACATACATACATAAGTGTATATGTATGTATACATTATATATATAATTATTATTATGATTATTATTATTACTACCTAATCTGACACTTCTTTGAAGATATACATAGTAAAGTGTCAGAGTCAGAATTTTCAACTGAGGTCTAAATTTATTTTCTACAGTGATTTTGGGCAAATAACTTCCTCCCTCTCTGCCTTAATTTCTTCTAGTTCATATTGAACGAAGGGGTAGTAATAAGTGTGCCATAAGACTCTGTCCTTTATACTTTTTTCTTTTCCTTTTTACTACATTTTCCAACCCCCTTTTTATTCTCATGCTTTCCATTGATTGATTACATTATATATAATATATAACTTTTTGTACATTTTTTTGTCCCTCATTCAGTTTTGAATTTTTTGAGTGTAAGGCCTATCTTTGTCCCTTTCTTGTTTCCTTAGTGCTTAGTTCGGTTTTGGGCTCATATTGAATATTTAATAAATGTTTATTGACTGATTGATTAGTTAAATTCTTAGGTCAGTCAGATAGTTAATAAACATCCATTATGTATCCCTACTAAATCTTTTCATTCTCTTCAAACCTTTTCATAGATACTTCTCACCTCTACCATCTTAGGAAAGAATATTGCTCATATTATATTTAAAAAATTCAGGCCATTCATCATAAGCTCCCCTTTCTCCTCTCTATCTCATCTCTTATTATTCAGAGGCCTTCTGTCATTAATTTCCTCCTTTACATTTTTTTTACAAGATGAGCTGACTTTTTTCTCATCAAAACTAACTGTGAAACTTGCACAAGTGATCCCATTCCATTTTGTCTCTTTCATTCAACTTCTGAAGGTCTGATTCTATTTTAAAACAATTTATTATCCATTATTCTTTCAGAGTTAGAGCATGTAATGATTTTTTTTGGTTTGGTTGGGTTTTTATGGTAGATTTGCCTTCCTTATCCCATTTAGCCCAAACTACAACTTGAGGTATTTGTCAGCAAGAGAAAAATCTAGGCTGGAATATGAAAGAAGATCATGCTTAATCCACAACATACAAGGAAACAATTAGCTATCTTGGTAGCCCAATGTTTGACCTTATCAATGCTGCCCCTAGTATCTTGCTTCACTAATCCCAATCCTACTCAAAGATGCACAACGAAAAGAAAAAGACTGTGAGTTATCTGAAATGAATTGAGGGATAATTTCATCTAACCCATTGTTTTTATAGATAAATCATCTGTGACTCACAGAAGGGTAGTGACTTGCCCAATTACATGAGCAGTTAATAACCTATGTGGGATTTAAGCTCAGATTTCCTAATTCCATTTTCTTTTTCCATTTTCTCAATGTAGCCTCATATAGAATTTCATATTCTATATGACTCACTAATCAATATTTTTCCTTTACTTAAATTGTTTATACTTTTTAAAAATTCTAAACTTGATATTTGATCTCATTTAGGATTACTGGGACCTGCAAGATTATTACCTGAAGAATATTAGTGATTAACTAACTAAGTTTCTTTATTTGGGATTTTGCATTTCTTTAACTTGGATTGAAATCCAGTATAAATTAGTTAATAAATCAGTAGAATTGGAGATAAAATTAACTTCAGAAGTTATTGTTAGTCTTAATTTACAAAGAATTAAGATCTGCAGTGGTTAATGACTTTCTTTGCTTAAGATAAATAATGTACTGAATACAAAGATAATACTTGCATACAGGATGCCTGACTCTAAATCCAGTGCTTTTTCCACTGTCTACCTCCATAAGCTCAAACACACTGGACTCCATAGACTTTTAGCAAAGACAGAACATTTTTATTTGCATTGTGCATAGATTACCAGATAAGCACATACATGTATGTTGGATGGAAGAATGTTCTTCTATTTCTGGGGGGTAGTCTACAAAATAGGAAAATAAAATACATTCATTATTTAAGTGATTTGTGGTTTCATTGATGTCTATAATAACTGCACCAAGACAGAAGGCAATCATTACTTTGATTCCAAAATAGTAATGAGTTTCTTCACTGAGTTTAAGTTGGTAGAATATGCCAAATGGTATATTCAGAATGGTAGATATACAGTCTATTGATAGGTCCATTCAAAAAGGCTTTTCAGTTTGGGAGAACATAAATGAGCTGGTATTCTAATGGCACCGGGACCTAAGAACTTGAAATACTTTCTAATAATGTTGTGATAAATAATCAGGGAATTTTAGGACATCATGGGAATTATGTCTGCTTTCAATGTTTTAGAAAATTATATCATATTATATTATAGTATAACATAATATAAACATATGCATATTTAGACACCACATATATGCATATACATATAAACACAAAGTGATGTATAACATATATACATAGAGGTTTATGTGCATATATACATATATAGATAGATAGATGATGTGTTTTTCAGGATTAATTAAAGAATTTTAAAGTTTCTCAAAGGCAATATTGCTTTAGCATACATATAGATGAATTTACATATATGGCTGTAAATATTAATATTTATTAGATTATATTCTATGGAATGCCTTTTTAAATATCAAATTATATACATACACACATATACGTATGTTTATTTAAATATATGTTTCAAAAATATAGTATACTTTTTTCCATAGTCATATTTCTCCTATAAGTTTGTCATGGAGATAAGGTAAAGGTACAGTTCAATTGACACTCAAGGGCCTGCCTTTACTACTCTTGACATTATGACACTACTAGTAGAATTTACATGTTGCCCCTTGATAATCTGTCATTTTTATCTTCTGACCAGACCATACATTTTCAATCATAAATTCATTTGATGATATCCCTCTCTATTGTTATCCTTTATAGCTCTTAATTTAAAAAAAATAATAATTTATTTATTTACAAAACATATTCATGGGTAATTTTTTTCAACATTGACCCTTGCAAAACCTTTTGTTCCAAATTTTGCCCACTTTTCCCCCAACCCCACCCCTAGCTGGCAGGTAGTCCAATGCATCTTATATATGTTGAAATACATGTTAAATCCAATATATGTTTATATATTTATGCAGTTATCTTGTTGCACAAGAAAAATCAGATCAAGAAGGAAGGAAAAGAAAAACTGAGAAAGAAAATAAAATGCAAGCAAATAAGAGAGAAAGTGAAAATGCTATGTTGTATTTCACACTCTGTTTCCATGGTTCTCTCTGGGTGTAGATGGCTCTTCATCACTGAACTGGTTTGAATCTCGCATTATTAAAGAGAGCCACGTCTATCAGAATTGATCATCATATAGTCATGTTGTTGCTGTGTATAATGATCTAGTTCTGCTCTTTTCATTTAGCATCAGAGCGTCAGTTCATGTATATAGCTCTTTTAATTTGTTATAAACTAATGATATCACTAGATACTTCTTTTGTTACTACCTTATACTTTTCCATGGTATTCTTAGGAGATATTACCATTTAAATTTTTCAAATTTTATAGAATTTCATTATTCACTGCCAATGTTTTAAGCTCTGATACTATAGGATTCTGTGACTTGATAATTTCATACTAAAAGTCATAATTTTCTTCAATAAAAAAGACAAGCCTTAAGAATCAATAAATAAATTTGTAAATGAGTCAAAATCATACAAAAAGCAAATACTTTACTCTTCTGATGATAGAACATTTGTCTCTTCCAAACTTTATATACAGAATTATTAAGTGACTTCTTAATTTTTACCCCATCATAAGCAGGACTCAAGCCCATGGCTTGTGAATCCTCATCTAGTGAAGTCTTTACTAAAATATGCTGAAAGAAAAAGAACAGGATCCTCACCATTCTCCTGAATGGCAGCGTGCCATTGAAGGAAGAAAAGAAGCATATTTGGACAATAGGATTCTGGTGGAAGAGATTCTTTATTCCAATCTCATTTTCTGGGGCAAGACACTGAAGCCCAAAAAAGATAAATTATTACTATTTTCCCACCGTGACTGTGTAGCTAACTAGTAGCAGCTAATTGGGGTATTGGATAGAGTATTGGTCCTAGACCTGAAGACTAGAAGATCTGAATTCAAATAATGGTCATATACTAACTAGTAGTTAG
This sequence comes from Sminthopsis crassicaudata, assembly GCF_048593235.1. Taxonomy (NCBI): domain Eukaryota; kingdom Metazoa; phylum Chordata; class Mammalia; order Dasyuromorphia; family Dasyuridae; genus Sminthopsis; species Sminthopsis crassicaudata. The sequence continues at coordinate 203,940,718 of NC_133618.1, read as the reverse complement.
TGATCAAGTCCATTAAACACTGATTGAATCAATTTCCTCACACATAAATTGGTGGTGATATCACCTATCATGAATTATCATGACTATAAAATATTTGTAAAGAATTTTGTAAAAGCACCAAATAAATTTTAAGTATTTTTTCTGTTATTTTTATAGTGGCATAAATAGAGCTAGAAGCCATTTCTCCTCTGCTTCATACTAAAGGATACTTAAAAGCAAACAAAAAATAAAGCCTCCATAAAAATGACTAAATGAATGAAAATGTTAAACCGACATTCTTCAGTTGATAAATGGTCAAAGGATATGAACAGATAATTTTCAGATGATGAAATTATAGCCATCTATAACATACGAAAAATATTCTAAGTCACTTTTGATTATATAAATGCAAATTAAAACAACTCTGAGTTACTACTTCTTACCTCTCAGATTGTTTAAGATGATCAGAAAAGATAATAATAAATGTTGGACAGGATGTGGGAAAACTGGGACACTATATATTGTTGGTGGAGTTGTGATATGATCCAACAATTCTGGAGAACAATCTGGAACTTTGCCCACAGGGCTATAAAACTGTGCATGCCCTTTGACCCAGCAGTGTCTCTGTTGTTTCTGTATCCCAAGGAAAGCTAAAGAAGGAAAAGGGGACCCATATGTGCAAAAATGGTTGTAGCAGCTCTATTTTGGTAGCAAAGAATTAGAAAATAAGTAAATGTCTATCAGTTGGGAAATGACTGAATAAATTGTGGTATATGAAGATAATGGAAAATTATTATTTTATAAAAAATGATGAACAAGCTAATTATTGAAAAATTTACATGAATTGAGGCTGAGTGAAACAAGCAGAACCAGGAATACATTGTACACAATAATAGCAAAAATGTGCAATGATCAACTATGAAAGACTCTGATTTTTCTCTCCCAACATGATTCATAAAGAAATGTATATTATTGAAACATCAATGTGCATTTACATGTATTTAAATCTTCTAACATATTTGTGATCTCAGGGAGTCAGATGGTCTCTACAACTATATGGATCACAATCTCTATTTAACTAACTACTTGCTTATCCTGTAAGAATCATATCCATACTTATATTACATAAGTCTGCCATAAAGCAGAATAACCTCCTCATGCCACTTAACAAGAGCTTCTCAATAAATATTAAATATTTGATTTTAATTTTCCTCTTGTCATAAAACAAATGCCATATAAGACAATGCAATAAAAATGCACTTAATTGTTCTACTTTATAACCTAAATAATTTCAAAGTGACTAGCCAGATTAAATGGTGAAATCTTTGTTTATAAAGATAGGTTGTGACTTTATACCTTATTATAGTATATCCTTAGCCCGTACTCTTTCCCACTACTAAATTATGATCTTTTTTGGCCTGTTACACTGAGCTTTCAATTACACTGGGAGAAAATAAAGTGCGCCCACACGCATGTTTATGTGTGTGTGTGTGTGTGTGTGTGTGTGTGTGTATGTGTGAGTGTGTGTGTGTATGTGTGTGTGTGTGCTTGTGTGTATATAAGATGAAAGGTGGTGGCAGGACTCACTATTTAGTCACTTCACTTCTATTTTATTCTTTTAGACTTTAAAGGCCTAAGTGACTTTACATGACCGAGAAATTCCTGGATGTTTTTCATGCATGAAGAATTAAACATAGTTTAGAAAGCCCTGTTTCTATTTGTTCATCTAAAATATTCCAAATTTAGTAACCATTGACAAAAGTGCTCCCAGTGGTAGTACATATAATAAAATTGGAATGGTACAGTGAAGATCAACATGGACCCCATGCAAGGATGACACACAAATTCATGAAATGTTCCATATTTTTGAAGCTAGATCTTCATTTTATTTTCATGAAAATAAAATAGAATTTTAAAAAGCATCAATAAAAACATATACCAAATAGGGAGATAAGGACATGCATATATGAAACTCTAAATTCCTTCCTTTTATATTTTGAGAACATATATATTTAGTTGAATAAAATCTTAACAAAAATGACATTTTCCATGTCTTCTTTTTATTTTCTGTATCATTCTTCATATCTCTTTAATGCCCCCCCTTAGAGCATTGATCAGCGAGTGACCTATCTGCCCCAGTATTGGGGGTTTATTTTAGACATGCTTTATGAATTTTGTTTTCTCCCTGATCATCTTCTCACTAACTAACTTCCAGCATACATACATCCTTGCTTCCTCTCAGCCTTTCTCGATCTTAAAAAACAAACAAAATAACCACAAACAATAAAAGTGTCTTTTCTTTTCATATCATCATATTGATCTCCAGCATTTCTCTTTCCTACCCAGACAGCTATCCTGAATAATAATTAGTAATTATGAATTAAAAAAAAATCAGCACAACTGATGGCTATATTTTTTTAAGAATCTGAAAATATCCTATGTGTAACAATTGTATACTATTATAACTCCATGAAGAGGTGCAGTGGGATATTCTATGATATCTCTTCATTATTAATGCTATGATTTTTTTTTATTTCATTACACTGACTTTTGGTTTTCTCTATAGTCATTCTTTCCTTTCACATTGTAGTAGTTTGTATACTTTGTTGAATTTTTTTCCTCTTCGGTTTTCTGCATTATCAAACACTGAGTTATTGAGTTCTATTGTTTTTTTTTTTTTTAATTTTCTTCTATGTCATGTATTCCATTATTTTATTTTACTATTCTTTAACCAATTTAGATGACTTCAAATTTGTAACAAATAGAGTTTTGAAAGTGATCCTCTTTATCAATAATTATTTTAATCATCTACCTATACTTTCCATTTCTTTTCTTTGTTCAAATTAATTTTGTTGTTATTTTATCAAGTTTTATTAAATATCCCCATGATAATTTGATTATTATAACATTAAAGAATTAAAGTTAATAGGACTGTCATTTTTATTATATTGACTTGGACAAACCATGAATACTAAATCATACTCCAGCTATTTAAATTATTCTTTATTTCTTTAAGGAGTACTTTGACTAAATCTACACATGGCTTTTACATACTTTGATAAGTCAATTTCCAAGTGATTTTTACATTTTTTTTAGCAATTTGAAATTGTTTTTTCTTTTTTGTTTTTGTTTCTTGGATTTTGTTATTATTATATAGAAATGTTGTTATTGTGGATCATATTTCATAGTCTGCAAATGTTTTCACTCTTAGTTCCCTCAATGAGTGTCCCTGGTGATTCCTTAGCATTTTCCAAGTACCTTCATATTATCAATAGATAACAATTACATTGTGTCCTGTTTATTTTTTTTTGATTTTAATTTCTTTCTTTATTCTTATTTTAATTGTTAGCCTTTCCAGAAGTAGTGGTGAAAATGAACATGTTTGATTCATTCATACATACATATACATTGATATATAGGAAAAATTCTAGTATATCTCAATTGTATATTATGCTTGCTTTTGTTTTCAGATAAAAGCTTTTTTATATTTTCATTAAAAACACCTCTCTGTATGCTTATATTGTGTAGTGTTGTTAGAGTAAAAATCACTAAATTTTGTGTTGTAATATAAGAGCCATCTGCCAGTGGCTGCTGTAGGTCTAACTCAGACATGTACAATGGATCTCTTCATGTGAGAGGATGATGATGATGATGATGATGATGATGATGATGATGATGATGATGATGATGATACAAGAAGACTGAGAGGCAGTTGCGTTGTCTGTCTACCCCCCCCTTCCCTCTTAGCTCCAATTTATTTAATTCCCCTTCTGTAGCGAGCTGTCGTCTCCAGAAGCTGCTGGATCGCTCTCTGGGAAGAGATCTGCTGTGTCTACTCAAATCTCTCAGACAGATTCTTCTTCCTGTAACGAACCGTTGTCTCCAGGCAGTTGCTGTTAACTCTTGTCCTTAGAAGTGACTTCCCTTCCTGCAGAGAGCCCCGTCAAGCCTGATGCAATGCACAGTCTTTCTCTTGAATCCTGGCTCTGAATCTCCTCCAACTCTTATCCTTCTTCAGGCCGATCTGCTCTCTGCGCCCAGTGCTGTCTCTTTTTATCCTCCCAGAGAATGGGCGTGGGATAATGCAAGGGCTTCTGGGAAGAACCACCCCAGCCAATGAGCTTGCCCCCTCTATCAAGTCAACCTGAGTTCTCATCTTGTAATTGTCCAACCTGAATTCTCACCTCGTCACTATCCAGACAACCCGAGTTCTCACTTAGTAATCCTAACATCTCCCCCTTTCTTTTGATTTAGAACATAGGACAGTCATGACCTTGAAACATAAATCCATCAATATGGGAAGTATTACAGATAATTACATAAATGACCTTGAAACATAAATCCATCAATATGGGAAGTATTACAGATAATTGTATAAATTACATAAGCATATAGTAACATAGTAACATAACGCATGCTAGAAGTATATAACATAATCATAATCAAATAATCATAAATTGAAAATTTATAAATGTCCATAAGTCCATTGTCCATTAGTCTCATCTTGTGTGAGGAAGTCCAATGATTCCTGCTGGTTTTTAAGTTCTTTAACAGTCTTCTTATTATCCATGCTCTTTCAGTGTCAGATGTTTCTTAGATCTTCTCCTTTATTTTGAGGTCTTTCTCTTTTTCTGTCTCTCTCTGATGGACAAGGCGAATATGACTTGTTGGCACCCATCTGATTCCTTCTCCTGCTGAAGAAATACAAGCAAACCCTCTCCCCCAGGCAGTTAACCTATCTGGTCCCTTCCATTCACCACTTTCTGGATCTCTCCACATCACCTGGCGATTATCTAAGGACAGTGGAGATGCTCCCACTGGACACTGCCCTTCTGGTGGGTTATAAAACCTGTCTGCTGGAGCCAGCGCATCTTTGTCAAAAATTAGAAAATTAATGGTATAGAGAACTAAATTTAGAAGTTCCCTAGGGCTACCTGTGGCTCCCCCTTTCTTTTGTTTTTGGAGGAGTGTCTTAATATCTCTGTTTCTTCTCTCTACTATTGCCTGCCCTTGAGGATTAAAGGGTATGCCCGTGGTATGTAAAATCTTATACTGTGCACAAAAGTGTGTAAAATGTTTGGACGTATATGCAGGTCCATTGTCTGTTTTTATTGCTTGTGGCACACCCATAATTGCAAAAGCTTGTATAAGGAATTCAGTGACCACTCGGGCTGTCTCTTTTGCTGCTGGCATTGCAAATGTGAATCCTGAAAAGGTGTCTACCACGACATGAATAAAAGATAGACGACCAAAAGATTTATAATGGGTCACATCCATTTGCCAGATTTCATTGGGTCTCAAACCACGAGGATTCTTCCCTGGAGGGAGTGTAGGAGCATGGAAAGGAAGACAAGCTGTACAGCTTTTTACTATGCTCCTAGCTTCCTCTCTTGTGATTCCAAATTGTAAACGTAAAGCTCGAGCAGCCTGATGATATTTAGAATGAGATTCTTGTGCTTCCTGAAATAAAGGACTACTGGCTAACATGGTCCCTGTTCGGGCGCCAAATTGCGAAGGTCTGGTCTAGCTCCTCTTGTCAGGATAAGCAAAAGTCCTTGCCCCACGTTGGGCACCAAATGTAGCGAGCTGTCGTCTCCAGAAGCTGCTGGATCGCTCTCTGGGAAGAGATCTGCTGTGTCTACTCAAATCTCTCAGACAGATTCTTCTTCCTGTAACGAACCGTTGTCTCCAGGCAGTTGCTGTTAACTCTTGTCCTTAGAAGTGACTTCCCTTCCTGCAGAGAGCCCCGTCAAGCCTGATGCAATGCACAGTCTTTCTCTTGAATCCTGGCTCTGAATCTCCTCCAACTCTTATCCTTCTTCAGGCCGATCTGCTCTCTGCGCCCAGTGCTGTCTCTTTTTATCCTCCCAGAGAATGGGCGTGGGATAATGCAAGGGCTTCTGGGAAGAACCACCCCAGCCAATGAGCTTGCCCCCTCTATCAAGTCAACCTGAGTTCTCATCTTGTAATTGTCCAACCTGAATTCTCACCTCGTCACTATCCAGACAACCCGAGTTCTCACTTAGTAATCCTAACACCCTTCCACAAGGAACATTTGTTAGTAAAGATCACTTTGCAACTGTTATGATTCACAGCTGTGGTGGCTCTTGGAGAAATGACCTGCTTCTTCACCTAGGCATGGTCATTAATGACTTTTTAAAAGTTTTTTCTGCATTTATTAAAATACTGCTCTTCATCCTTTTTACTTGAAGAGGATAAATAATATAACAATGTTGTTGTCAAAGTATAGTATGTTTAACTGTAGCTGATTAATCAAGATATAGTCTATTGAGATAATAAGATTTTTTGATCTTTTGATTTTTAATATGATTAATTCTATTCATGGTTCCTTTGGACATAATATGGTTTCCTTGTTTATAATTTGTGTTTTGGGATGTTTATTTTTGCTTTGTCAGATAACATGATCCCAACTTCTACTTTTTTGGATTTAATTGATGAAGCATTTTTTCCCATCTTCTTAGCTTTCTTTTGGTTATGTCTTTCCCCCTACTGTGCTTCTTATAAAATACAGATTGTAGTGTTTTGTTTGTTTTGCAACATGTCACTTAAAAAAAAAAAAAAGTTTTATTATTTATTTATTTATTTAATCCATTTCATTTAATAATTTGGTATGTTAATGTTTACTCCATTTTTCTAATATTCTTTTTAAGTTATGATTTTCCTTTCATTTGCTATAGACATAGTATAGATTCCATCATTTACATTAGCTAATTCCATTTAAAGTGGTCTTATTTCTAATGTCTTCCTTGCCCTCATCTTCAACCTTTTCCTCCCAGTACTTATCCCTTTCCTTTTGGAATTTTGCTTATTAGTTCCATTTTTTTTTGGTTATTTAATTATTTCCTTTTTTTCCTCTCTTACACAAGAAGATAATTCCTTTTCCCTACACTCCTTCAATTTGTCCACTTCATTAGTTCCTTTTCCTGAGATGGTATCTCTCATTCTCTTCATTATCCAAGTTCTCTTTCTTTCTTTCTTTCTTCCTTTCTTCCTTTCTTTCTTTCTTTCTTTCTTTCTTTCTTTCTTTCTTTCTTTCTTTCTTTCTTTCTTTCTTTCTTTCTTTCTTTCTTTCTTTCTTTCTTTCTTTCTTTCTTTCTTTCTTTCTTTCTTTCTTTCTTTCTTTCTTTCTTTCTTTTTTATGAGACACATTTTTGTGGTTCACGGTCTCTATATTTACCTAGGTCTAATTGGTTAAATGCATTCCTCATAGAATAAAATGTTAGGAAGTATACATTTTGGGATTTTCCCATTTAGGCAATTCCTACCATTATTAGACTGAATGTTCCCTGAGGATTCCCATTTTCTACTGTGCCTGTTTTCAAACAGTGCTTATTGTTACAGAAGACATCAGTGATACTTCCCCACAGTAGAACTCTTCTTCCTAATGTCTCTAAATATACACCCCACCCTTAATCTTTATTTTCTCCCTCGTCATATTCTTTCCTTATTTGCTCTAAAATGTTCTCTCAAAACCATTATCTTTCACTTTCCAATATTCCAATTGTCCCCAGAAATTCTAACTTCTTGACTCTCATGTTAGGATAAGTAATCATTTCAAGCATTAAATCCCACCAGACTACATCCAGAACAAGATCCTCATATCCCTTCAACGAATATAATTTCCCACTTACAGAAATATTTATCAGTGTAACTCTTACCATCAAAGCAAGATACTATTTTTCTTCTCTATTTTCAACACTCCTTTCTCATCCTTCCTTTGTAAATATTTCTCTTCCTGAGAGTCCATGAGAGTCACCTTCCACTCACTGCTAGCTCTTGATTTGACCTAAGCACAGCACAAATTTCCTTCTATCACTGAATCCACTTCATTTTTTCATACACAGATACATGCATATATGCAAACATACATGCATTTCCATTCTGTTATGCAGTCCCTTTATCTTTTTCACCTCCCTGATAAAATATTTAATTAGCTTTATGTGTGCAGCTGTAAGATTCATAATGTCCAGGTCAACCTTTTCATTATTACCTTCAGCCATCTTCTTATGTTTTTAGGAAGAAGTCTAATTGTTTTTTCTAATGTCATTTTGTTGCTATTATTGTCCTTGGTTTCTACATTCATTAATTTCTCATTTATTTCTGTTGTTTGAAAAAGAAATAATCTCTTGAGGTATGTTTTTTAAAAGAATGTTTAAAATGTGTTTTATTATTTTCATTTATGTTTAAGCTCATGTTTGTTAAGTAACTTACCTGAGATGTACTCTGAACTTCATTGCTCTTCAAAATATATTATTCCATTCTCACTTGTGTGTTTTTGTTGTTGTTGTTGTTGTTGTTGTTGTTTTTGGTGGGTGAAGAATAATCTTTTTTTTTTTTAATCTGTTTCCTTTGCATTTGAAGGTCTTTCTCCTGATCACAAATGCTTTTTATTGTTTTGAATTGATTTGTTACAATTAGCTAAAATATTTCTTGGAGTGGCATTGTTATTTTTTAAATGATCTATAAATACTTTTAATGTGTATTTCTTTTTCTGTATTTGGAAGTTCTGGTTATTTTTTTGTATTATGTCTTATCTTATGGTGTTCACTATTGATTTATCATATTCTTCTGGAAGACTTATGATTTTTATATTGTCTCTATCTATGCATATTATATTAGAAAAGTTTTGCTTGGACAAAGAACTTATTTTCCTTTCAATTTGTCAGGTTTTTTCGCCTCTCTTTTTCTTTATTGTTCTGTGTATTTGTGTTCAAAATTGTTGTTTCTCATTTGTTTCTTTAATTTGTCTTTTCAATTACATATTAGGATATTTCTATTCAGCCAATTGTTTTTAATAATAGCTTTTTATTTTCAAAATATATGAAGTTTTCAACATTCATCCTTTCAAAATCTCTTTCTTCTCCCCATCACTTTCCCTAGACAGCAATCAATCTAGTATATATTAAATATGTGCAGTTCTTCTATACATATTTCCACATTTATCAGGATGCACAGGAAAAATCAGATCAAAAAGGGAAAAATGAGAAAGAAAAAAAAAAACAAGCAAAGAGCAACAAAAAAGGTGAAAGTACTGTGTTGTAATCTACATTCAATTGCCATAGTCCTCTCTCTGGTAGTAGATGGCTTTCTCCATCACAAGTCTATTGGAATTGCCCTGAATTATTTCATTGTTGAAAAGAGCCAAGTCAATAAGAATTGATCATTGCATCATCTTGTTATTGTGTATAATGATCTCCTGGTTCTACTCACATCACTTAGCATCAGTTCATGAAAGTCTTTCCAAGCCTTTTTGAAATCAGTCTGCTCATTGTTTCTTATAGAAAAAAATTATTCCATAACATTCAAATACCATAACATATCCAGTCATTTCTCAACTCCCAGATATTCAGTTTTCAGTTCTTTGCCACTGCAAAAAGGATTGCTACAAAATTTTTGCATATGTGTGTTCTTTTCCCTTTTTATGATCTCTTTTGGACACAGGGTCAGTAGAGATATTGCCAGATCAAAAGCTATGTGCAGTTTGATAGCTCTTTGGGAATAGTTCCAAATTGCTCTCCAGAATGGTTGGATAAATTCACAAATCCATACAATAATCAGTATACCAATTTTCCCACATCCTCTCCAATATTTATCATTATATTTTCCAGTAATCTTAGCCAATCTGAGAGATTTGTAGTGATACCTCAAAGTTGTCTCACTTTGAATTTCTCTGATCAATAATAATTTGGAGCATTTTTTTCATATCACTAGAAATGGTTTTAATTTTTCTTCTGAAAATTCTCTGTTCGTAAACTTTGATCATTTATCAATTGGAGAATGGCTCATATTCTAATAATTCTAAAAATTTTATATTATATATATATATATATATATATTAGAAATGATCAATGGATTATTTTTGTAGTCTACAGATTCTATGTAATTCTCTTGTCATACTTTTCATTTCTCAAGAAAGATACACAGGATTTATATCCTGTGATTAAATAGTCTCAAAGTCCTGGGTATACATTTCAAATTAAGGACCATTTTTATTTTCTTGCATTGTTAAACTTATAAATACCCAAATGTATTTTTTTAGATCTGGAGGACATGTTTATTTTAACATTTTCCCTCTCAATTTATTTAGATCTTTGAGTTTTCTTTTTTCTGTGATTTTCTTTGATCAAGCGTGAGAAATTTTTCTTCTATTCTTTCTCTTAATTTCTGAAACAATAAACAAATTTTTAACAATTGCAAAACCCACCCATGACATAAAAAAGTTTAATGACTTATGGAATTTTCCATATCCATATTTATCCCCTTTTATAGCAAAACCGGGTTGAAGAGAAAATTATATTCATGCATCTCTTATTTGTAATCAAGATTTGTCATTACTTTTTCATAGAAATCAGTTTGATTTTGTTATAGTTTATTCTACATATTATGATTCTGTTTGCTTTATATCAGTTCATATATATCTTCATTTTTGTATTTCTATATTCTACCTTTTAATCATTTCTATTGGTGATGAAATTTCTATTACATGCATGTACCATAATTTGGTTATTGAATTTGAAAATAGTGATTATGTATTTTGTTACCAGATCTTTGCTATCATCAAAAATAATTCCCCAAATACTTAAGTGGAAATGATTCTTTTATTATTATTGTTGTTGTCAATAGTGATAGTGGTCTTTGTTAGATATATGTCCAGTAGTAGTAACTTGGCATCAAAGGAAATAGACACGTTAATTACTTTTTAATAACACAATAGATTTCCAGAGTGATTAAACCAACTCACAGTGCCACTAACAATACACTTACATGCCTATGTTTTTCAAACAACAACAACAACAATAACCCACCAAACATCTAATATTATCTATTCCAGGCTTTTGTCTGTTTTCTAATTTGCTGGGGATAAGATGAATCTTAGAGTTGGTTTCCTTTGCATTTGCTTATTATTTCAGAACAAAATTTTATTTAGAGTTTGAAGAAACACGTTTCTGATGATTTTATGTATATGTATATCATATATGCAGGATGATGTCTTTTTTACCTTTTAGGATACCATGTCATTTATTAATAATTTTAATTTAATAATAACAAAAGAATAAAAATTATTTTTAATAATTCCTTTGATTTTAATAAATACATTTTTCTATCTCTAATTAGTAAAAGTTCATGAAGATATTACCACAGTTTTATGGTGTGGAAAAAAATGTTTATATCATTCACTCCTGGTCAATTCGGGACATTAATATATATATATATATATATATATATATATATATATATATATATATGCACAAACATTTATCATATAAGTATAAACATATACCATATACATAAATACACATACCTATATATATATATATAATATTTGTAGATATAGAGATACCTTTATTTGTTATTAATGTAAACTTATATAAATATGCATTTGCAGATATAGGTATTATATATGTATACATAGAGATAGAATGAGATTGTTTACCCGATGTGTGGGTATCTATAGTATTGTGAATGTGTATTGTGTTATATATAATATATTATATATAGTATAAATATATTATTTATTGTATACATACATATAAGCATTCTATATATGCAATTATATACATCTATACATGCAAATATGTAAATGTATATATATATGTGTGTGTGTGTGTATATATATATATATATATATATATATATATATATATATATATATATATATATATATATATACATACCTATGTGATGTGTGTATGTTTTATTTTCTGCAATTTATAATCTTAGAATGTTGCCTTGGGACACTGAGAACTTCAGTGACTTTGTACTTAAGAGTTACCCAATTAGTTTTCAAAGGCAAGATTTCAACCTGACCCAAGGATGATACTGTATTCACTATGATACATTGTTGCGAACAAAGAAATATGTATCTAAGCAAAAGCTTCTAAATAAACAATGGTCTTCAGGTTTTCTCAATTTCCACTATATTACAACACTCACACAGTGAGGAAAATTTATATAGCTCAGTTGCAGGAGCAGAATTTTAAAATGAAAACTGTTTTTGTGGTTCATGTAGGACAGGGAAACTATAGAATATGACATTGGGATACTCTCTGGACAAATTGCCCATTATTGGAGATTGTCTGCTCAAACTAAATTAGAATTATTACTAATTAAGGGTGTGTGAATAAATTTGAATATATTAGTATTTTCTGGTCTCAGGGTTTATTAACTTTATAGACTTGTTTTAGAAAATTTCATGGTTCTTCAGCAATCCTATTTGGGGGGTTATCTGCTAGAGAAAGAAGTAGCAGAGGAATTAGAAAAAGAAGATGTGCAATTAATTAAAAGGGTATTAGTTCCTGCTCCTAATTAAAATCAAATGAAAATAGGAATTTGACAGGTGTTTGGCCAGAAAGAAAGTATTAAACAGTTTCCAATCTTTGGGGAAAGTGAAATATAAAGGAGGGGGAGAGAAACCCCAAATGCTATCAAAGGCATTTTGAGGGCATTACCTAATCACTCATCTTACTAATGATTCATATTTCTTTTATGGCTTGTAGATCACACAATAACCTTAAGTATTAGATGGAATGGAGACAATTATTTTAATTTCCAGTATTATTTCCTATTATTTCCATTCACATAATTTATGTTTCAGTAAAAACTAATTACTACTATCTCTGAAACTTTGTATTCTACCTCATTTTTATCTCTTGTGTCTTCATATTATCTTGTGTCTTCATACAACCTATCCTTTATACCTGGAAGTTATTTCTTACTCCTTCCTTTTTGAAATCTTAACTCCTTTCAAGGCTTGGTTCAGATGATATCATTTGTAAGAAGTCTTCCCAGAATATTCTAGCAGGTAGTTTTACCTCTCTCCTTGAATTACCTAGAAAGATAGTATTTTACAGTGGAAAAAAAGTCCTTAACTTGATGTCAAAGCACAGGGATTTCTGACAGTAACTCCATTTGTGATTTTGGACAAGTCATTTTATACTTTGGGGCTTCCATACTCATTGGTAAAATTAGTAGGTTGGACTGGATGACATTTGAGTTCTATTCCAAGTCTAAATGTATACTACTATGACCTTATATTTAGTTATTACATAAATTTGAGGTCACTTAGTCATTTGTTGAATTAAATTTTACAGAATAGGAAATAAAGTATAGGATTATTGACTTAATCTTTAGCAGATAGATTTCATTGTGTTAAGGTTAAGAACGAAATCCAATTTAGTTTAAATCCAAACATTCCAGCTTTAAGTTAACTGTTCTTTGAATTATTTGTCACGCTATTTTGTCTTGTCAATTTATTTCATTCACAGTTAATTTCCCTAATATTTTTTATTGAATTTAATAGTTTCCAAACACATTTTATATGATTTCTAGATTACAGCAGGTTAAAGCCATAGAAAAATAATCATGGAACAACAGAGAAATACTTCTGATTCAGATGAAAGAATATGGAATTTGGAGTTCATGGTTCAGTCATTCTTCATGAATGGAGCCTCCCTTCTAGGATACCTAATGTAGCACTTGTACTTTGTAAGTATCTTTAAGATAGAAAGAAGATTTTTATAGTCCAAATATGAATTTGGTATTTGAGTTTCTTATGAGACTCTGTCTTATCCCCAGAGTTTCAGGATTCATACCACTTAGATGTAATTACACTTAAGCACATTTATCTAAACATTGTGATGCCACAAGCTCTTTAGAGAAAGATTTTCCACTTCTAAGAATTTTCAAATACCATTTGCTGTATAATAAGGTACAATTCCCAAATGGAAGAAATATTTTGATATGTAATGGAGATTTCTTTCTTCCTCGTTTGGAACATACTCAAATACTTGATAACTAGTTCTGGTTGGCTATTCTTGTGATGACAACGGAAACTTTTTTTTGTATGTATAATTAGCATTCAGAAGTCTCTAATCAGAAAAAAGGATGTAAGTCTTCATTTTTGACTGACCACCTTTATGTAAGGAATCAGTAACTAAGCATTCAATGGGGAGAGAGGCCTCAGATCTTCACCTTATCACCAACATGAAGGAACCCATGAATGTATGACTCTATTATAGTTTTACTCTCTGAAGTACTGTCCCCCTGCTTTTAGCTAAAAGAGATTGGACAACCTGAAGGCCCAAGATCATACCAATTGTAGTCAGCCTATTAGTGAGATCTAATCCAGTGATAGTTGAGAAGATTACTCATCCATCCCTCACATTTGGAAGTGAATATGGTTAAACTAACACTTTGTGGAAACTGTTAAAATTGAGTTTACTTTCTCCAGAGATCAAAGTAGTATAGGAGAGAATATATTTCAAGATGTTGAAAGTATAAGCTTGTACATCTGTTCTTATTATATCTGAATAGTAAAATTCCTTTGTAAAAAGCTGTTGTTTAAATATAAATTGTTAATTACTAGCCTAATTGTGAGAAAAACATACTTGAATGGGTTCTTAAGTTAAAAGCAATGGAGAAAAGTATCCTTGCTGGTACCATTATAAGAGTATTCCTAAAAGTCTAAAGGGGCATATAAAACAGTAGATCTATTATATCACTATTTCTTAAAACTATGATTTCCTTTTACTTATATAGAAACATTTTTAACATTATATAATCATAATTATCCATTTTATCTTCTATGATCCCCTTTATTTCTTGTTGGTACATAAATACTTGTTCTGTTTAGGGATGTCAGAAATAGTGTTTTTCTTGTTTCTTTCATTTGTTTGCAATATAACATAGCCAGATCGTGTATCCATATGGAGCTTACTTTGGAATAATGTGTGAGACATTAATACAATTCTATTAACTTCTATACTATTGTTACTATCCTTTAAAAATATTTATTGCCGCTCCCTTTGTGGATACAAAAAAAGGAAACCAAGAGTAAAACCCTCAATTGGGGAAGAGCTGAACAAATTGTGGTACATATTAATATAAAGAAATTGTGCTTTAAAAATGAAAAAAATGATTTAAGAGAAATATAGAAAGATCTGAATATAGTGATAGAATGAGATATGCATAATCAGAAGAATAATCCATACTATAACATCAATATTATAAAATACTAACAATTATGAAGACTTGATAAACTGCTGAAGAATAAAATTAACAAAACCCCAGTGAATTATCTACATAATAATAACAGTATTAAAATAAAAAAAAATAAAACTTTGAAAGTTGTAAGAACACCCACCTGTCAGATTGGCTAGAATGACAGGGAAAGATAATGCAGAATATTGGCAGGGATGTTGAAAAATTGGGACACTGATACATTGTTGGTGGAATTGTGAATACATCCAGCCATTCTGGAGAGCAATTTGGAACTATGCTCAAAGAGTTATCAAAATGTGCATACCCTTTGATCCAACAATGTTACTACTGGGCTTATATCCCAAAGAATTCTTAAAGAAGGGTAAGAGACCTGTATGTGAAAGAATGTTTGAGGCAGCCTTCTTTGTAGTGGCCAGAACCTAGAAACTGAATGGATGCCCATCAATTGGAGAATGACTGAATAAATTGTGGTATATGAATATTATGGAATATTATTGTTCTGTAAGAAATGACCAACAGGATGATTTCAAAAATGCCTGGAGAGACTTACATAAATTGATGCTGAGTGAAATGAGCAGGACCAGGAGATCATTATATATTTCAACAACAATACCATATGATGATCAATTCTGATGCACGAGGCCCTGTGCAACAATGAGATGAACCAAATCAGTTCCAATAGAGCAGTAATAAACTGAACCAGCCATACCCAGTGAAAGAACTCTGGGAGTTGACTATGAACCACTACATAGAATTCCCAATCCCTCTATTTTTGTCTGCCTACATTTTTGATTTCCTTCACAGGTTAATGGTACACTGTTTCAAGTCTGTTTCTTTTTGTACAACAAAATAACTATTTGGACATGTATACATATATTGTATTTTACTTATATTTAACATATTTAACATGTATTGGTCAATCTGCAATTGGGGAAAGGGGTGGGAGGAAGGAGGGGAAAAGTTGGAACAAAAGGTTTTGCAATTGTCAATGATGAAAAATTACCTAATTTTTTTTTGTAAAAATTAAAAAAAATTGAGTTTAAAAGAAACGAAAGTTATAAGAACTCTGATCAATGCAATCACCACCCCAAAATTAAAAGCCTAAATACCAAATTTGAAATTCTGAAAATAAAAGGGAAGATTAATAAAATTGAAAACAAGAAAACCATTGAATTAACAATTAAAACTGAGTTGGTTTTGTGGAAAAAAAAAACACAACAAAATAGATAAACATTTAATTTGAATAGAAAAAAGAAAATCCAATTGTTGGTCTCCAAAATGAAAAGGGAGAAGTTTCCACCAATGAAGAGGAAATTAGAGCAATCATTAAGAGTTATTTTGCCCAACTATATGTCAACAAGTTTGATGATCTAAGTGAAATGGAGGAATATCTACATAAATATAGATAGCCCAAATTAACAAAAGAGGAAATAAAATTTTTAAATAGTCTGATTTTAGAAAAAATAAATAGAACAAGCTATTAAACAACTACAAAGGAAAAATCTCTAGGGCCAGGCAAATTTATATGTGATTTCAACCAAACGTTTAAAGAAAAAAATAATTCTAATATTATATAAACTGTTTGAAAAAATAGAGAAAGAAGGAGTCCTACTAATTCCTTTTATGACATAGATATGGTGCTGATTGCTAAACCAGGTGGGATGAAAACTGAGAAAGAAAATTATAGCCAATTTCCCTAATGAATATTAATGATGCAAAAAACTTAAATAAAATACTAGCAAAGAGATTATAGAAAGTCATCCACAGGAAAATGCACTATGACCAAGTAAGATTTATACCAGGAATGCAGGGTTGGTTCAATATTAGCAAAACTATTAGCATAATTGACAAAATAATTAGCCAAACTAACAAAAATCCTAGAATTATCTCAAGAGATGCAGAAAAAGCATTTGATAAGATCCAACACCCATCCTTATTTAAAAAAAAACAACAACAACACTGGAGTGTATAGGAATATACACTTTACTTTTTAAAAATGGACTTTTCTTTAAAACGAAAAATAGCAACTATTCAAAACCATCAGCAAGTATCACATGTAATGAGGACAAAAGAGAAGCATTCCCAATAAGATCAGGAGTGAAACCACAATTACTATTCAATGTTATATTAGAAAAACTAGCATTGACTATAAGAGATAAAAGGAATTAGAATAGGTGATGAAGAAACCAAATTATCACTTTTTACATATGATATGATGGTATTCTTAGAGAACCCTAGAGAATCAACTAAAAAACTACTAAAAACAATTCATAATTTTAGCAAAGTTTTCAGCATTGATAATTGCAAAACCTTTTGTTCCAACTTTTCCCCTCCTTCCCCCATCCCTTCCCCCAATTGCAGGTTGACCAATACATGTTAAAATATGTTAAAGTATAAGTTAAATACAATATATGTATACATGTCCAAACAGTTATTTTGTTGTACAAAAAGAAACAGACTTGAAACAGTGTACCATTAGCCTGTGAAGGAAATAAAAAATGTAAGCACACAAAAATAGAGGGATTGGGAATTCTATGTAGTGTTTCATAGTCAACTCCCAGAGTTCTTTCACTGGGTATGGCTGGTTCAGTTTATTACTGCTCTATTGGAACTGATTTGGTTCATCTCATTGTTGCACAGGGCCTCGTGCATCAGAATTGATCATCATATGGTATTGTTGTTGAAATATATAATGATCTCCTGGTCCTGCTCATTTCACTCAGCAGCAGTTCATGTAAGTCTCTCCAGGCATTTTTGAAATCATCCTGTTGGTCATTTCTTACAACATAACATCCTCACTCTTTCTGTTGTTGTTCATTTGCATTTTTTTTTCTTCATTTTCTTTCCTTTTTGATTTGATCTTTCTTGTACAGCAAGATAATTCTTATACAGCAAGATAAGTGTACAAATATGTTCATATATATTTGATTTTACATATATTTTAACATGTATAACATGTATTGAATTACTTGCCATGTAGGGGAGGGGTTGGGGGGAGGAAGGGGAAAATTTGGAACACAAGGCTATGCAAGGATCAGTGTTGAAAAATTATTTGTGCATGTTTTGAAAATGAAACAAGCTTTAATAATAAAAAAATACAAAAATTGATAATGAAGCATGCTTTTCAATTCCTGTTTGAGGTAATATTCTAACTGTGTAAAGTGATACGTACTGGGCATCCCAAAAATTTAGTGCAATTTTGAACTTTAATAACTTGAAGAGAAAAATGGTCCTTGTTACACATAGGAATAGTAAAACAGAGACTATTTTCTTCTTTAATTGTGTCTAATGCACTAAATTATGTTATTATGATTTAACTATATATGCATCTACCATATGACTGTCTGTCTGTCTGTTTGTCTATCAGATTATCTATACTTTTCTATCATAAATCTAATTATCTAGAATATTTTAACCTATTAAAACTTAAAACTGTAATAATACTTTTGAAACACCCTGTATATATTTAAAAATATTTTAGATCTCATATTGTTATTTATTTTATTTTTAAGCTATATTTTCACACTTCAGCAAGAATTTTGGGATGTCTGCTATATTTTTGACACAATCAAAAGTAAATTTCATTAAAAAAGTAAAACTACTTTTAAGCCATTATATTATGAATTCATATAAGATTTATATTATATTATTGTCTCCATATCAGACACCAGGCTATCTAACAACGTCTTCCTACTTCTTATACTTTTAAAGATGAAATTATGATACCAAATACAAGAATTTACACACACACACACACACACACACACACACACACACACACAAACACATATATATTAAATCATGATTCAATTTGTACTAACATTCTAATTGTGTTCTTTTTGGGTCCTAATTTTATCAACCAGTTCATTAACTGTCCTGAGTTTTAAATCCTCTTCACATTTATATAGGAATATCACCTACTGAATCTCAGTTATTGATAAATATTAAACAACATTGAATCAAGAATAGATACATTAAACACCATACTAGAGAAGTCCTTTTAAGCTGACATCAAACCATTAATAACTAGCATTTAGGTCTGATTATTCAAACAATTCAAAATCCATCTAATCATATTATTATTTAAATAACATTTTTTCTAATTTTTCAATAATAAAAGTTTTCCTAAACCCTTTATTTCACAATGCATTGTGAAAATTTCAAAAAAAAAAAAAAAAAAAAAAAAAAAAGCTACGTCAATTGCACTCTGCTTATCTGCTATTTGAGAAACTATCAACTAAAAGAAAAAAAAAGTTGGCCTGAGTCTCTTCTTTAAAGTCATAAGAACTCTGTGATTGTTGGCTTCATTTTTTAGATAGTCACATATTATTTACTTATGTGTTTAAGATATTGCCAAGAAGCAAAATAAAATCTCACTGGCCTATAGTATGCATACTCTCTACCAATTAAAAAAAATGGAATGTTTGTTCTTTTGTCAAGTCTATGTAGAAATAGGAGAAGTTGGAGGAGGGATAATAATATAAAAATAATATATAATATTTATATGCTTTAAGTTTTGCAAAGTATCATACATGTTATAGGTTATCATTGCTAACAGACATTTGATGCAAAAATTTGTCTTCCTAACTTCAACACTTAATCTACTATAGGCACCTAGCTTCTAATATTCTCTTTTTTTACATTTAAAAAAAATCATGCTGGTGGATCAGCAATTGCAAAAGCTAGTCCTTTTAGTCCCTGAAGATAAGGTTTATCTAGACCAGATACCTGAATGCAACAGGGTCAGCTAGGTGTTCTCTTATTATTTTCTTACTTCCATATTTACTAACTATGAGATCATTAGGAAATTACATTATCTCTCTAATATTTAGTTTTCTCATTATAGAATGTGGCTCATAATTATTCACTTGTTACTTTCAAGGTTTTCATAAAGCTTTTATTATGAACTACCATAGTAAAAAGAACCAAACATTTACTGGTGTAGCTAGGGGGAAGTGATGTCTTCAGTACTAGAGGTATCTAAGAAGATGTATAATATATATGTTTGGGAAAGTTATGGCTTAAATTTGTACTGTGTAAATAAATTGAATTTAATTACTTCTTGAGTTTTTAATATCCTTTTTTCTATTCAATATTTATTCAATTTTCTTATTATATCCTATTTCTATGATTCTAAAGAAAGTGTAACACTGAAAGCTTGCTGGAAAAGAAAAAAAATCCAAATCCAGGAAATCACATCCAATAGCTTTATCTACTCATTATTAGACACTGTTCTAGCTAATAAAAGGCACAAAAACAAGGCCTTTCTCCTTGGTCATTCAGGGAGACCTTGGTGCATCATTTTCAATACCCTGAATCTCACACAATGTGCTACAAAATCACACACAACTTCAAAACACGATAGTCTCTCCAACTTCTTTACACTATTGTTCTATTATAATAGCTGAAAAAGTGGAGTACATGCATAGACATTTCAGATACTAACTCCAATGTAGGGGGAATAATGCTTTGTCTCTATTGCATCTCCAAGCATACAAAAATAAACCCTTCCTTTTCTCAAAGCTTATCGAGTGCTGCAAAGATGAACTCATCCACAAGGATCCATTATACACAGATATTTAATGCATAATAATAAAGCTGAATGCCATACTTCTTCTAATATGGTATCTATTACAAGGATACAGCGTGTAAGGATTCAATGGACATCCTATGTTGGTGGGGTGGATGCAGAATCAAGAGAGATTTAAATGAATTTAAGGGGGACCAGAGCCAAGATAATGGAGAGTAGAGGGATCTTTGAGTTCTTCCTGATTTCTCTCAGATCAATGCCTGATGTAGCCTCTGAACTGGTTTTAGAGTGAGAAAATATGCAAATATTTGGAGTGGAGCAAATTTCTAGGAGAAGATATTTTGGAAGAACTTCAGAAAAGGTCTCTTTCAATTGGGCATGTAGAGAGGGGAAGAAAGAAACCCAGTGCAGGAAAGTATAGGGACCCATGGCAGAGTTGCCTCCAAGTGATTTCCCTGCTGTGCTGTCATTTTCTTGTTCTCAATTAAGTTCACTTTGCTAGTTCTTTCATTAAATTTAACTCCAGGGACATAGAACAGGAACCCAAGACAGTGTGGCATCCCTGCTGAGGGGGATCTACCAAGAGGTTTTTTAGCTAAAATACAGCAGTTTCAGCTACCATGTCCTCATTCAGAAGGCAATGGATCAGCAGACTACATGTGAGAGAGATCCAACACAGCTAGGAAAGGCAAATTATGAGCTCTCAATCTCAGAATAATGCAGAACTTGGTCATGCCCAATCAGCAGAGTAATGAAGTGAAATGAAAAAAATTATATAACTCCTTACAAAATAAATTTGACAAAATAGAAATAAGCAAACAACTTGGAAAACAGAAATTGTGACATGAAAAAAAATCCAAAGAACAAAACAACTCATTTAAACAGTCAATTGACCAAATTCAAAAGGAGGTTAAAAAAAGATAACTGGAGAAAATAATTCAATAAAAATAATAATTGAACAAATAGAAGTGAATGATTCAATGATACATCAAGAATCAGACAAAACCAAAAGAAATGAAAACAAAACAAAATGTCAAATGCCTTAATGGAAAAAAAAAAAAAAAACTGACCTGGAAAATAAATCCAGGAGAGACAATTTAAGATACTGGACTAGCTGTAAAATATGATGCAAAAAGGACCAAGATAACATTATTCAGAAACTCATCAAGGAAAACTGTTTTAATGTCCTAGAACCAGAGAGTAAAATAGTCATTGAAAGAATTCACTTCTATCATATCCTGAAAAAGACTAAAATGAAAACTCCAAGTGAAAACAATTCAGATATTGAAAAACCACAATCAGGATTACACAGGGCCTACCAGCTTCTACTTTAAAAGTTTGAAGGGTTTGGAATATGACAATTTTATAGAGCAATGGAGCTTGGATTGGAACAAAGAATCAAATATCCAGCAATATCTTTGAGGTAAAAAGATGAACAGTCAGTGATATGGGTAAATTTCATTAATTTCTGATGAGCTGAACAGAAAATTGGATGTTCAAATATAAAACTTGGGAGAAGCATAAAAAGATGATAATGGAAGTAAAAAAACAACAACTATGTTTCTTTCAAAAGTTAAAAAAAAGTTTATATTCCTATATGGGAAGATTGTAATGTTTGGGCTAGTTTTCTGGAAGGCTTTGGGACCTGCTTTGGTCTCAGCAGAATAATCACCATAAGAATAGTCAGTTATAAAATCCAAAGTCTTTATTGTTCTCTTCATAGTCTGTGTCTGTAATAGTTTGACCCAGTCTCCTCTTCCAGCATTTTGCTGGTCTGCCAGTCTGATCTTAGTGCAGGAAGCATGAGAGCCACCACAAGGATGATCAAAGATAGAATGTCTGTGGCTGACTTTGTCCTCAGTTTAAATACCCTATTACAATTACATCACCATGCTAAGTACTAAGTGTATGTAAAGTAGATAGCCATTGTTTCATCAATTCCACTGAGTTAACATCTTGTTTCAAGTATACTTCTTTCAAGTATACTTCTCCAGAGTTTCTGCCCTCTACAGAAGATAATATATCCAACCCTTGATTAATGTATCTTTATTAAGTATGCCATTGAAGGGTGTAGGTATAACTTGACTTTATTGTGATGACATAAAAAAGAAACCAGAGGTAGAAAAAGGATTGTCCTGGAAGAAGAAAAAAATTGGAGTAAACTGGGGTAAATTACAACCCATAAAGTGGCAAAATGACCTATTACAATTGAGGGAAAGAAGGCAAGGGGATGAGTTTTGTGTAAACCTTATTCTCAAAGAGATTTGACTCAAATAGAGATTATCAGCCACATTTAGATTTACAGAGAAACTTGTCTCAGCCTATAGGGAAGTAGGAGAGAAAAGGGAAAAGAACAGGGGAGGGCTAATAGAAGGGAGAATTGAAGTAGAAAAGGAAGAAGGGCTGTAAATGGGAGGTGTATTTCAGGGAGGTGGTGGTGAGAAGCCAAACACTGGGGAGGAGGGAAAGAGGAAAGGAAATAGAAAAGTATAATTCACAGAAAATAAGATGATGGGAAATGCAGAATTAGTAATTTGAACTGTTAATGTGAATGGAATTAATTCTCTGTAAAACAGATTTGGATAGACTGGATTAAAAGCCAGAATTCAACAATATGTTGTTTACAAGAAACACATTTACTCAAGAGTGATACATTTATAGCAAAGGTAAAAGGCTGGAACAGATTTTATTATGCTTCAGCTGAAGTATAAAAAGCAGGGGCAGTGATCCTGATCTCAGAGCAAGCAAAAGCAAAAATAGATCTAATTAAAAGAGATAAGGAAAGAAACTACATTTTGCTAATAAGTACCATAGATAATGAAATACCAATACTAACATATATTCATCAAGTGGTATAGCATCCAAATTCCTAGAGGAAAAGTTAAGGAAACTTCTAGAAGTATTAGACAGTAAAACTACACCCATGGGGGATCTCAACCTTGCTCTCTCAGAACTAGATATTTTTTTTTTCCATTTGAATTCTTTTTTTTTAATTTTAATTTTATTTTATAATTATAACTTTTTTTGACAGTACATATGCATGGGTAATTTTTTACAACATTATCCCTTGCACTTACTTCTATTCAGATTTTTTCCCTTCCTCCCCCAACCCCTTCCCCCAGATGGCAAGCAGTCTTATATATGTTAAATATATTACAGTATATTCTAGATACAATATATGTGTGTAGAACCGAATTTTTTGTTGCACAGGAAGAATTGGATTCAGAAGGTAAAAATAACAGTTTACACTCATTTCCCAGTAGAACTAGATAAATTGAACCACAAAATAAAGAGGAATTAAGTTTAGGAGGTTAATATAATTTTATAAATGTTAAGTATGATAGACCTTTGGGGAAAATTGAATAGAGACACAAAGGAGTTTACTCTTCTCCCAGTAGCACATGAAACTCAGGCAAAAATTGACCATGTATTAAGGCATAAAATTTCAAAATCAAATGCAGAAAGGTAGAAGTATTTAATGCATGTTTTTCAGCTCATGATGCAATAAAATTACATGTAATAAAGGACCATAGAAAATAGACAAAAAAATTAATTAGAAACTAAATAATCTAATCCTAAAAAATGAGTGGGCAAAGCAGCAAATCAAAGGCACAGAAATAATTTAATCCAATAGAATGACAAACTAAAAGTTATGAGATGCAGCTAAAGCAATTCTTAGGGGAAGTTTTATATCTCTAGATGCTTACTTGCATAAAATAGAGAAAGAGAAGATCAATGAATTGGTCATACAACGAAAAAAGCAAGTAAAAGAACAAACTGAAAAGCCCCAATTAAATACCAGATTTGAAATTCTGAAAATAAAAGGGGAAATTAATAAAACTGACAGTAAGAAAACTATTGAATTAATAAACAAACTAAGAGTTGTTTTTATGAAAAAAACAACAACAGGATAGATAAACCTTAAGTTAATTTGATTAGAAAAAGGAAAGAAGAAAATCAAATCATTAGTATCAAAAATAAAAGGGTGAAATTTACACCAATGAAGAGGAAATCTGAGCAATAATTAGGAGCTATCTTGTCCAACTATATGGAAAAATCTGATAATCTAAGTAAAATGGATGAATACTTACAAAAAGTAGATTGCCCACATTAACAGAGGAGGAAATAAATTACTTAAATAGTCCTATTTTAGAAAAATAAATTGAACAAGCTGTTAATTCACTCCCTAAAAAAAAAAAAAAAAATCTCCCTGGCCAGATATATTTACATGGAAATTCCATCAAACATTTAAGAAACAATTAATTCCAATACTATGCAAACTATTTTGAAAAATGGGGAAAGAATGAGTCCTGTCAAATTATTTTTATGGGACAGATATGGTGTTGATATCTAAATCACGTAAGGCCAAAACAGAGAAAGAAAATGATAGACCAATTTCCCTCGTGAATATTGATGCAAAAATCTGAAATAAAATGTTATCAAAGAGTTTTGCCCTGGATAATATACCTTGACCAACTAGGATTTATACCAGGACTATAGGTCTGGTTCAATATTAGGAAAACTATTAGCATAATTAACTATATCAATAATAACCAAACTAACAGAAATCATATGATTATCTTAATAGATATAGAAAAAGCATTTGAGAAAATCCAACAACCATTTCTATTTTAGAGAAATACATGGAGTTTTTCTTAAAATGATCAATAACATCAATTTAAAATAAACATCATTTGCATAAATTAGAATCATTTCTTTAAGATCAGGGGTGAAGCAAGGTTGCTTACTATCATAATTACTATTCAATTGTTGGTAGAGTTGTGAACTGATTCAACCTCTAAAGAGTAATATGGAACTATTCCCAAAAGCTTATCAAACTATGCATACACTTTGATCAAGTATACTCTCTACTGGGACTGTATTCCAAAGAGATAATTTTAAAAAGGGAAAAGGAGCCACATGTGGAAAAATGCTTGTAGCAGCCCTTTTTGTAGTGACAAGAAATTGGAAACTGAGTGGATGTTCTTCAATTGGAGAAAGAGTGAATAAGGTATAATATATGAGTATTATGGAATATTATTGTTCTATAAGAAAAATCAGAATGAAGATTTCAGAAATCCCTAGAGAAACTTACATGAACTGATGCTAAGTAAACTAAGTAGATCCAAGAGAACATTGTATGCAGCAACCACAAGATTATATGATGATCAATTCTGATGTGCATAACTCTTTTCTTTTTTTTTCTTTTATTTTTTTTATTAAATGTATAATTATGACAGTTTTTGGACAGTAAATATACATAGGTAATTTTTTTTTACAACATTATCCCTTGTACTCCCTTCTCTTCCGAATTTTTCCCCTCCTTCCCTCCACACCTTCCCCTAGATGGCAGGCATTCCCATACATATTAAATATCTTATAGTATATGCTTGGTACAATATATATGTGCAGAACCAAATTTTGTTGTTGTTGTTGCAAAGGAAGAATTGTATTCGGAAGGTAAAAATAATCTGGGAAGAAAAACAAAAAAACAAACAAACAAAAAAAAATGTTCACAGTTTGCACTCATTTTCCAGTGTTCCTTTTCTGGGTGTATCCTTGGGATATAAGCCCAGTAGTAGCACTGCTGGGTCAAAGGGTATGCACATTTTGATAATTTTTTGCGCATAATTCCAGATTGCTCTCCAGAATGGTTGGATTCTTTCACAATTCCACCAACAATGCATAAGTGTCCCAGTTTTCCCACAGCCCCTCCAACATTCATCATTATTTGTTCCTGTCATTTTAGCCAATCTGACAAGTGTGTAGTAGCATCTCAGAGTTGTCTTAATTTGCATTTCTCTGATCAATAGTGATTTGGAACACTCTTTGAGTGGAAATAATTTTAATTTCATCATCTGAAAATTGTCTGTTCATATCCTTTGACCATTTTTCAATTGGAGAATGGCTTGATTTCTTATAAATTAAAGTCAATTCTCTGTATATTTTGGAGATGAGGCCTTTATCAGAACTTTTAACTGTAAAAAATGTTTTCCCAATTTGTTACTTCCCTTCTAATCTTGTTTGCATTGGTTTTGTTTGTGGAAAAACTTTTTTAATTTGATGTAATCAAAATTTTCTATTTTGTGATCAATAATGATCTCTAGTTCTCCTTTCGGCACAAATTCCTTCTTCCTCCACAAGTCTGAGAAGTAAACTATCCTATGTTCCTCTAATTTATTTATGATCTCGTTCTTTATACCTAAATCTTGGACCCAATTTGATCTTATCTTAGTATGTGGTGTTAAATGTTGGTCCATGCCTAGTTTCTAACATTGCATTTCAATAGTGAGATGATTCAGGCCAGTTCCAATGGTCTTGTGATGGAGAAAGCCATCTGCACCCAAAGAGAGGACTGTGGGGACTGAGTGTGGATGACAACAAAGTATTTTCACTTTTTGTTGCTCGTTGCTTGCATTTTGTTTTCTTTCTCATTTTTTCCTTTTTGATCTGATTTTTTTCATCAAGCATAATAATTGTGGAAATATGTATAAAAGAATTGCACACGTTTTCACAAAAATGCCTTTATGTGAATTTCTCAATGATATGTAGAACATAAGTTCTACCATAGGTAGACACACACCTGCATGCACACACACACACACACACACACACACACACACACACACACATAATTCATGTATTTTTCAGTTGTTATTTCTCACTGTCCAAATTGAAAAGATAGGGTCGAATTAAAGAAAAATTCTTTTTTATCACCTCTTAAATTATTCTAATTTTTGGCATCCTATACATGAACTGAAGCCTTTCAGCAATCAAGAGTATGAGCTTGAAGTAACTGATAAATTAAGAAAGTACTAGGCATTCTGGTTTCTAATTTCTGGAAGAATATGGAAGTAGGGAGAGGCAGAAAGGAGAAGAAAAAGATGAATGGAAGTTGGAAATATTTTGTCAGTTGTAGGTTGGTCTGTTCTTCAGAAGAAAAAAAAAAGAAGTTACGATTGACTACTTCAATGAGAAGTCTGATGAGTTCCTTTTGTAATATATTGAAGTTGAGATGCTGGCATGAAGGTAGAAAGGTTAAATAGGAAGTTGGAGATATGGGCTTGAAGTTTAGGAGAGACAGTAGATCTAAATACATAGATTTCAAGGTCATTTGCATAGAAGCGATATTTGAACTATGGGAGTGAATGAGATCACCAAGGACAGTATGGAAAGAGAAAAGTACAGGACTCAAAAGAGACCATTGAGTTTATACATGCTTGGGAAATGAAAGAAAAATCACCAATTCACTCCAGATTCACAAAATTTAGAATAGAAAAGGGACTTAGAGATTGTTTAGTCCAAAATTTCTTAAATTGTGTGTTGTAGCCCTGTTTGGAGTCATGTAACAATGTGGGGGGTGTGAAGTTATCTGCTAGAAGTAAATGTTTGATTTGTATAGCTATTTTATATACAAAAATACTTGGGATTATGTAAAAATTTCTCAGGTGAAAAGAGTCCAGAGTAGAAGAGTCAAGTTTAAGAAGCACTGTTCTAGTTTATTTCTTGATTTTTTTGAGGGCAGAAATCCCTTTATAAAGTCTAAAATATTTCTGGAAAAATATATATGATTGTAGTTCTCTATTAGTAAGCATTGACTGAGTTAATAGAACATAGAAAAAAAAGTATGAATACATAGGTTTTATATAAATTTGTATTTATACAATTTGTATATCATAACACTGTATGAGGCACTATGTTATAGTAGATAAAGGCCTAGATTATAGACTGGCATTGTCAAGCCCTGTTGAAAACATATAATATGTGACTTACAAATCTCATCTTATCTCAATGACCCATGAAAATATCCATTAGAAGTAAGAGGTTGCTTTGAATTGGTGGAAGAAATTTTCACACTGGGAAATGCCCAAATCAACAAAAATACAAAAATGATCTGTGCAGAATTGCTAGGATATAGCATATGTACATAGAATAGTATAGTCATATAATTTCAGATTCTTTTTTCTAAACTAACTTTGTATAGTGGATTATTTTGTGGGAGGCAGAGGAAAAGAAAAATGGGGGGATTAGATAATGTGATGGCAGCAATGGATCCAACATCTAAAGGCATTTAAAAACTATCAATACTTATGGGTGCATGTTTCTTCTCTGTTAGTCTAAAAATGTCAAGATATAATGAGTCTGGATCATTTACAAGAACTTCATAGTATTCTAGAAATCTGGAATCTATAGGTTGGAGGGCCAATGATCTGATCCATTACCCTAGTTTTACATATGAGAAAAGTGAGCCACTTGGAGGTAAAATGACTTGCCAAAAATCATAGAACTATAGTAGTAAATAACAGAACCTAGGATTTGAATTTAATATCCTTACCTACATTCTGTGTTATTTTCACTATGTCATTCCAAGTTTGAGAAACTCTTCAGTATTTATTTGAGGTGTTTTTATGCTCTATTCCCCTCCCAAGAATCTAAGCATTTCCCATGTTGTCTCTGAACTGGAAACTATTGTGATATACAACTCCCTTTTAAATTCAGTAAACATTTAAAAAATTATTTCTAGAAATCTATACAATGCAATTTTTCACCCCTCTTGGAGATAATTAACAAAATGCTAATTTGGTCAATTCAGCTTTGTGTGTTTTTCATAGCTATACTTTGGAAATCTATCCACAATACATATTCTCATTGTACAATGTTCTGCTCAAAAGATAAATATATATATATATATATAAACCCCCAAAGTCACAAATCATCATTCTCAAGATTTTAGTTTGCTTTCTCTCATTTTTTTTCCCAATCCTAATAGCCTTCCTCCCACAACTCCAATTTTCATTCCACCTGTGGGCAGAGGAGCAGCAGAAGCATATGGAAATGAATGTCATTTGTATTTTTCACTCTAAGTCCCTCCAAAATTGGAAGCTGGTACAATTTCATATCTTATTTTTCTGGGCATATAGAATTATCCATTAGCATATGTACCCATCTTTAATCATGTAAATTCCTTTCTCCTTTTTAGGGAAGTTTAAGCTATCTTCCCACCTTGTGAATCTGAGTAGTTGTCTCATTTTCTATTTTTTCCCTAATCCCTTTTGTTTCATTAAATATTGTCAGATCCTTCTTTTTAGGGTGATTACCACAACTTTTGCTAGAGACAAATAGTGAGACATGGAAAACAAGTGGGACTAGATTACATAAAACTACTTGCGGAGGTGGGGGTGGGAGGTTAAATCCATGAAATGGGAATTGTCATTTACTTGTTCAAAAGCATTCCTCAGCCTGATGTTTAAAACATTATACAATCAGGCCTTTGCTTATTTTTTTCTCAATCTTATTTCACATAATGCTTCTCTTTATATTTTATTTTTGAAGTTACCTACATTACTGGGAAGTAACTAATGGTTCAATTGATAGAGCACCTTTTCTGGAATCAGGTAATCCTGAGTTCAAATCAAGCCTCATACATTTACTAACTATGTGACCTTTTCCTCAGGTCCTCATATAATGAAGGAGATGGACAACTACTCTACTGTTTTGGCAAGAAAACACCAAATGGGGCATGGAGACTGAAATGAAACTAGAAAAATTAGTGCTACAAAATGATACATTCTATCTCCTTTTGTCTCCATATTATTCACTCAGATTGTCTCCTATGTTTATCTTATCTATCATTTTCATCTCCAGCTCTATGAATCCTCATCTTTCTTAAAAATTAAATCAAGTTGCTACCTTTTGCTTAAATTCTCAATTACACCAATTGTTGATGTTCTCTATTCTTCAAATCAGTTTATGCTTATTTATCTATAGAAGTTCCTTGTGACCAAAGATGGTTGCAATGTGGCACTGCCTTAAACATAGCAAGTGCTTAATAAATGTATTTAAGTAATAAATGTGTCTAAAGAATATTTTCTATACAAGGTAATTCTCAGAACATCATCATTTTATCTGTCTATTGTTTTTGTTTCACTTACTGTTCTTCAGTACATCAAGGTTTTATTTATATTTTTATTAAAGCTTTTTATTTTCAAAACATAGGAATAGATAATTTTCAACATTCAGCATTAGAAATTTCTTCCCTTACTTCCCCCATCCTGTCCCTTAAAAGACAAGTAATCCAACATAGTTTAAACATGTGTAATTCTTTTATATATAATTCCAAAATCATTATGCTACAAAAAATTCATTTAAAAAAGGAAAAAAAAAATGAGAAATAAAACAAAATGCCAGCAAACAACAACAAAAAGAGTAAAAATTCTGTGTTGTGATGCACACTCAGACTTTTTAATCCTCTCTCTGGATGCAGAGGGTTCTCTCCATCACAAGACCATTGAAACTAGTCTAAATCACCTCACAGTTCAAAAGTGCCCATCCATAAGAATTGATCATTGTACCATATTTGTACCATATTCTCATAGTTATATTCACTTCACTTGGCATCAATTCATGTAAGGCTCTTCAGACCTCTCTGAAATCATTCTGCTGATTGCTTCTTATAGAAAAATAACATTCCATTATATTCATCTGCCATAACTTATTCAGCCATTCTCCAACTGATGTGCATTCATTCATCATACAATTTTTGGCACTACAAAAAGGGATGCTACACACATTTTTGCACACATGGGTCCTTTTCCATTTTTTATAATCTTTTTTGGGATATAGGCCCAACAGAGACACAACTGGATCAAAGAGTATGCACAATTTGATAGTCCTTTGGGCATATTTACAAATTGTTCTCCATAATAGATCAATTCACAATTTTATCAATAATTATTAGTGACACAGTTTTCCCACATCCTTTTCAAAATTAATTATTTTTCCTGTCATCTTAACCAATCTGAGAGGTTTATAGTGGTACCTCAGTGTTGTCTTAATTTACTTTTCTCTGATTAGTAGTGATGAAGAGCATTTTTTTCATGTAAATAGAAATAGTTTTAATTTCTTCATCTGAACACTGTCATTTTATCTCCTTTGACCATTTGTCAATGAGAAAAATTGCTTTAATTCTTATAAATTTGAGTCAAATCTCTATGTATTTTAGAAATGAGGCCTTTATCACAACTCTTGAATGTAAAAAAAAAATCCTTACTCTTCTAATCTTAGCTGCATTGGTTTTGTTTATACAAAACATTTTTTAACTTAATATCATCAGGATTATTCATTTTGCATAACAGTATCTTCTAGTTTTTCTTGGGCCACAAATTTCTTCCTTTTCCATAGATCTGAGTGGCAGACCATCCTTTGTTCTTATAATTTATTTATATTCTCAGACTTTGTGTCTAAATCATGAACTCACTTGACCTCATTTTGGTTGGGGATGCTAGGTGCAGCTCAATGCCTTGTTCCTATGATTCTAATTTCCAATTTTCCCATAATTTTTGTGAAATAATGAGTTCTTATTCCATCAGCTATGGTTTTGGGGTTTATCAAATGCTAGATTATTCTAGTCTTGTGAACCTAAGTTATTGCACTATTCAATTACTCTATTTCTTAGCCACTACCAAATGATATTGATGACCACTGCATTATAATTTACTTTAAGGTCTGGTATAGATAGGCTACCTTCATTTGCATTTTGTTTTATTAATTTCCTTGAAAATATAGATTTTTTTTGCTTCCAGATGAAGTTTGTTATAATTTTTTCTTGCTCTGTAAACTAATTTCTTGGGAGTTTGGTATGGCATTGAATGAGTAGATTAATTTAGGTAGAATTGTTATTTATATTATATTAGCTTGTCGTACCTATGAACACTTGATATGTTTTTAATTGATTAAATCTTATTTCATTTGTAGGGGAAATGTTGTGTAATTATATTCATATAGTTCCTGACTTTGACTTGGCAAGTAGACTCCTAAATGGTATATAATATCCATAGTTATTTTGAATGGAATTTCTCTTTGACTCTCTTAATGCTGGATTTTGTTGATCACATATAGAAATGCTGATGATTTATTTGGATTTATTTTGTATCCTGCCACATTGCTAAAGTTGTGAATTTTTTCTAGTAGTAGTTAATTGATTTTCTAGAATGCTCAAAATATACCATATACCATTATATAATCTGCAAAAAGTGATAATTTCATTTTCTCATTACTACCCTAATTACTTTAAATTCTTTTTTTTCCCTCTTATTGTGAAAGGTAACATTTCTAATACAAGACTAAATAGACATGATGATAACAGACAAGTTTGTTTCATCCCTGAGTTTATTGGGAATGGTACTTTTTTTAATTCCTTTTACCTATGACACTTGCTGATGGCTTTAAACAAATGGTACTAATCATGTTAAGGAAAACTCCATTTATTCCTCTGATCTCTAGAGTTTTTTTTTTTTTTTAATAGGAATGAATGTTGAATTCTGAAAAATGCTTTTCCAGCCTCAATTGAGATAATCATATGATTTTTATTAGTTTGGTTATTGATATAGCCAATTATGTTAATAGTTTTCCTAATAGTGAACCAGCCATGTATTCCTGTATAAATTCTACTTGGTCAAGGAGTATTATCCTTGGTATAACTTGTTGTAATTTCTGCTAATGATTTATTTAAATGTTTGCATCAATATTAATGAGGGAAATTGGTTCATAACTTTCTTTCTCTGTTTCTATTTCAACACCAGATTTGTCCCATAAAAATAATTTGATAGGACTCCTTCTCTCCTTATTTTTCAAAATTGTTTGCATAGTGTTGGAATTAATTGCTGTTTAAATATTTGGTAGAATTCATATGTCAATCCATCAGGACCTGGAGATGGTTTTAGGAAGTTGACTAATAACTTATACATTTAGTTTGCTAAAATGGAACTATTTGAATAATTTATTTCCTCCTTTTAATCTTGGCAATCTATATTTTTGTAAGCGTTCATTTCATTTAGATTATCAGATTTTAAAATTATCCCTTATTACCACTTTGGCTGCATCCCACAAATTTTGATATGTTATCTCATTATTGTCATTCTCTTGCATGAAATTATTGACTGTGTCTATAATTTGCTGTTTCATCCATTCGTTCTTTAGAATGAGATTATTTAGTTTCCAATTTCTTTTTGGTATATTTTCCACTGGCCCTTTATTGAATGTAATTTTTATTACATCATGATCTGATAAAAATGCATTTACTATTTTTGGTTTTCTGAATTTGATTTTGAGGTCTCTATGTCCTAATATATGGTCAATTTTTGTATAGGTTCCATGAATTGCCACGAAGAAAGTGTACTCCTTCCTGTCTCCATTCAATTTTCTTAAAATATATGTTATACCTAGCTTTTTTGGTGTTCTATTTACTTCTTTGACTTCTTTTGTATTTGTTTTGTGCTTTGATTTAGCTAGTTCTGAGAGAGCAAGATTTAGATCTCCTACTATTATAGTTTTGTTGTCTATTTGTTCTTGTAACTCTCTTAACTTCTCCTTTAGGAATTTAGATACTAAACCATTTGGTTCATATATGTTTAATATTGATATTGCTTCATTATCTATGGTACCCTCTAGCAAGATATAGTTTCCTTCCTTATCTCTTTTAATTAGGTCAATTTTTGCTTTTCCTTGATCTGAGATCAGGATGGCTTTTTTACGTCACCTGAAGAATAATAGATTTTGCTCCAACCTTTTACCTTTATTCTATATGTATCATTCTGCTTTAAAAGTGTTTCTTGTAAACAACATATTGTAGTATTCTAGCTTTTAATCCAGTCTTCTATCTGCTTACATTTTATGGGAGAGTTCACCCCATTTATATTTATAGTTAAAATTACTAATTCTGTATTTCCTGCTATCTTATTAACTCCAAATTATACTTTTCTCTTTCCTTTTCTCCTTTCCTTCCTCCCCAGTATTTTACTTATAAGAACTATTTGCCTCAAGCAGCCCTTCCCTGTTAGAGACCCTCCCGCTTTCTTATACCTTTTCCTTACTATTTCTCTTTTCCCTTCTATTTAGCCTGCCCCTTCTTTTTCCCCTTTTTCCCTCCTACTTTGCTATAAAATGAGAGATGTTTCTCTGTAAAAGCAAATATATGTAATTTTCTTTCTTTGGGCCAAATCTGATGACAGTAAGATTCACACAATATTCATTACTTTCCCTTCCTTCTCTCAATTATAATATGTTTTCTTTGCCTTTTTCTGATATGTATTTTCTCTCATTTTACCTCCACTTTCCTCTTTTTCTGTTACAATTCCCTTTCCATCTCTAGTTTCTTTTTTTATATAATTATAGTAAAATCAGATTACACATGTACTTTCAATGTATACACATAACAGGAATACAGTTCTCAAGAGTTTTTTTTTTTCTTTTTATGCTTCTCTTGAATTCTATATTTAGAGGTCAATTCTTTTTTTGTTTAGCTCTGGTTTTT
This sequence comes from Sminthopsis crassicaudata, assembly GCF_048593235.1. Classification (NCBI taxonomy): domain Eukaryota; kingdom Metazoa; phylum Chordata; class Mammalia; order Dasyuromorphia; family Dasyuridae; genus Sminthopsis; species Sminthopsis crassicaudata. The sequence goes on along the minus strand of NC_133618.1, from coordinate 203,905,877 downwards.
TCATCAAAAATAAATGGAATTCACCAGTTTCATTGAATGTTCATCTTCTTTCCTGAAAGAAAATGCTCAGTTTAGCAGGATAATTTATTCTTCACTGCATTGCAAATTGCTTTGTCTTTTAGAATATCAGATTTCAGACACTGCCTGTTGGTTTAAAAAAACCTATATTCTTTCCAATTGCAATCCATTTCTGCTACCTGATTGCTTTTCTGTTGGCTAACCAGGTAATTCCTTTCTGCCATGTGATTGCTTTTTTGCTGTTTGATCACATCAGAGTCCTGACCTTCTAGAGGTTCTTTGGGTGTAACCTCAGCTGCCATCATACATCATCTATCTTTTGATTGAGGTCTTGGAGCTGGGCCTCACCTTTCATTTCCCTGAGTCAATCCACATTCTGAGGCCCAGTGGAAGCCCTTGTGGCATTTTGGACATGGGATTTTAGGTCTTTTCTCACTGTATTATCACTCTATCTCCATATCTACATTGAGTTCTAAGATGTATCACTTTTCCACATTGAAAGCATTGATGAGTTTCTCTCATCATAGTTTGGATATAATAAGCATTTATGCCCACTGTGGTACAGCATCTTATAATCTCCTCTAAAGAGGAGATCATAGATTGTTTAGTCCCCATATAATTATTTTGCAAACCTCACTGGCATTTTCCATAGCCAAATGTCTGGTAATTATTTCTGTAGTTGCATTCTCTCCAATAGTTCTTATGACAACAGTTTGCAGACATCCCTCAAAATATGCAACAGGTTCATTGGAACCTTGCTCTATTTTTGTGAAAACTTCCCCTTGATCTTTCTGTCTGGGGAGGGAATTTCAAGCTTTTATTGCAGCCTTAGAAATTTGCTCATACACTATTATGGTACAATAAACCTGTTCTGATCTCTCTCCATACTGACCTTCACCTGCTAGTTGGTCAAAAGTGAATTGTGTGTTAACTCCTGTTTTCCTATTGCATCTGACTTTAATCCTACATAATTCATGATACTTCAAAAGCCACAACAAGTTTTATCCAGGTTCTAAACATTTCCTTGCTATGGATTTCCAATCATTCAGGGTTAGGATTTCATAAGACAAATTATCTAGTAACATTTTAACATAAGAGGATGTAGCCCCATAAAGAGTGCAACCTCTTTTCAAATCCTTAATTTTATCCAAATCAAAAGGAATGTATCTTCTCATTTTTTGACCTGAAGAGTCAAGGTCTTCAATCACAGGGTATGCATCTATAAAATCACATCTTGTCCTTCATTTTTTGCCTTAATCAATGCTTTTTCTAATCTTGTCATAGGCTGCTTAATAGGTGAACCTATTTGTGTTTCTGCCTCTTCACCTCCTCCTTCTCCCTACATCCACAAAGCGTTAATTGAGGGAAGTAAGTTGGGGGATATGGAATGACCTAATTTCTCCTGCTGTGAATTCTTATCTGATTCTGCATCCTTTTCACCTAATTTAGTTGACACCTCCCCCTCTTGCTCCTTCTTCTTTTTCCTTATTCTGTAACTTATATAATTTCCTAAAGTTATATGTATTAATTGTATGCATTAAGTGTATCTTTCGAAAGTGAGTCAGGTCTGTTTTTGTTATAGTATTGACAAAATTGCTCTCCTACTAATTTCCATTCTTTTAGATCCAATTCTTTTTTCCATAGAAAAATAAGGACATATGAACTGCATAGTTTTTAAAAGTTCAGTGATCTCCAAAATTATAATCAATCCTTGGCTTTTCATAACCTTGACAATGCTCTCTAAACATTTTCCTTGAACAGAAACAGAAGGCTATTTTCTAAAAAATTGCCCCATTTCACTGAAATTCTACTTTAGCTCTTTAACAAAATTTCCTTGTTATTTATCCTTATTGCTGGGTCAGAGACTTTTCCACTGAAATCTGGATCAGAGGCTTTTCCACTGGAATCAGAATCAAGTTTGTCCCTGTTCAGGAGCCAAAATGTAGTGTTCTGTTGTCTCTAAATTGTAAGCGTTCTCTTGGAGCAGGTCTCTTGGGGAGCTTCTGGAGGCAGCCTTGGCTTTAGTTCCAGTTCAATAATCCCAAATCCAGCCAGGAGTTAAAGTCCACATCCTATACTGTATCCTTCAAAGTCTTGAATCTTTTCCTGGGGTCTGGCTAACTTTCTTAAAGGCCTATCTCTCTCCATGGTTTCCCAATGAGCTCTTGTCCGAGTGTCTCCAGCCACCACAACAGTGGAATCTTGAAGGAACTCTTGACTCTGAATCTCCTAGAGTGTGGGAATCATACTCCGCCTCAAGAATGGGCTTGTGGGTACTCCTTGGGCTTGTGGGAGTTCTTTAAAAGTATGCTCTCTTAAAGGTGTGAAGTCTAATGTGTGGACCAATGAGTAAACTCCTTTAAAGGTGTAAACTCCTTTAAAGGTATAAACTCCTTTAAAGGTGTGAACCAGTTATATTACCTTGTAAGAATCCTCACAGGCACTGATGCATTGTTTGTGGAACTTTCAGTGGAGCCAATAATTCTGGAGAGCAGTTAGGAATTATGCTCAAAAAGTTATCAAACTACATACCCTTTGATCCAGTAGTGTTTGTACTAGGTTTATATCCAAAAGAGATCTTTAAAAGAGATAAAGGGGCCCACATGTGCAAAAATGTCTGTAATGGCAAGAAACTGGCAACAGAGTGGATGCCTATCAATTGGAGAATAACTGAATAAATTATGGTATATAAATGCTATGGAATATTATTGTTCTGTAAGGAATGACTAGCAGCATGATTTCAGAGAGGCTTAGAGAGACCTACATGTACTGATGCCAAGTGAAATGAGCAGAACCAGGATATCATTACATATGGCAACAACAAAAAATGTTGTTCTGATGGACATGGCTCTCTTTAACATTGAGATGATTCAAATCAATTCCACTTGTGCAGCAGTGATGAAGAGAGCCATCTAAATCCAGAGAGAGAACCATGGGAACAGAGAGTGGAATACAACATAGCATTCTCACACTCTCTGTTGTTATTTGCTTGCATTTTGTTTTCTTTCTCAGTTTTTCTTTTTCTTCCTTCTTAATCTGAATTTTTCTTGTCTGACAATAAAACTGTATAAATACATATATTGGACCTAATATGTATTTCAACATATTTAACATGTTTTGGACTACCTGCCAACTAGAGGAGGGAGTGGGGAAAGGAGGGTGAAATATGGAACAAAAGGTTACGAAAGGGTTAATGCTAGAAAAATTACCTATGCATGTATTTTGTAAGTAAGAAGCTTTAATAATAATAAAAATGATTATAAGATTTTTTTGGCATACATTTGGACAAAATAACTCTTTGTTATTGCTCTAATTTTCTTTTCATTAGTGGATAGTTAACCTTTTCATTTTTGATACTAAGAATTTGATTTTCATCTTTCCTTTTTTCTAATCATATTAACTTATAGTTTATCTATTTTGTTGCTTTTTAAATAAAACTAACTTTTAGTTTTATTTAATAGTTCAATAGTTTTCTTATTTTCAATTTTATTAAACTCCCCTTTTGTTTTCACAATTTCAAAGTTGGTATTTAATTAGGGGTTTTAAATATATTCTTTTTCTACCTTTTTTAGTTTCATGCCCTACTCATTGAACTTCTTTTTTTCTATTTTATGCAGGTAAGCATTTAGAGATATAGAACTTCCCCTAAGAACTATTGTTGGTTGCATCCCAAAAATTTTCATATGTTGTCTTATTACCTGTCTTATTATTGTCATTCTCTTGGATGAAATTATTGTGTCTCTGATTGGCTGTTTCATCCACTCATTCTGTTTCCTGCCATATTATTTTCTCCAAGTTATATTTTTCTCTTTCCTTTCTCCCTTTCCTTCCTCCTCTGTGTTTGCTTCTGACCACCACCTTCCTCAACCCTCCCCTTTACAGTCGCTCTCTATTCCTTATATCTTTTCTCTTATACTTCTGTATTTCCTTCTATTAGCCTCCCCTTTTTTTCCCCTTTCCTCTTTCATTTCTCTATAGGATGATACAAGTTTCTCTGTGAAGGTAAATATGTTTGATAGTCTCTTTGAGCCAAATCCATTAAGAGTAAGATTCCCTTTTTTTGCTCAATTGTAATAGATAATTTTTGCCTCAGCATGAGATGTAATTCATTCCATTTATATCCATTTTCCTTTTCTACCAATACAATACATTTCCATCTCTAGTTTTTTTTTTAATATCATCACAATACAGTCAAATTTTACCTAGACCTTCCAAGTAGACCCATAACAGATATATAGTTCTCAAAGTTAAACATATTAACTTCCCATTTAGGGATTTAAACTTTATTGTTTTTCTTTCCTTCTTACCTTTTTATGCTTCTCTTGAATTTTTTATAAATGGAATAAATTAAATGAAATAAATGATAGCTAAATTAAAAAGTAATAAAGGAAAGTAACCTATTTCATTGAAAGTCCATCTTTCCCTGTGAAAAAAGGCTTAATTTTGTTGTATATTTGATTCTTGGATTTAATCCAAGTTCCTTTGCCCTTTAGTATACTATATTTTGTACCTTTGAACCTTTAAAGTAGAAGCTGTGAGGTTCTATGTAATCCTGATCATAGCTCACTATTTTTCTTTTGTAGTTGTGTTGGTTGTCTCATAAGCTATTCTGCTGATCCACTAGCTATCCACTAGGATGGAGTAGCCAATGATGCTGTATTTTGGCTAAGAACACCATCCTTGAACCCTACACTTTGCCAATCAGTTGAATTTAATGAAAGAACTAGCAAATTGAACTTAAATGACAGCAAGAAAATGACCAAACAGCAGGAAAATGAGAACAGCAAATGAGATCAATAGCACTGTGAAAAACCAACAAATAGTAACTTCTGAGACAAGTATTCCAAATGGGTTAGAGCCCTAGGAGTATTAATTGTATGATCTATACATGCATCTCTAGCAAAGATATTTTGGAATAAAATGCCTGTGTGTATCTCTGAATATGGATGGATTTTTATTGTTATTTACCTTGTATTCTATTTAATCAAGAGTCCTTAAGTCCTCTGATTTTATATTTTAAAAAGAACATTTGACCTGTTTGGAACATATGCTGATCTACAAAGTTGTAACTTTCATGTGTCCAAAATTCAGGTCAAATTTGGAGAAGGAGGTAAATTTAAACAGCGGATAGATAATTCCTGTTTCACAAAGATTAAAGTATTTGTTTTGAATGTTCACTGTGTTTCATGCAATAAGGTAAATGCTGAGGATACAAAAAAGAAGAAAACAAGATGGTGTTTACTTTCAAAAAACTTACATACTAAAGGGGAAAAGAACATATAAATAGATTTTGGAACTAAGGGCCTATCCCAGTATGAAGTAAAAATGAATGAGCTGTGAATAAATTGAGCATGGTTAAGGCTTTGCAAGAAACGGAGTTCCCAATGTGACTCACAAATCAGTCTAACAGGTTCAAAATAAAGCAATTCCAATGTGGATAATGCTGCTGAAGAGATGTAACATCACAGAAAATGACAGTAGATTCACTCAGAGGCCCACTAACATTACTATCCCATCCATATTACGTACTGCTTATGTGATCTCTGGAGAAACAACTGATGTCTGTACAGACTGTTTTTAGTCTGCATATTTAGAGAACTGGACTTCTTGTTTTTTAGTCATTTCAGTTATGGCTGAGTATTTGTCAAGGCACTGAAATTTTCTTGGCAAAGATCCATGAATGATTTATCATTCTTTTCTCCAGTTCATTTTACAAATAAGGAAATTGAGGCAAACAGGGTTAAGTGACTTGTTCAGGATCACATAAATGTCTCAATCAAATTTGAATTCAGGTCTTCCTGCTTCTAGACCCATAGCCCTATTCACTGTACTATTTAATTACCTCACAGTTGGACTCTAGGATGTATAATTGTCTTTGCTTCAGATTCTGTAGTATTTAAATCTATAACTTTTATGTATAGAAAACTATCTGGATTTAAGAGGTAAAAGGAAAAATTCTGAGGATTACCTCATATACACTTGTATACCACCTTTGGTTGCTTCTGTATTTTCCTCTTTGTATATAAGAAAACAATAATCCTGTGTCCCTTGAATATAGAAGACATTTGATGGGTACTAGTGTCATTTTGCATCACAAATATGATTTGAACTTTTATGCATTCATTGTGTTCATTACCCAAGTCACTGCCTGAAAGAAGAATAATTTTATTTTTATATGAAGCAAATCTGCCTCTGTAGTGCCCCTCCTCCCATCTCCAATGAGTATAGTCAGCTACCAATGGGGGGGGGGAGGAGGGAGGCGGGGATGGGGAAGTGGGAGAGGAAGAGAAATAAATAATATACCCTCACAGCCTTCTCATTATTATTTCTGGGAAAACATAATAAAGCTACAGCTGGCAGGCACTTATTTTTTTCTTAGTATTTAATAATAGAATTAATTGCTAAGTGGAAAGCTTGTAACCCCCTTTCTGTTGTGCCTTGCCCTCTGCTATCATTATGAATAGATGCAAAAATCAACGCTAATTATAATTCAGAATGTTTGAAGAAATAGATTGATCCATAAAAATCCCTACCCCCCCCCATCTTCCCCCAGGTGGCAAAAGTTGTATATTTAAAATCCATAGGCATCAGTAGATATAGTGTTTTAATAGAGAACTGAATACTTCTTGAAATTAGGTGTTTCTAGTTGTTGACCTTGGCAAGATTTCATAATTTAGAAGTAATCATATGTGGAGTTTAGGAGACTTCATGACATTCCAGAATATGTGTAGCTGCATCGCACAAAATGATTTGGTTTTTCTGTGAAGCTGCTGCTTTCATTTTGAATGTGATAGTATGGTGTGGAAGAAAGAAATCTACCCTGATGTTGAGAATACCTTTCTTCTAAACTCCATTCTTTTGCAACATTATAGGACATTGTCATGACAATTTCCCTCTTTAGGTATGAATTTACCTATTTGTAAGAGATATATTGTAAGAGAAGATGACATGGTACAAAGAACAATGGTCTAAGAATCAGAAGAATTTTAATGTCAGCCCTGGCAATCTTACTTCTACTCCTTATACCTCAATTTCTGACTTTTAAGATTAAGAGATTGGCAGGAAAACATTGTGTATATTAACAACATGATGATGTGATGATCAATTGTAATGGATTTGGTTCTTTTCAATAATGCAATGATTTAAGACAGTTCCAATGAAAATGCTAATCACAAGCAGAAAGATGGAATGTGGATCAAGGCATAGTATTTTCACTTTTTTATTTGTTAGTTTTTCCTTTTGGTCTGAATTTTTGGGGCACAAAATGACAAATATGGAAATATTTAAAAGTTTTGTACATATTTAACTGGTATCAGATTGCTTGCTATCTTGTGGAAGGTGAAAGTAAGGAGAGAGAGGGAAAATTTTAGAACACAAAATTTTACAAAAAATGAATGGACACAAAGTTTTTCCAAAAAAAAAAAAAAACTATGCAAGTATTAGAAAAATAAAATTAAAAAAAAATTAAAATAAAGAGCAAATAAAAGTGTTCCTCTTTTCCCCACAAAAGTTTAAGAGGTTAGGGTAGTTAAGCTGGTATAATACAATGAATGATTGAATCAATAAGGAAGAATTTATCAAGCACATATAATATTTGTAAATGCATTTCTTAAAAAAAAATAAAATGAAATAAAAATCAGAAACAGTTCCTGCTCTCTGGAAGTTCACTTTCTAATGAGGAACAATACACATAGGTTTCATCTGCACATCAAATGAAAAGCTTCCATGTACTTAGGGTCCATCAGCAAAACAGATGGTAATATGTGTTTTTAAATATCTATTCCAGTGATAAAATCATATCAAATTCAGATACTGAATCATTTGACAGTGCCAATCTGTTTGGGAGTGAAAAACTTTCCTTTCTTGGTTGCTAACTGTGGTTGCTAAGGGTGCAGTGATAACAGAATACAATAATACGGTTTCTAGTTTGATTTTCTTAGGATGATGACCATTAGGGCTTCACTGGAAATATGACTAGTAATTTGCAAGGGATTAATGTTTCCATTGGTCTTGAGCTTGCTAGTTTGCTTGGTTGCTATTTGCAGTTGATCAGCAGGTTGTTGATTGTGTGATTTAGGCATGTGGGCTTCTTCTTCATTGGGATTGCTCCTGTGGTCCAGAAATCCACAATTGATGTAAGGATAGAAGTTGGGAGGTCTACTATTCTAGGGATTCATATTTAGGATCCCTGACTTTTTTCATCAGTTGGAAGGAAGGTACTAATGGAGATGTTGATCAAATGATTTGAGATGGTGTGACTAGCCTACTACCACCCACTTCCTATCTCTCTTGCCATGCTGTTTGCTAGAGAGATAGAGTTTATCTTCAAAAGCAGTTGGTGGATGAGGATGTGTCAAATATATTTTTATAGAGGTTCCTTTTCTGCATGGGTTGGACTAGATGGATGCTGAGGTTCCTTCCAACTCCACAGAAATAAGATTGGAAGTGGTTGGCTCAGGAAGTATTGGAATATGTTGATTTTCTGATGCTATGAAGCTAAATGCTGTAGCATCTATTGATTGTCTTATCCAGTAACCAGCTGGGGGAAAAGCTCAAGATGGAGATGTTCACTAGTACTGATTTCTTAATTGTACTGCCTGTCTTGGGGGGTCTGGAAAGGGACTGACTAGCAACTGTCCTGACAATGATAAATCCTCAGATGCTCTAACTCAATCTCCTTCTAAATATTAGAGTCTATTAGGATGGTCGACAGAAACATAATCAAGTTATTTCTGTAAGAGGAGCTATCATAGAATAAGTGAGAAAATAACCAATATAAGTATGAACCATAGTCCACCATAATACCACTTACCAAGACCTTCTGCTTATACAAACTATAATTATTCTTGGAGTTGACAGAACTAGTCAGATAAATTTATCTCTTATCATATTGCCCCCATATTTTCTGGGGGGGGATTTGCAAAATAAAACTTAGATATAGTTTATGTACAGGTTTCCCCAAATCTTGGTGTTATAGCCTAAAGTCCTACAAAAACATTCATAAACAATGTGAATATTACTCGTGGGATATTTTTAATTTAATAAATTATTATTCATCTCTTTTGTTTTATGATTATCTACCTTTCCTCTATATTTCTACTCTCCTCTTCTTCCATTCCAAATATTTTTGTTTGTTTGTTTGCTTTGCTTTTTGTTAAGGCAATTGGTATTAAGTGATTTGCCCAGGGTCATGCAGCTAGGAACTGTTAAGAGTCTGAGATCAAATTTGAACTCAGGTCCTCCTGACTTCAGGGCTAGTGCTCTATCCACTGCACCCTCTTGCTGCTCCTCATTCCAAATATTTTTAAAAGAAAAAGAGAAACTTTTCAACAATGAGGTCCTGAAGGCTAATTCCAATAGACTTACGATGAAGAGAGGCATCTGAATCCAGAGAGAGTACTATAGGGACAGAATGTGGATCACAACATAGTATTTTAGCCTTTTTGTTGCTGTAGTTGTTTTTGTTGTTTTTGTTGTTTCTTTTTATACTTTTTCCCTTTTGATTTGATTTTTCTTGTTCAGCACGATAAATGTGGAAATATTTTTAGAAGACTTGCATATGTTTAAAATATATTGGATTACTTGCTATCTAGAGAAAGAGAAGATAGGGAGAAATATTAAGACATAAGGTTTTGCAAGAGTGAAGGTTGAAAACTATCTTTGCATGTATGTTTAAAAATTTAAAAAAATTATAAAAAAGCAAAATAAATCAGCAAAACCACAAACATTTAAAAAATCAGACATTATGCATGAAGCTTTATACCTTTGTGAATATATATTTGTGGATAGGAATCCTTACATTTGCAAAGAAGTGAGGGGATAAGGTATATTTCTGTGGACAAGTTTGATCTTTATAATTTCACAGCATTCATTTTCAATCATTTTGTTGGAGTTGTTCACATTTACATTGTTTTAGACATTTTTTTGTTTGTTCTCTTGTCTTTTTATCAGGTCATTTAGGTTTTTCTACATTTCCTTATATTTTACCAGTTCAGTGTTTCTTAGGGAATAATAGTATTCCAATACATGTATCACAATTTATTTATCCTGTTCCCAATTAATGAATATTAAGCTTGATTGCACTACTTTGGTTCTACAAAAAGCTACTATTGATAATTTGGGACATTTTCATCACCTCATTTGCATAATACCAAATTGCTTTTCAGCACACAACACCAATGCATTCTTTTACAATCTTTCAAACTTACTTTTCCAATTTCTTTTATCTTTTCTAAATTGGAAATGAAACCTCAGTGTTGTTTTGACCTGTATTTCATTAATTATTAGTGATATAGATAATTCTGTTATATGGTAATTGATCACATGCCATTCTTCAGAGTACATTTTGTTAATTTCCTTTGATCACTTATTTTTGTGGAATGGTTTCTGATCATATATTTCTGTTTGTTATTTGAATATATTAGATATAAAACCCTCATCAGAGATAATATTAAGTAAAAAAGTTTAAATTCCCTAAAAGCAGTGTTCATTTTGTTTATACAAAACCTTTCTAATATTACTTAAAGAAAATTATATATTCTATCTTTTGAAATTGCCTCTGCCTCTTGTTTGGTTAAGAATAAATAATCTATTGTAAAAGCTATATAATTTGCTTGTATTTTTTTCAGTGGTTTGATCTTCAATATTCAAGTCATGTTTCTATTTTGAATTTATTGTGAAGTATAGTTCAAAATATTAGCTTAAATATAATTTCTATTAGATTATTTTTCATTTTGTCAGCAATTCTCATTAACTAAGGAATCCTTTCCCAGTTCATTTATATTTGGGGGTTTATCAGACACTAGTTTATTGAGTTCAATTATTTCTGGCTTTGTCTTGTTTAGTATATTCTATTGATATACTTTTCCATTTTTAACCAGTTTCAAGTATTTTTGATGACTGTTAATATATAAAATAATTAAAGCCTGGGAATGCAATTCTTCTTTTATCATAACTCCTCTCTTCCCATAAATGTTGTTATTATTTTAGGCCTTTTTCTTCCTATTGAATATAGATATTTGTGTATATCTTTAAAGGAGATTATAACATGTGGAAAAGTAATTAGAGCCTAACAATGCACAGGATTCATGAATATTAACAGAAATATTTTGCACTCATAGAGTTCTATTTTTCTCATTTGGAGATGAATTTAGGGATTGCAACTATTTTTCATTTTAGTGCGTAGTTCTTTCCTATAAAGTGTAATAGTAAGGTTAGTAGTATCTTACTTTTTTTTACTCATATATATGGTAAAGTATGGATTGGAGACATGACTGAACAAACTCCATATTCAGAAATGTCTTGTCCAGGTAACTCACTAGCTTTGTTCTCCAAGGAAGATACTTTCTGTGACTATTTATATTTCCTTATCCCTTTCCTCAGGAATATATTACAGCAGAAGAATTGGAGTTTATGAGAACTGTATTTTAATATGTCTTTCCCAAATGTCTTTGTTGTAGTGAGTCATAAATGCAATGGAGTGTTAGAATGGGTGTGTAGGAGGGAAAGCCTCTTCCCTTGCTACACATTAGAAAAAAAGATATAGGGCAGGGGGCAGGAAGGAAGTTTAAACTCAAAGTATTGCCTGTATAGTGAGAGTGAAAAATAAATCATATCTGTCTTTTATGGATGATGGGTATAAAAAGTTAAGTCTCATTCATCTAGTCATTAAGATATGAACCTACTTGCTGAAATTGAATCATTAGGATGAGAATATTCCCAAAATAGGAATTTTTCTTTAAACAATAACCATGTCCTTTAATCTTATCAGGCTTATAAGAAAACTCCTGAAATTGATCAGTGACAATCCTTATCCCTCTCCATACACTGACATACCCCATAAAAAAACTTCTTCCCATTAATATAATTTTGCTATACTATTTTACATTTTATCCAAGTTCCACCAAAATTAATACCAAAGATATATGATAAACAGTTTTGTCCTCTTATTTAGGTAATAATGCTTTTTCCAGCATCAGGCATATTCATAGCAAATAGATCAAATTGCATAGCATACCAGAATAATTATTAAATCTCAAAAGGAAAAAAGAACAGGAAATTTTTAGGCAAAATTTTTCAAATCCAATTTCATTTTCCTAATAATTCCCATGGTGGGAATTTACAATAGTTCCAGCTCTTACCAACTTTCCTAGAGTCTTCTACCCATTCAACAGAGGTGAATAATTTCCCATTTTTCTTTTCCCAGTTTCTATAATTGAGAAATATAAGAAAAAATACATCGTATAAACTGAGGATTTCCTCCCTAAATCTCAAATTACAGCTTAGAAGATTCTAGGAGTGGGGTGGTGTAGGTAAAGAATTTATTTTCCCCATTAGAGGATGTAAATAAATTTGTATTATTTTTTATTTCTTGATTCAAAATCAGCAAATGACATAAATCTTAAATGTTCATTAAGTACTTACTTCTTGCCAGAGGAACTATGCCCAGAAATGGGGTTAAAAAGAAAGATAAAATTCAGTATCCGATCTCAATGATTATGAAAAGATCTAATAGGGAAGATAACATGCAAACAACAATATATCAATTGAAGAAGGATAATTCTTCAAGACTGAAAAGAGATTTTATCTAGGATTTATCAGGAAAAGCAGTTGTTGGAAAATTTTAAAAAAGAGTTTCGGGTATGGGGAGGCAACCAATGAAAACACGTGGTACTCTCAGATGGACTGCATTGTTTGAGAAACAGAAAACAGACTGGATCACGTTTATTCTTTCTAAGCTAGTGTATAATCCTGGACATGAGAGTTTCAGGTCTCTATAAAGACAAATTTTAAATTTTACATATTTTATTTGTAAAATTGTCATTATAGAACTAACTTCTACCATGTTTTTTCATGTAATCCTTATACATTTATTGAATTGATAAATGATGTGAAGTGGGTATATAGGTTTCCCCATCACATAATAAGCAAAGCATTTCCTTATTTTGGATGGCACAATGAAAACATGATTGAATTTGGAGGCAAAAGATATGAGCTAAATTCTGCTGGTAATTATCTATAGGATTTTAAGTAAGTCTTTTACCCTCTCTAGGATTCTGTTTCTTATCTGTAAAAATGATGTTGTTAGATAATTTCTAACATTCTTTGATTTTATTACTTCCTTCTTCCTTATTCCCTCTAATAACATGATCCATTTCTACTTTGTTGTTTTTACTAAAGATTTTTTGCTATATTGGAGACATTTCCATAAATAGGGATGGTGGAGCTCAGAACCAAAATCACAAAATGCAAATGATATGAAATTGTCTCCATAAATCAACTGTCACATAGATTTAGTTAAATGAAACAGAAAGGAATATTACATATCAGGGTCCAATTTTTCTTTAATTTGAGGCAATTGATATTAAGTAACCTTCCCAGGGTCATATAGATAATAACTAAATGTCTGAGAGCAGATTTGAACTCAGATGCTACTGACTTCAGTGTTGGTATTCTCTAGCCCTTACACAAAGTAGCTGCCCAAGGGGACAATATTCTGTATAAAGATTTTAGGATGCAGAATTCTATGACTTTGGCAGACCCTTTATGGGAAAAAATGAGGGAAGTGTAAAGTTGGAGAAGAGATAACCAGAGATGCAGTCATGGAGGAATAAATCAATTATCTAAAAGCTTCTTATTTTAATTATTATTGTTTAATAGTTGTTAAGATTCATTGTTTCTTTCTACAAAAGGCATACAAGTGTTGTCAGTGCCCTCTACAGTTAAGTATGGACGAGGTCACAGATGCCCTGACTTTTTTTTAAAGCTTTTTTATTTTTCAAAACATATACATGGATAATTCTGCAAAATTAGCTCTTGAAAAACCTTGTGTTCAAGTTTCCACCCCCCCTTCTCCAACCTCCCTCCCCTAGATGGCAAGTAGTCCTATGTTAAACATTGCCCTGACTTTCTTGTCTTTATTTTAACTTTTGTTTTAAGACAAGTGCAGTAAATAAGGTAAGCAGGGAACAAAGAAGAAGGGGTGAAGTAGAAGAGATATATGTCATTTTAGACTTCCCATGGAACTTTCAATTAGAGTCAAAATCTTAATAGAAAACCTATGAATTCAAAGTTGTTGTTTTTGTGTGTGTTTTTTTATGGATGTTTAGCTGAAGTGATCTCAAAAATCATCTATTAGAACCTTCTCTTTTTTTTAAGTGAGGAAAATGAGGTTCAAAAAGTTTTTATGACTTTTTTTCTTTCCTGAGGTCAAAGAACTATGGAGAGAGAGAATTGGATTTTGAATCTAGGACATATAGCTTCAAATTCAGATTTCTTTCAATTACACTCTGAGATTTTATATCTTTCCTATATTTAAATAATTCACAGATCTCTGATTTGAAGCATATATTAACTCCCTCAACCAACATGGATTTTCTTTTTTTCCCTTCTCTTTTCTTTTTAATTAATGGAATGAAATAAATATCTTCATATCAGTGCAATAAAAACATGATTGCATATAAAACTGCAAATCTACTATATACAACTTACTATTCCTTTCAAATATAATATATTATTATTATGTATTTTTTTTCTTCCCTCCTTGACCTTGAAATGGCTACTATTAGACACAAATAGGTGTGTATCATATATATATATATATATATATATATATATATATATATATATATATATATATATATACGTATACATATATAGTGTTCTCTTGATTCTGCTCTGCTCATTTTGTGCTTCATTATTTCATTCAAGTCTTTATGTTTTTCTAAAATCATTGAGCTCATCATTTCTTATAGCATAATAGTATTCTATCACAATCACGTATCCCAGGTTGTTCAAGTTGTTCAAGAGCTGTTAAGCTCTTTTTTGCGATAGGCATCAATACAATTTCTAGTTCTTTGCTATCACAAAGATTATTGCAATAAATGTTTTAGAACATATAGATTCTTTTCCTTTCCCCCTAATTATCAGAAATAGAGCAAGTAATGCTGTCATTTGGGCAAGAGATAAAAGTAGTTTAATAACTCTTGGGGCATGATTCTAGATTGCTCTCCAAAATGATCAGAGAAGTTTACAATTCCACTATGGATGAAACAGTTGGGGAATGAGTCACATCCTTATATATTTGACAAAGTTCTTTATAGATTTTAGTTACAATAGCTTTATTTGATAAAATGTCTATAATTTTTCCCCTTAATTTTCCATTTTCCTTCTGATCTTGGGTATATTTGTTTTATTCACACAAAAACTTTAAATTTAATGCAATTAAAATAATCCTTTTTACTCTTAACTTTGTGCACTATATTATTTATTCATAAATTGTTTGCCCATCCATACATGTGATAAGATATGTGTTCCATGTTTTTCTAATTTTCTTGTAAAATCTTTCTTTATATCATTTTGATCTTATTGGTTTCTGCATAGCTTTTTCTATAGTGCTTTTACCAAATAATGAATTATTATTATTAATTATTAAGCTTTCACAACATTTATTTTATAACTTTTTTCAAGATTCTATGGCTTAGAACTAAAGCATTTAAAATTTTCTTTTAAATCACTCTGAAGCTTAGCTTTCTGACCTGGTTCCCAGGATGATATTTTCTTTCTCTCTTTCTTTGAAAGGTAATTGGATTCAAGTAACTTGTCCAGGGTCATACAGCTAATAAATGTTAAGTGCTCTTTCTATTGCACCATCCAGCAGCCATTTAAATCACTTTTAATTCACTAGTATCTACTAGAATTTATGTCTTTCTGCTATGTCTTTCTATAAGAACCTAGGGCCTTTTTCCATAGTTGTTATTGTGGATTAGTTTTTCCTTCAGTCTGACTCTTTTATGCTCCCATATGGAGTTTTCTTGATGAAGATGGTTTGCCATTTCCTTCATGAGATCATTTTAGAGATGAGGAAAGTGAGAGAAAGAAGGTTAAGTTATTTATCCAAGCTCACACAACTAATAAGTATCTGAAGTTGGATTTTAATTCAGAAAGTGGAGTCTTCCTGATTCTAGATCAAGGACTCTGTCCAAGAAGCCATGCTGTATAGCTAACACTTTCACAAATGAGATGGTTCCAATAAAAAATCTAGAGACTTATTCTTCTCTTCAAATAAAATGTAAATACCATGCATCTTACTAAATTAATTCACTCAGTTATTGACTATTTTAAATACAGAAGTCTTCCTTAGAGCATTGGTAGAAAGAGAATTAGAAAAAGAGTGATCTTAGATGCTAGATAACACAGATTAGAAATAAAGGTATAATTGTATTGTAAAATATATTAGCCCTTGATTTTAACAGCATTACATCTATTAGAACTCAGCTCAAAAAATGAACTGAAATGTGGAGTTTTTTTTTCCTTGAAACCATATATAATATGGAATTTAATTAGATTCTATTTTTAGCACTCACTAAGTAGTTATTATGGATAATACTCAGATTTGTTTATCGGTAGATGCCAGCTAATCAGTCAACAAATATTTGTTAAATTTTTACTATATTGGAGGCACTGAAGGAAGTGTAAGGAATACAAAAACAGAAGAGAGAAAAACGGTGAAGAGTAAAAACAGTAAAGAGAAAAACAATTCTTGCCTGCAAGGAATTTTCAGTCTTCTAATGGGAGAGTAAAATAATCTGAAAAGAGGGAATATCTAGGGAAGATTCCTGAATAAACAATATTAAAAGAAGTCTGAACCTTGAAGAGGCTGACCTCCTTACTTGGAGGTTCTGAGAGGAGTCATCCAATCACCTGGAGATGAATGAGAGATGGGATAGGAAGAAAAATTCTAAAGATGGCATAACAGCATCTGCAGACCTTAAATTTTGATTTAGAAAAAATCTTAGAGAAGATTGATCACAATACTCATTTTACAGATATGGAAACTGAGAATCATAGAAAGAAAAGGCCTAACTTAAGGTTTCATAGCTGGTAAGTAGCAACAGACCTAGGATCTAAACTCAATTTTCTGATTCCTGTAGTTTATTTTGTTTTACTTCTCATCTTACAGATTCACATGAGTGACAGTACTTTGTCCTTGTGGTGAAATTAGAAAAAAACACCTATATTCTATTCTGGAACTTGCTATAATATGAGTGAATCCTGGGCAAACCTAGCTATTGAATATCTTGTAAGGCTGAGATGATAATACACAAAGTATCTACTTCATAGGTTTGTTATAAGGGGAATCCTTTATAAACCTGAAAGTGTTACAGAAATGTAGGCAATAATTATCAGATTTACTGCACTGATTAGTCATTTTTAAGTACCCACTATTTTCCAGGCACTATATTAAGTGCTGAAGATACAAAAATAATCAAGCTAGCCCCTGCCCTCCAGAAGCATACAATCTAATCAGAGAGACAGTAAGCAAACAACTATATCACACAGAGGCTATATAAAGGATAAATTATAGATAATCAACTAAGGAGAATCACTAGATGACAAGATTAGAAAAAAAAAATTATGCAATGTGAGATATTAAAAGAGATTCTAAGAAATCCAGAAGAGGTAGTGGGAAGAGAAAAACATGGAG
Organism: Sminthopsis crassicaudata; assembly: GCF_048593235.1. Taxonomy (NCBI): domain Eukaryota; kingdom Metazoa; phylum Chordata; class Mammalia; order Dasyuromorphia; family Dasyuridae; genus Sminthopsis; species Sminthopsis crassicaudata. The sequence continues at coordinate 203,888,374 of NC_133618.1, read as the reverse complement.
AGATTTTCAGAAATAGAACACAGCAAGCAAAAATTCTCAAAGTAAGAGCATTGTGATTCTAGGCTCTTGTTCTAGAGGATCTTGTTCAAGGACAAGCAAAAGACACAAGTCGTTTGAATTTCAGAGAATATTTGATGGTCAGAATGCTATAAAGAGTAAAAAGGCATGAAAGAGACAATGTTAGAGATTGTGGAGAGTTTTAAAAAACAGAAGAGGATTTTAGATTTAATTCTGATAGAAATGGAGAACCACTAGAATTGAGTTAATTAGTGGAGGGGAGAGGGATAAATTCAAACTTGTCTTTTAAAAGAATAAATTAGCAACTGAATGGTTAATAAATAGAATACAGTAGGAAAATATTTGAAGCAACTTTTGAAAGTAATTTGACAATTTCTCTCTTACTTACATTTATGATTATATTTTAAGATTTCAGACATGTTTTACATATCTTATTTGATATTTATAATAGCAATTTGAAGTGCTATCATCATCATTGATATTTGAAGGTGTAGAGAAATCAAGTAATTTGTTCAGGAGCACATTATTACTAGGTATCTGAGGTGACATTGGATTCAGAACTTTCTGATGCTAACTCCAGTGTTCTACCATTACTCAATGTGTAGATGTAGATGTACATATAATCACATGTATACAAACTCATATATGTATGTGATAAATATATACATATATGTTCATATATATAATGTGTATGTGTATGAATTCAAATATGAATTCTAGTGGTAAAGATGTGCATTCATTATGCATATATACACATGCATAGTGTTATATTCTTGCATGGAATGCATTCCATTATACAAGAGATAAGTAAACTCAAAAAACATTAGAAAGGGCATTCACCCAGGAAATGTGACAAGATTTTTGAGGGAAAATCCACATCAAAATTCAATTCAAGTCACATACAAAACTGTAGATTTGGTCTACAAAATAGATGAATTTTCATTTTGTTTTGTTTTGATTTATTTGAGGAGGGGGGGAAACATAAGCAAGTATACAATTGAGGGTTGCACAGTGAAGTGCAGTGAAATGGAAAGTCTCATCAATGTTATGTGTGCCTTTCCAGACTCCTTCTGTGCTCAACATAAGTATTGCATAGAAATATAATTAGAGATTTTTTGATCTGGGATAGATTGTGGGGAAAGAAGCTTGAATAGGGATGAGTGGCAGGGAGAAATCATAGTCCCTGGATAGAGAGATATGGATAGAGAATAGTCCAAAATAGCCCAGTAGTGGAAGTTACAAAAAAAAAAAAAAAAAGCAACTGTTGTAGATTTTCTGGGAAATGGAACATCATGGCCATAAGTTACCTATCTGTATCTTCCTGAATAATCAAGATAGAGAATATGAGGAAAAATCACAATGAAGACAGAATCTTGGCCTGGGAACATAGGGCTACAGACTGTGTAGAACTGTTAAACTGTTGGATCATGGTATGACTGTGATCTCTCTGAGGTGAAAGCATAAAAAGTCTTTGTAGCACAGGGGCAAAAAAAAACCCTCATATGCACAGTCTGGCTGTCCTTGTCCTACTTGTTACTCTGGCGTCATATCTGATAACAACTTGACTTTTTTTTTTTTTTTTCAGTGAACAAACAAGGATCAGAATCAGTAGTTACAAGGGGCTTACAAATTATTTAGTCTGACTCTCTTATTTTACAGTAAAGTAAAGAGAAGTAAAGCAAACTCATAGAGGAAGCAAGTAGCAGGGATATTACTTGAAATTCAGATGCAAAATACCTGACAGTGTACCATTCTATTCTTAAGTAAGAAAAGTTAATGCTTTAGATCTTTAGGGGAAAAGTAATTTATACAAAAATGCTATATGGAAACTGCATGCATTATCATATGATATAACAGAAATTCCATAATAAAGATACTTCCAAGACTTCTCAAAACTAAATATTGAGCCTAAGATGAACTTTCCTTTTAAGATCAACCATATTTTTACTTTTATTATTCACAAGTATTATAAACACTTTTCTCTGGTCTAAGACATTTAGTAGAAAACAATTCAAGGGTACAAGCAAATTTGTTAAAAGTTATAATTTTCCAGTATGCATCTTGTATGTTTTACCTCAGGAATAAAACAACCTAAAGTGAGGACACATGAATGACTCAAGTTTTTAGGATAATATGATGATAAATTAAGAGTCAGGAATTACTTTAGAGGCCACTAAGTACAAAAGTCTTTTTCTACAGATAAGAAAATTGAGACTAGTATGTGTTAAATGACTTTTGCAGGGTTACAAATGGATGAAAGGATAGATAACAGAAAAATAGATTTATAGATAGATAGACAAAGGAAAAATTATCTATTAAGCATTTATTTTATGTCAGGCAGAAAGCTAAGAACTGAAAATATTATTAGAAATACAATAGTTTCTTTTTCCCAAGAATCAAATATTCTAATAAAAGAAGACAACAGATAAAAAGGAGATGAAAGATGAAAAAAGAAAACTACTGAAATGGGAACATGACAAGAAGATTGAAGGAAATTCAAAGGAGTTCTAAGTCCTAACAAAATCACTTACCAGATCCAGGGAATCTTTGTTTATGGTGAGATGGAGAAGAAATTGTTAGAGAAAAGGTTTTAGAAAATGTAGAAGGTAAGGTCCCTTCACCCTCATATAAAATATATTTTAAATGAATTGCTTTCAAATATTTGCAATAATTTTCTCTGAATTTATTTTAGGGAAATAATTAATGAATTAATAGTTCAATGATATAATTATATATTTTATAATTAAAGTTAGTTTGATTTCATGTCAGCCTATATTGTACACTTAGCAATTCTTAAATAAGTCTTTTTGTCTTCTTAGTCTCACATGGCAATTTCAAACACATTAACACACAAATTTGAAAACTGATTTTACTTCCCTAAATTTTTTTCTATCAGGAGAGTAGCAATTTTATTCTTCAATAAAGTTCACAATAACAACACACTTGTGTAGAATGTCATCACTTGAAATGATTTTTTTTCCCATTTCCATTTAGGAAAAATAGTCTAAAAGTCTCACATAAATGTTCACATTGTCACACACCTTCCTTGGTTGAGACACAACTTGATGTGTCAAGAAGAAGACAGAAAAACCTAGTGAAATTCTTTTTCTAGTTCCTCCAATGAGCTCTAATATAGAGCAACTTCAAAGATCATCTCAGTTCTTCTGAAAAGAGATTCTATTTTGAGCTCCTCATCATAATGTGAGCTTCATAGAGTCAGTGATTGTCATTTACTTCTTTTCATAACTTCAGTACAACTACAGTGCTTATCTCATTTGTAGTTATCTATTTCACAGTTATGTCTAACTTTTTGTGACCACATGTGGGGTTTTCTTGACAAATATAATAGAATGGTTTGAAACATTTTCTCCATATAATTTTATGCATGAAGAACTGAAGCAAACAGTTTTCTTTTTGCACTCTATCTTTTAATGAGTTATATGCCTTTTTCAGATCCTTTTGCAAAGTTTTCATTTCTTTTCCAGATTCTTCTTCTAGCTCTCTTTTAAAATCATTTTAAATTTCTTCTAGGAGAGCCTTGTGTGGGGAGGACCAGGTCATATCCCTTTTTGGGGAGTCATCTGAAGACAATCTGCTTTTAGTCTCCTCAGGGTTTCAAATCTATGCTCTATCACTATAGAAACTATCTATCATTAGAGCTTGCTTTGCCTTTCTACTCATTAAAAAAAATGTTGGGATCTGCATTTAGGAGAAGGAGGGCTTTCCAGGCAGCAGAGTGGCAGCAGCTGCACTGGGATCGTGCTCAGTCATTTCTGCTGAGTGGGTGAATCCAACTCCTGAGAGACTCTAGAGCTAGGGAGTCACTATTTACCTTTTGTGTTTATGTTGGATATTTTATAACTTCTCTGCTGATTTACTGGCTTGCAACCAGGGCAGACTGGCCAACACTGTGGTAGAGCCCTCCTGTAGATTCACCCCATGGAGACCAAACCTTGCCCCAGTCTGCTCAGTGTGCACTGTTCTCTGTGCTCTACCTCCCTGCCTGTGCCTGGTATCCTCCTCCTCTGCCACCAAAACAGACTTTTTCTGATGATCTTCCAAATTATCTTCTGCTAGTAATTTGCTGTACTCCCCAAATTCATGGGAGCTGAATTCAGAGGCTAAGTTTTGTAATTCGTGTGAGGGTAGCAGGAGAGCTCAGAAAGAAGTGCATGTCTTCTCTACCATCTTGGCTCTGCCCTACCTCCCCCATTTTGGGTCTTATTTTAAGTGACTATTAAAAATGGGTTTTAAAGTTGTTTTAAGCTTCAGATCTATGACCTTTGCAGATTGAAAAAAAGTTTGCACAATATTCTGATCATAAAGGCTGTTCCTAAGTGTTAGCTATATTTCTGTCAAAGAAATCCCATACAATCCATTAAAAGATGTTCTTGATCATTTGAAGAGAGAAGAGAAATCCCTAATAACTAACAATAACACAGATTATTTACCAGACTCTTTGCCAAGCACTTATATATGCTGAATCTCATTTCATTCTCGCAACATTAGGAAATATGTACTATGATTATCCCCATTTTATAAATGAGGAAACTTGGGCAATCAGGTAAAATGTCAATGTCATACAACTGATAAATGTCTAAAATAAAATTTAAACTCAAATCTCATTGAATTCATGCCAAGATCAATTTCCACTGCACCACTTAACTATCATTTTTTAAATTTTTTGCTTTTTTTTTACAAAAATTTTATGCATAGGTAATTTTTCAGCATTGACAATTGTAAAACTTTTATTCCAACTTTTCCCCTCCTTCCTCCCACCCCTTCACCCAGATGGCACGTTGACCAATACATGTTAAATATGTTAAAGTATAAGTTAAATACAATATATGTATACATATCCAAACAATTATTTCTCTGTACAAAAAGAATCATGCTTTGAAGTAGTGTACAATTAGCCTATGGAGGAAATCAAAAATGCAGATGGACAAAAATAGAGGGATTGGGAATTCTATGTAGTGTTTCATAGTCAACTCCCAGAGTTCTTTCACTGGGTATAGCTAGTTCATTTCATCACTACTCTATTGGAATTGGTTTGGTTCAAGTCATTATTGAAGAGGGCCTCGTCTATCAGAATTAATCATCATATAGTATTGTTGTTGAGGTATATAATGATCAACTGGTCCTGCTCATTTCACTCAGCATCAGTTCATGTAAATCTCTCCAGGCCTTTCTAAATCATCCTGCTGGTCATTTCTTACATAACAATAATATTCCATAATATTCATATACGACAATTTATTCAGCCATTCTCCAATTGATGGGCATCCACTCAGTTTGCAGTTTCTGGCCATTGCAAAGAGGGCTGCCAATAAAATTTTTACACATACAGGTCCCTTTCCCTTCTTTAAAATCTCTTTGGGATATAAGCCCAGTAGTAACACTACTGGATCAAAGGTATGCACAGTTTGATAACTCTTTCAGCATAGTTCCAAATTGCTCTCCAGAATGGCTGGATGTATTCACAATTGGTGGAATTGCATGTAGAGAGATGCAGATTGGGACAATTCTGAGATGCCACTGCACACCTGTCAGATTGGGCTAGAATGGCAGGGAAAGGTAATGTGCAATGTTGAGGGGATGTAGGAGAACAGGGACACTGATACATTGTTGGTAGAATTGTGAACACTTCCGGCCATTCTGGAGAGCAATTAGTAACTATGCTCAAAAAGTTGTCAAACTGTGCATACCCTTTGATCCAGCAGTGTTACTACTGGGCTTATATCTCAAAGAGATCTTGAAGAAGGGAAAGGGACCTGTATGTACAGGAATGTTTGTGGCAGCCCTTTTTGTAGTGGCCAGAACCTAGAAACTAAGTGGATGCCCATCGTTGGAGAATGGCTGAATAGATTGTGGTATATGAATGTTGTGGAGTGTTATTGTCCTGTAAGAAATGACCAACAGCATGATTTCAGAAAGCCTGGAGAGACTTGTATGAACTGATGCTGAGTGAAATGAGCAGAACCAGGAGATTGTTGTATACTTCAACAACAATACTATATGACGATCAATTCTGATAGATGTGGCCATTTTCAACAATGGGATGAACCAAATCAGTTCCAATAGAGCAGTAATGAACTGAACCAGCTATACCCAGCAAAAGAACTCTGGGAGATTACTATGGACCACTACATAGAATTCCCAATCCCTCTATTTTTTTTTCTGTCTGCATTTCTGATTTCCTTCACAGGCTAATCGTACACAATTTCAAAGTCTGATTATTTTTGTACAGCAAAACAACTGTCTGGACATGTATACATATATTATATTTAATTTATACTTTAACATATTTAACATGTATTGGTCAACCTGCCATGGTGGGGGGGAGGAAGGAGGGGAAAATTATAACAAGGGGTTTGGCAATTGTTAATGTTGTAAATTTACCTATGCATATATCTGGTAAATAAAAACTATTAAAAATATTGAGCATAGTCAGCTGTCACAGCAACAGTCCAGAATATTCCTGGATTCTGATCCTGAGAGTCAAAATCTGGGCAAATATCACCAGACTGCTGTAATGTTCTCTTTTCTCTAAATCACAATCATTCTCTAGGAGCAGATCCCTTGAAGGGCTTCTGAGAGCAGACTTAGTTTCAATTCAGTTCCAATAATCCCAAATCCAGCCAGGAGTTAACATTCTTTACTGTCTCTTTCCAAAATTTTATCTCCTTCACTTCGGGCTCCACTAGTTTTCTGGAGGCCTTCCTCTCTATCCTTTGTCTCTTCCAACTTCTCCTCTCTAGCTCCCTCTGAATCCAAAGCTTCCAGCCAGCACAAAGGTTGAAAACGGAATTAAATCTTCACTCTTTCTCCCATAGAGTGGGCTTTTATATGCTCTCTTAAGGTGTGAGTCTAATGTGTGAACCAAGAGCGAACTCCTTTAAAGGTGTAAATGCCTTTAAAGGTTTGAACTCCTTTAAAGCTGTGGACTAAGTGTATAAGTATCTTGTAAGAATCTTAACAGATTGCCTAATAGGAGTCTGTATCAGTAAACCTGATGCTACTACTTCTCCTTGTTGATAAATCACATATTGTCTACCTGTATTAGTGACTGTGATATTAGCTACACATTCCCCAGTTTCCCACATCAGTATATGGATGAACATGGTTTTGTATGTACTCTCAAGAGGTGAAATGGTCAAGTCCACTGCTCCTGGAGGCAAAGCATCCATAGTCCGGGCAGAGAGAGATTTCACCTCTCCAGGGGATATCTCAGTAATTTTAGTTGCATACAACTCTATTTTTCCTGATTGTAATCTCTTTTCCCCATGTGATTGCTTTTTGGCTGATTGATCAGGTCTTAATATTGAATTCTAAAGACTTTCTGGGTGTAACCTCAGATGCCACTATGCCCTATCTGTTTTTGTTTTTTTTTTTTGTTTTTTTGCCTGTGGCTCTGGATCTGGGCCCCACCTCTCCTTTCCAAGAGTCAATCTACATTCTGAGGCCCCATAGAAGCCTTTGTTGCATTTTGGACATAGGGTTTTGGATCTCATTGCGCCAACCTGTCTTCTCACTCTATCTCTGTGCCTAAATTGAGCTTTCAGATACCCTATTTCACCACACTGAGAGCATTGGCAAGTCTCTCTGGAAGTCCTTTGCCAAGAGGACCCATCTTCCCATGTTCTGCATCATAGCCTTGGTATAAAATGCATTTGTGCCCATTATGTCATAGCATCTTATGATGTCCTCCTAAAGGAGCATCCTTGTGTAGTCCTAGTATAATTCTTCTACAATCCTCATTAGCATTTTCTCTAACAAAATGTTTTATCATTATTGTTGTTCATTTGGACCTTGCCCTATTTTCATGAAGGCTTCCTCTCTACTTCTTATCCTGGATTGAAGCCCCATGCTTTGATAGCAGCTGCAACAATTTGCTCATATGCTATCAAAGTGTAATTTATCTGTGCTAAAGCTTCTGCATACTGACCTATATCTAGTAGTTGGTCAAAAGTGATTTGTATATTAATTCCAATTTCCCTGTTTCATTGGTCTTTATTCTACATAGTTCACTATACTCTGAAAGCCACAACAAGTTTTGTCCAAGTTCTAAATATGTCCTTGCTAAAAATTTCCGATCACTAGGGGTTAAACTTTCATAAGCCAAATTCTCTAATACCATCTTAACATAAGATGATGTAGACCCATAAAGCATGCAAGTCTTTTTCAGATCTTTGATAATTTCTAGATCAAAAAGAGTATATCTTCTCCTTTCTTGACCTAAAGAGTCAAACTCTTGAATAACTGGGTATGCTTCTATTCTTAAATCAGATATATCCTGTTCTTCTTTTTTAGCTTTAACTAGTGCCTTTTAAAATCTTATCATAAGGGGTGGACAAAGCTACTACATGGATGGTGCTGATGGTATTGCTGCCCCTCCCCCCTCCATCTTCTCCCTCCACTCATGAAGGGTTAATTGAGGGGGGTACGTCAGGGAATGGGGAATGCCCTAATGGCTCCTGCTGTGAAGCAACACATTCCTTAATTTCATCAGCATTGTACTTAAGCACTTTCTTATCTAATTCTTCATGTTTTTTATCTATTTTTATCAGTATCCCCCTCCTGCTTTTTCTCCTTTTTCCTAATTCTAAAACTTATGTAATTCCCTGAACCCAATTGTATTAAGTTTTACATATATAAAATATTTCTTTAGGAATTGAATTAGGACCATTATCATTGTAATGTTCAATTAATTGCTCTCCTACTAGTTTCCACTTTTCTGGATCTAATTTTTCTTCCTTTGAGAACCAAGGAGAAGTATATTCTAAGGTTTCTAAAAGTCCAATGATCTACTCCCAAATTAAAAACAGGAACAAGGAAAAACTAAAATTTACTATAATTAGAACATATCCCAAAGCTGTAAAACATGATTAGACAAATTTGTTTTCTTTTAAAAAAATATTTCAAATGACTCTTTTTTGAAGTTAGAACATAAAAAGTGACAACTTGAAAGACCTAGTTCAGTCCTAATCCCATAACTGATCTGTACACAGAATGCTACTGAAGTCCAAAGTGATGGTATATACATTTGACTAGGCTGCTTATCTCTGCCCAGAGATTTTTGCAGTAAATAAAACCAAATCTATAGCCAAACACGGTGTTTTCATTTCAATGTAATTTATTTGCATTTTGCAAACACTGCTAAATCTGAACTTGAAGGGAACCTTAGAGATCATTGACAGAAGTATTGACAGTGCTTATGGAAAAGCAACATTTACTAGAAAGTGGTGGATCATTTGTACATTTAAGATCTGGTTAAGATTAGACCTTGCTCCTCATAGTAATAGTGAAATTTGTTTTAATGTGCTATTTCAAAGTTTAGGCTTTGGCCATCTGACAAGGCTCTGTGCTTGCTTTCATGTTTTTAGTATGTTTTCAGCCATGGAATTAAATAGCTTTCAAATGCTTTCCATGAGTTTAAATCTTTAAATATGTAAACACATAAACATTGTTCATATAGGTATATGACTGTTCATAATAGGTATATTATTTTCTACAACTTGAAAAAACTACAAACAAAAACAAAAGTGAAGAGAGTTTTGATGCATGACTTTTTGTTTGCAGATGATTGTACACTCCATGCAGCCTCTGAAGCTGAGATGCCACAAAGTAGGGATCGATTTTCTGGTGCTTGTGCAAGCACAGCTACTCTGTTAGCCAGCATCACACCATGTAAGACTGGGAGAAACTAAATCTGAATTCAAATACTGGCTTTGTACCATAAGGAAGTTATTCAACAAAGGTTAAAGGATAGAAAGTTGAGTCCAAACTTTAAAATGAAAAGGTTTATCATGACACTGAAAACAACTGAAATATCCATAACACTTTAAAGCTTGTAAAGTGATTTATACATACATTTTTTCATTTGATCCTTACAACAACACTTTGGTATATATCATACAGCTACTACTAATCTCTTTTACAGATAAAAAAAAAAAAAAAAAAACGAAGAAACAAAAAGAAATTAAGTGATTTAACGAATAAATACCCAGGTTTGGATTTTAGCACTCATTCCTCTCTCAGCTTCAAGTAAAGTATTCTTTCAATTATTTCATACTCTAATCCACATCAGGGCATATTAAAATTTTTCCACTCTGATCCCTTTTGTCCAAGAAATTTCTTTATGCCATGCCAAGTGATAGGTATATAAAACTGATACAGAAATCAAACATTTCCTGATAATAAATCAGTATTTCTTGACCCTCACATTCAGTTACATGACTCTGTATGGGAGTTTTATAAGCTTTGACTTATATTATAAGGTTGCTGGAGGAAATCACTATGCAAATATTTCTAGAAATATGTTGTGATAATTATTAGTCATAATATTGTCTTTATGATCTTTATGTTCAGTGGAGCTCATATAAAGATGGATCTGGAACAAGTCACTATGCTACTGGGCTTTCTTGATTATTTTGCTTGATTAGATTGTTTAAGGTAGTAAAATAGTTGATTTTTTTTTCTTTTTTTATAATTGAATAAAAGCATTTAGGAATTAGGATCATTTTCTATAGACTCACTGAGATTTTTATTGTGATTCAGTAGCAGAAAGTATGATGGATATAATATTCACCTTATTTTATTAGTACATTATTTTGATTTCTTCTACTAGGTCTTTAGATTTTTTTCAGATCTTCATTTCCTGAAATTTAGAGTCATCATATGAGCATTGAATATGGGAGTGTCTTTTAGAAACATCATTCTTTTATTTCATAGATCAATGTTGTATCTAGGCTGCTATGTGTTAATATCATATCTTTGAGTTCTCAAGGTTATTTTGAAAGTTTTAATTGTAATTTTTTGACTTTTAATCAATTATTTTATGAAGAAACACAAATATCTAGTATATAATTTTGGTGAATTGATTGTCTTTCCAGATATCTGGAAGTTGTTCTATTCTTTATTACAGTATTATGCTGCAATTTCTATGGTTTATTTGGAAAGGTTATATCAATAACATTTTTTAAAAAGTCTTCTTCCTTCTTTTCTTCCATCTTTCTTTACACTCTAAAAATATTTTTATTATGATCTCAAGGAACTTCAAATAAAATGAACATTTCCATAGTCATTGTTGGCCAGGAGAGGATTTTACATGAAATTGTGTGTCTCTATTCCATATGGTTCTCTTTCCTTTAAAAGTATATGGCAAATTCCATATATAACTTTGAAAGATGTTTTGCTTATCTATATCTTTTAGCCTTCCTTCTTCTTCTTGTGTGTGTATTTGTGTGTTTGTATATGGGGGCGGGGTGCTACCCCAACACTTGGTATCCTTTTCACCTCCCCTTTATGGTAAAAAAGAAAGAAAGAAAGAATAAAAAATTAAATATTTAAAACAAATATGCCTACTAAAACAAAATAAATTCCTGAAATTATGAGCACTCATTATATTTATGGCTTTTTGCTACTAAAAATATAGCTGTTGTAGGATATATTATCACCTCTTTTTGTTGTTGTTTGCTTGCTTTTTTTTTTTCTTTTTCATTTTTTTCTTTTTAATCTAATTTTTCTTGTGAAGTATGATAAATGTAGAAATATGTACGGAAGAATTGCACATGTTTGACATACATTGGATTGCTTGCTGCCTAGCTGTGGGGGTGGGGAGAAGGAAGGAAGAAAAATCTGGAATAAAAGGTTTTGTGGGGACAAATGTTGAAAAGTATCTTTGCATACATTTTGAAAATAAAAAGCTATTATTTTTAAAGTAGCTGTTGCAAATGTTTATGGAAATATTATGTCTTATTTTCTTTGCTTTTTTTTCGGGGAGGAGGAAGGGAGAAAAGATTTTGGTTATAGTGTTGTTGGACTTAAGGTCACTTAGTAACTTTGAAGGAATAATTTTTAATTCTTTCTAGAATAACTGAACCAATTCAACATTCCAACAATTCTGAAAGATTTAAGAACTTTTATCAATGCATCGATAAGCTATTATTCCAGAGGACTAATTCTATGTCATGAAAGAGAGATGATGGACCAATGGTAAATGAGAAACAGATATTTAGAAAAGGCCAACAGGAGAATTTGGTTTGCTGGACTGTGCTTATGTGATACAGAAGTGCTTTCTTTCTTTCTTCCTTCCTTCCTGAGAAAGAAAAAAGCAAACAACCAATAACAAAAAAGGCGAAAATACTATGCTACAAAAAATATTTTTAGTGGCAAAGAACAAAAAAAATATAGTAAGCTAAGAATTCGCAACAATTGTTTTTTTCACATAAAATGCTGCAAAATCAATAAGATTTCCCATCCTGGAATCTTTGGTTTTTTTATATCCTTAGTTTTAAATCCTACCATGGTTATGCAGACTCTTCTAACCTAAATTTGAGACTTTAAGGGGGGGGGTATTGAAATTACTAAAGGATCCAGTTTATTTATTTATTTTTAAATAATTTTCTTGGGGGGCAGGGGTGAGGAAGGCACTAAACATGGCAGTGTCCAGAACTGATTTTTCATTGTGGTAGAGGCATATTTCATTGAGAAATTTTATAGGGATATGCCCATCATTGAGAGTAATTAACCACTGGTCTATAAAATATTGAGAGTTTTCTCAGGGTTTAAGAGGTCATGTGATTTGCCTGCAATCATAAAAAAAACATCTATTAGGGGGCGGAGCCAAGATGGCAGAGAGGAAACACACGACTCAGTGAACGTCCTCACTCCCTCACAACCAATTAGATAAATTAAGTCTCAAAATTAGCTCAGGACTGATAGATACCACAAGGACTGGAAGCACGACTTACCAGCTGAAGAGAATCTGGAGTTTCAACAGGAAAGGTCAGTTCTCAGGGGAGGAATAAGAAAGACCAGCACAGACGGTGGGGTAGGGGCACACTGTGCCCATTGCGCTGGGAGGGGCTCTGGGATCAGAGAAGCCACTGAGGTAAAGGAATCTGGCACAGGCTGTTAGCTCTTCTCTGCTAATTATTTAGCAGTTCAGAAGAGAAAGCCAAAATATTTTAAAACTCAGATTAGATTTTCCCCTGACCCTGGGGGTGACTCAGGCACCAGGGGGTGTGGCCTCAGCTACCTCCTGAGAATAGTTAAGAGACTGACAAGTGGGTGGATACGGCCCAAGGCAACACACACTGCCTAGCTTAGCTGGAGGGAGTGGAACTCAGCTCCAGGAAGTCCCAGAGAAGCGGAACCTTTGAACTAGGGACCGCGGTTTCTGGCAGACACTTCCAGTTTGAGCGCAGGGGCTTCTTACGTCACCTGCTGCAGACACCCACTCCCCACCCGGACACATAGGCTGGCCTTCTTGCTGTCTTCACTATTCTACGCCCTGGAAGCACAGTAGTGCTAATCACCTCTGAGGCACTCCCAGGGAGAGGGTGGGGAACTCTCTCCCAGAGCTCTCTCTTAGCTCAGGCTCAGGAGCCACTGCATCCATCTGGTCTGGGAGGAAGCTGGTAAAGAAGTAAATAATTTCCTACCCCAGAGACAGACCCCAAAAGATTTTTTTTAAGTATGAGCAAAAAAGCTAGAAAAACCATAGATTCCTTCTATACAGAGAAAGAGCAGGTGTCCAACCCCGAGGAAGTTGACAGCAGAGAATCAGATAACAACCTAAAGGGGAACGATTCCTGCCCCCCATCACATAACTCTCTCCTAGAAGAAGCTCTTAAGAAATTGAGGGAGATCGAAGAAAAATGGGGAAAAGAAAGGGAAGTTATGATAGAGAATAACAATGTCCTGAAATTGGAGTTGGAAAAAATAAAGAATTCACAGGACATGCAGGGAAACAAAATTAGTGAATTAGAAAAGGTTAAAAAAACACAGGAAAGTAGGATTTCTGAATTGGAAAAGATAAAAAAGTCTCAAGAAAATAGAATTTCTGAATTGGAAAAAGAAAATAATTCTCAAAAAAAAAAATTAGGGAAATGGAAAAAAACTCAATAGAGCAAAATAATTCATTTAAAAACGAAATTGGGCATTTACAAAAAGAACTAAAAACTGTGAAAGAAGAAAATAACTCCTTAAAAGTCAGGATGGAACAAATAGAAATGAATGATTCACAGAGAACCCAAGAATCAGTCAAACAAAACAAAAAAAATGAGAAGCTGGAGAACAACGTCAAATACTTACTGGGAAAATCTATAGACCTGGAAAATAGATCTAGGAGAGATAATCTGCGGATCATTGGACTTCCAGAAAACTATGACCAAAAAAAGAGCCTAGATTCTATTTTACAGGAAATTATTAAAGAGAACTGTCCAGAGATAATAGAAACAGAAGGGAAAGTAGATGTGGAAAGAATTCATCGAACTCCTTCTGAAATAGACCCTAAAAAAAGAACACCACGGAATATTGTGGCTAAGCTGCAGAATTACCACACAAAGGAGAAAATCCTGCAAGCAGCTAGAAAAAAACAATTTAAATACCAAGGTGCCACAATAAGGGTCACCCAAGATCTGGCTGCCTCCACATTAAAAGATAGAAGGGCCTGGAACCTGATATTCCGAAAGGCAAAAGATCAAGGACTGCAACCAAGAATGAACTACCCAGCTAAGTTTAGCATCTTTTTCCATGGAAGAAGATGGTCATTCAATGAAACAGAGGAATTCTATATGTTTCTAAGAAAAAAACCAGACTTAAACAAAAAATTTGATCTACATCCACAAGACTGAAGAGAAACAGAAAAAGGTACACAGAACCCTTGAGAACTGTAACTTTGTTGTGGGTATATAAAAAATACTCAAGGATAATTTGATTTTACTGATATGAAAGAAAAAAAGGGGGGTGTGGTAAAGGGAAGGAGGTCGGTTCAGAAAAAGGGGAAGGAGTGATAAAAAGAGGGAAACTACATCCCAGGAAGAGACATAGAAAATACACCATATCTGAGGGAACTTAGTGAGGGGGAGAATCATTGTGTGAATCTTACTCTCATCAGAAGAGGCTCAAAGAGTAAATAATTAACATATTTGTTTTTCAGAGAATTTTCTCTCACCTCATTAAAAGGGGGGAGAGGAAAAGGGGAAAGGAAAAGGAGAATAAGTGAAGGGACTTGGAGGGAGGGGGGAGGGATCCTAAAAAAAAAAAAAAAAAAAAAAGAGGGAGGGTTGCGCGTCACAAGGGGGGTCTGTAAATTAAATATCGGGGAGGGGGATCAGGGGGGTCAAGGGAAAAAAGTATAATCTGGGGATAATACGATGGCAGGAAATACAGAATTAGTAATTTTAACTGTAAATGTAAATGGGATGAACGATCCCATCAAACGGAGACGGATAGCAGATTGGATCAAAAAGCAGAACCCTACAATATGTTGTCTACAGGAAACACACTTAAAGCAGGGAGATACATACAGAGTAAAGGTAAAAGGTTGGAACAGAGCTTATTATGCTTCAGGTAAAGCCAAAAAAGCAGGGGTAGCTATCCTTATCTCAGATCAAGCAAAAGCAGAAGTAGATCTCGTTAAAAAAGATAAGGAAGGAAACTATATCCTGCTGAAAGGTAGCATAAATAATGAAGCCATATCAATACTAAACATATATGCACCAAGTGGTATAGCATCTAACTTTCTAAAGGAAAAGTTAAGAGAACTGCAAGAAGAAATAGACAGTAAAACTATAATAGTGGGAGATCTCAACCTTGCACTCTCAGATTTAGACAAATCAAACCACAAAACAAACAAGAAAGAAATTAAAAAAGTAAATAGAACATTAGAAAAACTAGGTATGATAGACCTTTGGAGAAAACTGAATGGCAATAGGAAGGAATATACTTTCTTCTCAGCAGTTCATGGATCCTATACAAAAATTGACCATATATTAGGACATAAAGATCTCAAAATTAAATGTAGGAAGGCAGAAATAATAAATGCCTTCTTCTCAGATCACAATGCAATAAAAGCTACATTCAGTAAAAAGTTAGGGGTAAATAGACCAAAAAGTAATTGGAAACTGAATAATCTCATCTTAAAGAATGACTGGGTGAAAGAGCAAATTATAGAAACAATTAACAATTTCACCCAAGATAATGATAATGATGAGACATCATATCAAAATCTTTGGGATGCAGCTAAAGCAGTAATAAGGGGAAATTTTATATCTTTAGAGGCTTATTTGAAGAAAATTGAGAAAGAGAAGATTAACGAATTGGGCTTACAACTTAAAAGGCTAGAAAAAGACCAAATTATAAACCCCCAACCAAAAATTAAACTCGAAATACAAAAATTAAAAGGAGAAATCAATAAAATTGAAAGTAAAAAAACTATTGAATTAATAAATAAAACCAAGAGTTGGTTTTATGAAAAAGCCAATAAAATAGATAAACCTTTGGTAAATTTGATCAAAAAAAAGAAAGAGGAAAATCAAATTGATAGTCTTACAAATGAAAAGGGGGATCTTTCCACCAATGAAGAGGAAATTAGAGAAATAATAAGGAGTTACTTTGCCCAACTTTATGCCAATAAATTTGATAACTTAAGTGAAATGGATGACTTTCTCCAAAAATATAGGCTCCTTAGATTAACAGAGGAGGAGATAAATTGCTTAAATAGTCCCATTTCAGAAAAAGAAATAGAACAAGCTATTAATCAACTCCCCAGGAAAAAATCCCCAGGGCCAGATGGATTCACATGTGAATTCTACCAAACATTTAAAGAACAATTAGCCCCAATGTTATATAAATTATTTGAAAAAATAGGGAATGAAGGAGTCCTACCAAACTCCTTTTATGACACAGACATGGTACTGATACCTAAACCTGGTAGATCGAAAACTGAGAAAGAAAATTATAGACCAATCTCCTTAATGAATATTGATGCTAAAATCTTAAATAAGATATTAGCAAAAAGACTTCAGAAAATCATCTCCAAGATAATACACTATGATCAAGTAGGATTTATTCCAGGAATGCAGGGCTGGTTTAATATTAGGAAAACTATTTATATAATTGACCATATTAATAATCAAATTAATAAGAACCATATGATCATCTCAATAGATGCAGAAAAAGCATTTGACAAAATCCAACATCCATTCCTACTAAAAACTCTTGAGAGTATAGGAATAAATGGATTATTCCTTAGAATAATCAGGAGTATATATTTAAGACCGTCAGTAAGCATAATATGCAATAGAAATAAACTGCAACCTTTCCCAGTAAGATCAGGAGTGAAACAAGGTTGCCCACTATCACCATTACTATTCAATATAGTACTAGAAACGCTAGCCTCGGCAATAAGAGCCGAGAAAGAGATTCAAGGAATTAGAGTAGGAAATGAGGAAATCAAACTATCACTTTTTGCAGATGACATGATGGTATACTTAGAGAACCCCAAAGACTCTGCTAAAAAGCTACTAGAAATAATTCAAAATTTCAGCAAAGTGGCAGGATACAAAATAAATCCACATAAAACCTCGGCATTTTTATATATCACTAACAAAATGCAACAGCAAGAGATACAAAGAGAAATTCCATTCCAAACAAATGTTGAGAGTATAAAATATTTGGGAATCCATCTACCAAAGAAAAGTCAGGAATTATATGAGAAAAATTACAAAACACTTGCCACAAAAATAAAATCAGATTTAAATAATTGGAAAGACATTCAGTGCTCTTGGATAGGCCGAGCGAATATAATAAAGATGACAATACTCCCCAAACTAATCTATTTATTTAGTGCTATACCAATCAGACTCCCAAGAAACTATTTTAATGACCTAGAAAAAATAACAACAAAATTCATATGGAAGAATAAAAGGTCAAGAATTGCAAGGGAACTAATGAAAAAAAACTCAGAGGAAGGTGGTCTAAGTGTACCTGATCTAAAGCTATATTATATAGCAGCAGTCACCAAAACCATTTGGTATTGGCTACGAAATAGACCGGTAGATCAGTGGAACAGATTAGATACAAAGGACAAAAAAGGGTACATCTATAGCAATCTAATCTTTGACAAACCCAAAGATTCCAACATTAGGGATAAAAATTCATTATTCGGAAAAAACTGTTGGGAAAACTGGAAATTAGTATGGCAGAAATTAGATATGGATCCACACTTAACACCATATACCAAGATAAGATCAAAATGGGTCCATGATTTAGGCATAAAGAGGGAGATAATAAATAGATTAGAGGAACAGAGGATAATCTACCTCTCAGACTTGTGGAGGAGGAAGGAATTTTTGACCAGAGGAGAACTAGAGATCATTATTGATCACAAAATAGAAGATTTTGATTACATCAAACTAAAAAGTTTCTGTACAAATAATACTAATGCAAACAAGATTAGAAGGGAAGTAACAAATTGGGAAAATATTTTTAAAAACAAAGGTTCTGACAAAGGTCTCATTTCCAAAATATATAGAGTACTGACCCTAATTTATAAGAAACCGAACCATTCTCCAATTGATAAATGGTCAAAGGATATGAACAGACAATTCTCAGAGGAAGAAATTGAAACTATATCCACTCACATGAAAGAGTGTTCCAAATCACTACTGATCAGAGAAATGCAAATTAAGACCACTCTGAGATACCACTACACACCTGTCAGATTGGCTAAGATGACAGGAACAAATAATGACAAATGTTGGAGGGGATGTGGGGAAACTGGGACACTAATACATTGCTGGTGGAGTTGTGAAAGAATCCAGCCATTCTGGAGAGCAATCTGGAATTATGCCCAAAAAGTTATCAAACTGTGCATACCCTTTGACCCAGCAGCGCTACTACTGGGATTATATCCCAAAGAAATACTAAAGAGCGGAAAGAGACATATATGTGCCAAAATGTTTGTGGCAGCTCTTTTTGTTGTAGCTAGAAACTGGAGGATGAATGGATGTCCATCAGTTGGAGAATGGTTGGGTAAATTGTGGTATATGAAGGTTATGGAATATTATTGCTCGGTAAGAAATGACCAGCAGGAGGAATATAGAGAGGCCTGGAGAGACTTAAATCAACTGATGCTGAGTGAAATGAGCAGAACCAGAAGATCACTGTACACTTCAACAACAATACTGTATGAGGATGTATTCTGATGGAAGTGGAAATCTTCAACATAAAGAAGATCCAACTCACTTCCAGTTGATCAATGATGGACAGGGGTAGCTGCACCCAGAGAAGAAACAATGGGAGGGGAATGAAAATTGTTAGCACTAATATCTGTCTGCCCAGGTTGCATGTACCTTCGGATTCTAATGTTTATTGTGCAACAAGAAAATGATATTCGCACACATGTATTGTACCTAGACTATATTGTAACACATGTAAAATGTATGGTATTGCCTGTCGTCGGGGGGAGGGAATAGAGGGAGGGGGGTAAATTGGAAAAATGAATACAAGGGATAATATTATAAAATATATATATATATATATATATATATAATAAAAAAAAAAAGGTCAAAAAAAAAAAAAAAAAAAAACATCTATTAGAGGTAACTATTACATGCCATGCAATAGTATTACAAACAAATTACAAAATGCAAAATTATTACTATTACATGACTTCTGGCAGGTTCATTCCTCTATTCCTGAAAGAAAGAAAGAAAGAAAGAAAGAAAGAAAGAAAGAAAGAAAGAAAGAAAGAAAGAAAGAAAGAAAGAAAGAAAGAAAGAAAGAAAGAAAGAAAGAAAAAGAAAAAGAGGAAGGGAGGAAGAAAGAAAGAAAGAAAGAAAAAGAGGAAGGGAGAAAGGGAGGAAGAGAGGAAGATAGATGGATAGAATATTTATTAAGTGCTTATTTCATGCCAGGAATCATGCTAAGCCCTGAAGTGTCATTGTAAGCAAACATGATTGTTCCTGACCTAAAGAACCACACATTTTAATGGGAGAAGAAAATTCATCAAAAGTAACTTACAAAGAGAAAAGAGGCAGGAAAGAGACAATGGGAAAAGGTTAGAGGTCAGAAAGTGAATTAGAGTGGGAGCAAAGTCAGCATGGGTTAGTTTCTTAATGAAATGGCTATCTGAGCTAAGGACTCACAACTCAGAAGAGTGGCTCCTAGTTTGAAGCATCTCAGGGATGCAAAGCCTCTGGTGAGTACTGGGAGAAGCCAGAGATCAAGCTGAATTAGGAGTGTAAAGCTTATAGCACTATATCAATATGAATTATCCTTCACAGAACAACTAACTAAATCTAACATGGAGCTATTTTAGGAACTGAATCTTTCTTGCATTCCAGAAAAATGGATTCTGTGATTGGAAATTGGAAAGCTACATAGAGAAAAAAACACAATTTGGGATTTACGCCAGTCTCCTGTCTCCTGTCTATCTACTGCTAAACACTAGAAATATGGATAATTCAGAGAATTTTCTTGTTGGTGTGGGGGGAAAGAGCCATTTTGATTTGTCTTGGATGATTTAGCCAATGACCTGCTTCAGGATAGAAGATGATCTCAGAAGATTTCATGATTCCTCTACTCCTCCACATTATAACAGCAACACAAAACAAGAAAGGAGGGAAAGAAGGAAAAAAGGTAAGAAAGAATGAAAAATGTAATGAAGAAAGAGAGAAAAGAAAGTATAAGAAGAATAAAAGGAAGGAAGGAAAAGACTTCTCCAAAGGATTTAAAACAAAATACTGAAAGGCTTTATTCATAGTATAGTGAATAGAAAGTTGACCTATATATCAAGTTCTGGATCAAGCCCTGCCTTTGACATACATTAGCTGTTTGGCTCTGGATAAGTCACTGAATTCTTAATGCTTTAGGCATCTCAGGAAGTCTAGAATTTGGAGAGCAGGTTCCAAATTTTGTTAGTAGAAGGAATTTTTTCCCATAACTCTTATACAGACAAAATCATGGTTCCAATCAAGCAAACATAATTAAGAATAAGCAGCACATATTAAGGGGAAAAATATTTATTTGTAATTAAGAAGACCTATATATGAATTCCAGTTCTACCGTATTAGTTATTCTAATTTTTCCTTGTCTTCTTCTGTGAAAACATCTCCTTAGAGAAAAAAAAAAAAATCATACATCTACTATTCTAACTATAGAGCAAATAAATATGACATTTTTTCATGCAGATATACTTGCATTTTAAGTCTAATTTCTCATTTTTATAAAAGGAATTTCATTGAACAACACACACACACACACACACACACACACACACACACATATATATATATATATGTAAAATAACAGAGAGAAAGTCCTTGTGTCAGATATAGAAACAGATTGATGGATGCTCAAGCACCTTTGGGGGTTAACCTGTTTCAATTCCAGTTCATCTGTTAATGATTTTGTTAGTTTTTATCCTTCCATAAACTATTATCTTAAACATAAAAATTACTTAAATTGCCTACCGTTAAGTGACTTTTTTCTTGTATTAAGAGATGATTACTTTTTTATGTTCTTAAAATATTTTTATGTCTAAGATAATAGAATTTAGAAATGGAAAGAACCTCTATAATTTAATTCAATCTTTTACTATAAGAGATAGCAAAACTGATAAAAGAAAAATAAAATAAATAAATTCTGGGACACTAAACCAAAAAGAGGAAGAAGTAGACATGGTTTCTGATTCTTGCTACCTCTTGTAGCTCTCCAAAATGAAAATTCAGTGTAGAACATAAAGTAATTCCAACTGTCTCCACATTTTGGAATACCAGAGAATCTTAGCTAATTAAAATCCTGATTAACTAAGAGCAGAAAAGTTTAATATCTAACTACTACCCTACTCATTCCAGTCCTCTTCCACCCCTTCTCACCATGATCTGGAAAAACAAAAAACAAAAAACAAAAAACAAAAACAAAACCATTGATGACATAAAAAAGAAATGAACAATTGAATTAAGTTATGCTAAAAGGAACCATAGACAGCAAATGGATATCAACATTAAATGTTGATTATACTCCAAATACCTTAACATCTAAATTTAGAAGAAAAAATAACTGAATTATGAGAAAAAATAGACAATAATATAATAGTTACAAGGATTTTTCAACATCCCTCTCTCATTTTTGTATAACTGTAATAGAAAGAGAAATCAAAGTGAAATATAAAATTGAATATTTAGTTGAAGGAACTAGAGCTAAAAGACTTATTTCTAAATGGGATTGTGTAGATTTTGAACTTCTTTTACTTCTCTGTCATCTCTCTTAATCTCTTCAGAATTTCTCCCCATCTCTTCATAGTGATTTTGTGTGTGTGTGTGTGTGTGTGTGTGTGTGTGTATTGTTTTGTTCCATTAGACAAGAATCTCCTTGAGTAAAGTCTTTGTTTTTCAGATCTACTTCCACAAAGCTTAATATATTGACATGTATGTGGTGTTTAATATTTATTGAATAAAGACCATTTACTGATAAATGTAATCTTCTCTTTAAAATTTAATGTTCTCTGTTGGAGTTTTCTTGGGGTCTCTGGAGGCAACCTTCATTTCAGTTCAGTAATCACCACAAGAGTAGCCTGGGGTTAAAGTCCACATCCTTTACTATCTCTTTCAAAGTCTTGTCTCCTTTCCTATCTTTCTCCTTGCCTCCATGGGCTTGAGCTTCTGCCTCCTTCTCTGCCTTCTGAATCTCTCTGAATGTCTCTGAATCCAAAAATTTGTGTTTCAGCCTGTAGCCACCACAAAGGTAGAAGATGGAATGAATCTGTCTCAGCCTCCAAGAGCTTCTAGTGTGCTTGTCCTTTTCTGGACCAGAGAGGTTCTAGTTTATATGCTCTATGCTAAGTACAAACCAATTATTATATCACTAGGAAACCATTATTTGTTGTAGGATTAAATCAATGCTTTAACCATTGTTCCTCAATTCCACTGAGTACCTTGTTTCAAGTTCTGGCCCATAACATCTCCTTGTAGGATTAAATCAATCATACTGAACCAAGCTAAATTAGATAACTATTGTCTCTATCAATTCCACTGACTTAGTACCTTTTAAGAATCCATTGTTTCAAGTTCAGAGTTCTGGTCCATAACAGATAAAGAATATACATATTTCTCATCACTACAAGGAACTTTTACAAAAAAAAAAAAATTATGATGATTTTGGGCACAGAGATGCTGTAAACAAATATAAAAAGGTAGACATAATAAACATTTCCTTTATGGTTCATAGAATATATGTTGTAGGTCCTACTTAGAAGCCAGAAGCTTACAATCTAAAGGGATTAGTAATGTTAGTGAGAACTAATATATTAATAACTACTACAAAAAGATTATCTAAGGGAGAGGTTCAAATGAAAGGATAGGAGGAGTTGGATGGTCACTTTAACTTAGATCAGTGAAAACTGATATCTTAATTGGATCTTAAAAAAAAAAATGTTAAATAGAGATGTTGATGTGGAGAAAAAGAGAAACATACTTAGCATCTAATAATAATAAAATTAAAAAAGGTTAGAAAGTTGAAATGAAGTATGTAATGGTTCATTTGGGATAGATCTTAGATTGAAGGGAAGTACTATGTGATCTGTCTGGATTTGGTAATTAAAGCTAGATCAATCATAAATGATAAATAATTTTTTAGAAAGATTATTTAGACAATAAACAGTATAGTAAATGACCTAGAAAGAGATGGATTGAGATAAAGTAGATGGCAAAAAATAACCCTTTAATCAAAATGGTCCTGAATGTATTACAAAAATGGGGAAGAAATGTATGTTATATATCTTTCAGATATAGCTAGTTTATTGAATGGGATCAAGGGAATATGTATAGAAAATCATTAACAAATTCTTAATCCCTCTTTAAGGGTAGCTAGGCAAACACAGTATTGAGTCTAAAGTCAGGAAGACTTATCTTCCTGTAGTCCCTCAGACATTTTCTGGTTTATGTGCCTCTGAGCAAATGACAAACCCCGGTTTACTTCAGTTCCTCATCTAAAATGAGTCCCCTCCCCACAACCATTAGGTATAAACTCAGCAAGGAAAAAATCTAGAGCTAATAGAGATGGTTAAGAGTATATAGAGCAAAAAATACAAGAATTAAAGGTTGTGTGAGAGGCAAAACAAAAAATCACATTACAAATAATTTAAAAAGAAATAAAAGAATTACAGGCTGAGTTAGAGAAAGGACAAAAAGTTAGGTTTACAGCAGTTAGAACAGAAAGAATTCAGCCTACTGACTGAAACTGAGAAGGAAAAAAGTTGGTGAACAAGCCAGATGGAAATTAGCCCTAGAGAAATCCTCTTTAGAGTTTTTGTTCATTTATCTCATCTGCAATTGTTTTAGAGAATTTATTGACTACCCTACTAAAGGGAAAGGATTTGGTTCTTTTCATATGCAGAATTCTAATTTTGGCCACCACCTAGCATTCACCTTTGGGGATTTAATAATCCTCCTCCCTCAACTCCACCTTAGTGGACTGGAGGAAGAGGAGGGAGGAATGAGAGGGCAAATGATATTATCAGCACTGCTGATTGACAACCAGTTTCATTCCCATTATATTGTCATTATAAAAGGAGAGAATAGGCTTCATGGTCCAAGGCAAAAGAGACTCCTGGTGTCTGAGGGCAGTAATTGCTATTGTGCTCAATGAATCTTTGAAAATGCAGCTGAGTTAGTCTCTAAGCAAGCCTGTGAAGGTAAGAGATTGCAATTAGATAGAGTAGAGTTTTATACCTATAGAACTGCAAAGATGTTCTCTGGGGAGCTGAAACTTGTATTTGTTCACTTTATAGGCCTTTCACTTCCACACACAGTTAGCTTAATCTCCTCACCCCTTGAGAATACTTATTTTTTTTTATTTTTTTATTTTATTTTATTTTATTTTTTTAATTTTTATTTTATTTTATAATTATAACTTTTTTTGACAGTACATATGCATGGGTTATTTTTTACAACATTATCCTTTGCACTTACTTCTATTCAGATTTTTTCCCTTCCTCCCCCAACACCCTCCCCCAGATGGCAAGCAGTCTTATATATGTTAAATATATTAGAGTATATTCTAGATACAATATATGTGTGTAGAACCGAAATTTTTGTTGGACAGGAAGAATTGGATTCAGAAGGTAAAAATAACAGTTTTACAATCATTTCCCAGTGTTCCTTTTCTGGATGTAGTTGGTTTCTGTCCATCATTAATCAATTGGAATTGGATTAGCTCTTCTCTATGTTGAAGAAATCTACTTCCATCAGCATACATCCTCGTACAGTATCATTGTAGAAGTGTATAATGATCTTCTGGTTCTGCTCGTTTCACTCAGCATCAGTTGATGTAAGTCTCTCCAAGCCTCTCTGTATTTCTCCTGTTGGTCAATTCTTATAGAAACAATAATATTCCATAACATTCATATACCATAGTTTACCCAACCACTCTCCAATTGATGGACATCCATTCATCTTCCAGCTTCTAGCCACTATGAAAAGGGCTGCCACAAAACATTTTGGCACATACAGGTCCCTTTCCCTTCTTTAGTAGTTTCCCTTGGGGTATAAGCCCCAGTAGTAGTATGGCTGGGTCAAAGGGTATGCACATTTTGATAACTTTTGGGGCATAATTCCAGATTGCTTTCCAGAATGGTTGGATTCTTTCACAACTCCACCAACAATGCATCAGTGTCCCAGTTTTCCCACAGCCCCTCCAACATTCATCGTTATTTGTTCCTGTCATCTTACCCAATCTGACAGGTGTGTAATGATACCTCAGAGTTGTCTTAATTTGAATTTCTCTGATCAATAGTGATTTGGAACACTCTTTCATATGAGTGGAAATAGTTTTAATTTCGTCATCTGAAAATTGTCTGTTCATATCCTTTGACCATTTATCAATTGGAGAATGGCTTGATTTCTTATAAATTAAAGTCAATTCTCTGTATATTTTGGAGATGAGGCCTTTATCAGAACCTTTAACTGTAAAAATGTTTTCCCAATTTGTTACTTCCCTTCTAATCTTGTTTTGCATTAGTTTTTGTTTGTGCAGAAAATTTTAATTTGGTGTAATCAAAATTTTCTATTCTATTATCAATAATGGTCTCTAGTTCTCCCTTGGACACAAACTGCTTCCTCTTCCACAAGTCTGAGAGGTAAACCATCCCATGTTCCTCCAATTTATTTATGATTTCGTTCTTTATGCCTAAATCTTGGACCCATTTTTGATCGTATCTTAGTATGTGGTGTTAAATGTGGGTCCATGCCTAGTTTCTGCCATACTAATTTCCAGTTTTCCCAGCAGTTTTTGTCAAATAATGAATTCTTATCCCAAAATTTGGAATCTTTGGGTTTGTCAAACACTAGATTGCTATTTTTATTCACTATCTTGCCCTGTGAACCTAACCTATGCCACTGATCAACTAGTCTATTTCTTAGCCAATACCAAATGGTTTTGGTGACTGTTGCTTTATAATATAGCTTTAAATCAGGTACACTTAGACCACCTTCCTCTGACTTTTTTTTCATTAGTTCCCTTGCAATTCTCGACCTTTTATTCTTCCATATGCATTTTGTTGTTATTTTTCCTAGGTCATTAAAATAGTTTCTTGGGAGTCTGATTGGTATAGCACTAAATAAATAGATTAGTTTGGGGAGTATTGTCATCTTTATTATATTCGCTCGGCCTATCCAAGAACACTGAATGTCTTTCCAGTTATTTAAATCTGACTTTATTTTTGTGGCAAGTGTTTTGTAATTTTGCTCATATAATTCCTGACTCTTCTTTGGTAGATATATTCCCAAATACTTTATACAATCGACCGTTATTTTCAATGGAATTTCTCTTTGTATCTCTTGCTGTTGGATTGTGTTGGTAATGTATAAAAATGCTGAGGATTTATTTGGATTTTATTTTGTATCCTGCGACTTTGCTAAAATTCTGAATTATTTCTAAAAGCTTTTTAGCAGAGTCTTTGGGGTTCTCTAAGTATACCATCATGTCATCTGCAAAGAGTGATAATTTGATTTCCTCTTTTCCTACTCTAATTCCTTGAATCTCTTTCTCGGTTCTTACTGCCCAGGCTAGAGATTCTAGTACTATATTGCATAGTAATGGTGATAGTGGGCAACCTTGTTTCACTCCTGATCTTACAGGAAAAGGTTCTAGTTTATCACCATTACATATGATGTTTACTGAAGGTTTTAAATATATGCTCCTTATTATTTTAAGGAATAGTCCATTTATTCCTATACTCTCAAACGTTTTTTAGTTGGAATGGATGTTGGATTTTATCAAATGTTTTTTCTGCATCTATTGAGATGATCATATGGTTTTTATTAATTTGATTATTAATATGGTCAATTATACTAATAGTTTTCCTAATATTAAACCAGCCCCTGCATTCCTGGTATAAATCCCACTTGGTCATAGTGTATTATCCTGGGGATGATTTTCTGAAGTCTATTTGCTAATATCTTATTTAAGATTTTGGCATCAATATTCATTAAGGAAATTGGTCTATAGTTTTCTTTCTCAGTTTTTTGATCGACCCTGGTTTAGGTATCAGTACCATGTCTGTGTCATAGAAGGAATTTGGTAGGACTCCTTTAATCCCTATTTTTTTCAAATAGTTTTACATAGCATTGGAGTTAGTTGTTCTTTAAATGTTTGGTAGAATTCACCTGTAAATCCATCTGGTCCCTGGGGGACTTTTTCTTAGGAAGTTGGTTAATAGCTTGGTCTATTTCTTTTTCTGAGATGGGGGACTATTTAGACTACTTACTTCTTCCTCTGTTAATCTGGGGCAAGCTATATTTTTGAAGGTATTCTTCCATTTCATTTAAGTTATCGAATTTATCGGCATAAAGTTGAGCAAAGTAGCTCCTAACTATTGTTCTAATTTCCTCTTCATTAGTGGTAAGTTCTCCCTTTTCATTTTCAAGACTATCAATTTGCTTTTTCTCTTTCCTTTTTTTAATCAGGTTTTACTAAGGGTTTGTCTATTTTGTTGGTTTTTTCATAAAACCAACTCTTAGTTTTATTAATTAATTCAATAGTTTTTTTACTGTCAATTTTATTAATCTCACCTTTTTTTTTTGAATTTCAAGTTTTGTGTTTGTCTGGGGGTTTTTAATTTGTTCCTTTTCTAGCACTTTTAGTTGTAAGCCCAATTCGTTGGCCCTCTCTTTCTCTATTTTATGCAAGTAGGCCTGTAGAGATATAAAAACTTCCCCTTATTACTGCTTTGGCTGTATCCCACACATTTTGGTACGATGTCTCATTATTGTCATTTTCTTGGGTGAAGTTATTAATTATGTCTATGATTTGCTGTTTTACCCAATCATTCTTTAGTATAAGATTATTTAGTTTCCAATTATTTTTTGGTCTATTTTCCCCTGGCTTTTTATTAAATGTTATTTTGATTGCATTATGGTCTGAAAAGGATGCATTTACTATTTCTGCTTTACTGCATTTGATTTTGAGGGTTTTATGCCCTAGTATATGATCAATTTTTGTATAGGTTCCATGAACTGCTGAGAAGAAAGTATATTCCTTTCTGTCTCCATTTAGCTTTCGCCAAAGATCTATCATATCAAACTTTTCTAGTATTCTATTTACCTCTTTGACTTCTTTCTTATTTATTTTGTGGTTTGATTTATCTAATTCTGAGAGTGCAAGGTTGAGATCTCCCGCTATTATAGTTTTGCTATCTATTTCCTCTTGTAGCTCTCTTAATTTCTCTTTTAAGAATTTAGATGCTAAAGAGGGAGATAATAAATAGATTAGAGGAACAGAGGATAATCTACCTCTCAGACTTGTGGAGGAGGAAGGAATTTATGACCAGAGGAGAACTAGAGATCATTATTGATCACAAAATAGAAGATTTTGATTACATCAAACTAAAAAGTTTCTGTACAAATAATACTAATGCAAACAAGATTAGAAGGGAAGTAACAAATTGGGAAAATATTTTTAAAAACAAAGGTTCTGACAAAGGTCTCATTTCCAAAATATATAGAGAACTGACCATAATTTATAAGAAACCAAACCATTCTCCAATTGATAAATGGTCAAAGGATATGAACAGACAATTCTCAGAGGAAGAAATTGAAACTATATCCACTCACATGAAAGAGTGTTCCAAATCACTACTGATCAGAGAAATGCAAATTAAGACCACTCTGAGATACCACTACACACCTGTCAGATTGGCTAAGATGACAGGAACAAATAATGACAAATGTTGGAGGGGATGTGGGGAAACTGGGACACTAATACATTGCTGGTGGAGTTGTGAAAGAATCCAGCCATTCTGGAGAGCAATCTGGAATTATGCCCAAAAAGTTATCAAACTGTGCATACCCTTTGACCCAGCAGCGCTACTACTGGGATTATATCCCAAAGAAATACTAAAGAGCGGAAAGAGACATATATGTGCCAAAATGTTTGTGGCAGCTCTTTTTGTTGTAGCTAGAAACTGGAAGATGAATGGATGTCCATCAGTTGGAGAATGGTTGGGTAAATTGTGGTATATGAAAGTTATGGAATATTATTGCTCAGTAAGAAATGACCAGCAGGAGGAATACAGAGAGGCCTGGAGAGACTTAAATCAACTGATGCTGAGTGAAATGAGCAGAACCAGAAGATCACTGTATACTTCAACAACGATACTGTATGAGGATGTATTCTGATGGAAGTGGAAATCTTCAACATAAAGAAGATCCAACTCACTTCCAGTTGATCAATGATGGACAGAGGTAGATACACCCAGAGAAGAAACACTGGGAGGGGAATGTAAATTGTTAGCACTAATATCTGTCTGCCCAGGTTGCATGTACCTTCGGATTCTAATGTTTATTGTGTAACAAGAAAATGATATTCACACACATGTATTGTACCTAGACTATATTGTAACACATGTAAAATGTATGGTATTGCCTGTCGTCGGGGGGAGGGAATAAGGGAGGGGGGGTAATTTGGAAAAATGAATACAAGGGATAATATTATAAAATATATATATATATATATATATAAAATAAAAAAAAATTTAGAAACATTATTTAAATGTTATGATAACTGATGTGATAGTGATGATGCTGATGCATCCCAAATAAAAACTGTGAAACTTCAAAAAAAAAAAAAAAAAAAAAAAAGAATTTAGATGCTGCACCACTTGGTGCATATATGTTTTAATATTGATACTGCTTCATTATTGATGCTGCCCCTTTAGCAGGATATAATGCCCTTCCTTATCTCTTTTAATTAGATCAATTTTTGTTTTTGCTTGATCTGAGATGAGGATGGCTACTCCTGCTTTTTTGGTTTTTGCCTGAAGCATATTAGATTCTGCTCTACCCTTTTACTTTTAATTTGAATGTCTCACCCTGTTTCAGGTGTGTTTCCTGTAAACAACATATAGTAGGATTCTGACTTTTAATCCAGTCTGCTAACTGCTTCCTCTTTATGAGGCAGTTTTGCCCCCATTCACATTTATGGTTAGAAGGGACTAATTCTATATTGCTTGCCATCCTATTAACCCCTGCTTATGCTTTTCCCCTTTCCTTCCCTTTTACCCTCCTACCCAGTATTAAACTGGTGAACACCACTTGCTTTTCACAGCCCTCCCTTTTTAGGATCACTCCCCTACCTTAAAGATCCTCCCCTTATTTTACCCCTTTTCCTCGAAATTTCTGTATTCCCTTCCCCTTAGCTTACTCCTTCCCTTTCACTTTTCAATGAAGTGGAAGAACTTTCACCATAAATCGAATATGTCTATTGATACACACTATGTTTCATCTCCCCCCTTTCTTTCTCTCAGATATAATAGGTTACCTTTGCCTCTTCATGAGATGTAGTACCACCACTTTACACTTTTTTATGATATAATCTCCTTTCCACCTCTAGTTTCTAAGACAAATTGTACATATGTTCTTTACATATCTTTTTTGACAGAAGTATAGTTCTCAAGATTTCTTTTTACCTTTTTAGAAATCTCTTGACTTCTGTATTTGAAGATCAAACCTTTTATGTAGGTCTGGTTTTTTCATCAAAAATAGATGGAATTCATTTATTTCATTAAATGTCCATCTTCTTCCCTGGAAAACGATGCTCATTCTTGCTGGGTAAGTTATTCTTGGCTGCATACCAAGTTCCTTAGCCTTTCGGAATATCATGTTCCATGCCCTGCGTTCTTTTAATGTGGACGCTGCTAGATCCTGGGTTATCCTTATTGTGAATCCTCCATATCTGAATTGGTTATTTCTAGCAGCTTCCAATATCTTTTTCCTTTGTCTGATGGTTCTTGAACTTGGCCACTATATTTCTTGGCGTTTTGATTTTAGGGTCCCTTTCAGTAGGTGATCGATGAATTTTTTTCAATGTCTATTTTACCCTCTGTTTTCCAGAATGTCTGGGCAGTTCTCTTTGATAATTTCCTCGAAAATGGTGTCCAAGCTCTTTTTTTCCTCCCATTTTTCAGCGAGTCCGATTATTCTCAAATTGTCTCTCCTGGATCTGTTTTCCAGGTCTGTTGTCTTTCTGGTAAGGTACTTGATATTCTTTTCAATTGTTTCATTTCTCTGGTTTTGCTTGACTACCTCTTGGTTTCTCCTTGAGTCATTCATTTCTACTTGTTCCAGTCTAATTTTCAATGATGTATTTTTCTTCACTCACTTTTTTTATATCTCTTTGTAATTGTTCAATTGAGTTTTTATCTTCTATGGAATTTTTTTCCATTTTATCCATTTTATTTTTTAGAGAGCTGATTTCTTTTTCCAGCTCACTAATCCTGTTTTCCTTGGAGTTGTTTACCTTTTCCAGGTCACTAATCCTGTTTTTACTTGGAGTTGTTTTACCTTTTCCAGCTCACTAATCTTGTTTCTCAATGATTTGATTTCTTTATCCACTCTGTCTTTGAATGCATGGGATGACTTCTCCAGGCTCTCTTGCCAAGCTTCCCTTTCCTTTTCCCATTTCTCTTCCAGCTCTCTTGTGAGAGCCTTTTTGATTTCCTCTATGAGGTTTCTTTTGTATTGAGGAGCAGCTTATATCCCTCCCCAGGGTATACATCTGGGGGACAGTCTGTTCCTAGTCTCCTCAGCATTTGAAGTCTGCTCCCTCTCCACACAGAAGCTGTCAATGGTTAGAGCCCTTTTGAATTTTTTGTTCATTTTGTCAGAATAGATATCAAAGAAAACAAACTGACAAGAGAAACAATTGGTCTGTTTTGCGGGGGATGGGGCTGGATGGTATTAATGGGCTTCCTCTACAGACTGGGGGTAGGGCAGCAGAGAGCCACTAACAGAACAGCAATGACTGTACTGAGTTTGCGCTCTGAGGCTCCGAGAATGCACCGAGTCAGTCCCAGGTGGGGGTTGGGGGTGGCCGGGCTCTGAGAGACGCTGGCTTTCTGGGGTTTTAATCTTCACCTCTGGTGTTTACACCCTCTCTGCTGCTCCTGGCTTGCTGCCAAGATGGAGCATCCACACTGGGGCAAAAAGCCCTTTCACAGAAATGGCAGAGATCATACCCCTCCCCCTCTGGTCTGAGCTGTGTGAGCTTCCTGTCTTGCTCTGGCTGCCTGCCCCTCAGTCTGCGCCCAGTCTGATTGACCCTCCCCCGAGCAAACACAGACCTTTTCTGGCGACTTTCAAGGATGTCTTCTCTTGGTGATATTTTTGTGGATTTCTTTCTGGGTCAAGCATTAAGTCAGAGGCTTGTCATGAAGTAAGTTCTGAGAGAAAATGAGGAGCTCAAGCAGCTGTCTGCCTCCACGCCGCCATCTTGGCCGGAAGTCGGGAATACTTATAAGATAGTGTCTCTATACATATTTACATATATATATACATATATATATATATATATATATATATATATATATATATATATACATACATATATATATATATATATATATATATATATATATATATATATATATATATATATATATTTATATATGATTTGGGAAACTGAGGAATGTGTAGCTATTGTCCCAGTTATTAATATAGATAAGACAGTGTACATCAGGTTTATTGACTCACACTCTTGAAATACAATGTGGTGATAATTATTCAAACTTTGACTTCCTGCAGCTGAATTTCAGGGATATTATGGACCGAAGCTGTTACAGCTGAATGTCCCCTTGGGAGGACACAGATGTAAGATAGTACAGCTATTAGAGGATGCCCAGCTGGGTCTAGTAATTGGCTAAAGATTTACAATAAACACCTATATGTCTGGCACAAAAAGATCTATAAATAGCTAAAATTAGGTGCTAACTCTTTGAGATAGTAATTTAAAGATAAGGACAGTTTTTATTTATTTTATAGTTGAAAGGTTTCCCATCAATCAGTGGGGAAGAGACATCTTACAAAGTGAAAATTTCAGACTTCACTAGGTATAGGACAGGATCAACTTAACAAAGGACATTTACAGGTTTACCATTTTTGTTACAAAAGTGGAACCCAAAAGAGGAGTCTTTTATCAAGGAGACAGTATAATGAAGTGGGTGAAACTTCCAGCATAATCAAATCAAATTTTTATTCCTTACCCAGTGCTTATAGCTATAATTTCAATAAAACCCATTAAGAGAGTAGTACCATTATCTGGGACAAGACCTGGAAAAATATACATTCTTATACCAATGCACAAATTGATATGTGTTGTGAAACCATCCCAGAGTGGAAAAATTTATTGGCCACAGCTCCAAGCCTTGCAAATGTATATGTAAATATACTTTTTGATTTGGCTTATCCTGTAGATGTGGTACAAAGAATTGCTACAGTCCAAATAGTGTACTTTCTTTTTTTTTTTTTTTATCAGAAACTCTGCTCTTTATTTTTGTGTATATATATCTTTTTTTTTTTATTATAGATTTTTATTTACAAGATATGTGCATAGGGAATTTTTCATCATTGACAATTGCAAAACCTTTTGTTCCAACTTTTCCCCTCCTTCCCCCCATCCTTTCCCCCACATGGTAGGTTGACCAATACATGTTAAATATGTTAAAGAATATGTTAACTAATATATATATATATATATATATATATATGTATATATATATATATGTATATATATATATATATATACATATATATATATACATATATGTATATATATATATATATACATATATATATATATATATATACACACACACACACACACACATATATATATATATATACACACACACACACACACACACATATATATATATATATATATATATATATATATACACACACACACACACACATATATATATATATATATGTATACATGTCCAAAGAGTTATTTTGCTGTACAAAAAGAATCAGGCTTTGAAATAGTGTACAATTAGCCTGTAAAGGAAATAAAAAATGCAGGTGGACAAAAATAGAGGGATTGGGAATTCTATGTAGTGGTTCATAGTCATATCCCAGAGTTCTTTCATTGGGTATAGATGTTTCAATTCATTACTGCTTTGTTGGAACTGATTTGGTTCATCTCATTGTTGAAGATGTCCATGTCTATCAGAATTGATCATCATATAGTATTGTTGTTGAAGTATATAATGATCTCCTGGTCCTGCTCATTTCACTCAGCATCAGTTCATGCAAGTCTCTCCAGGCCTTTCTGAAATCATCCTGTTGGTCATTTCTTACAGAACAATAATATTCCATAATATTCATATACCAAAATTTATTCAGCATTCTCCAATTAATGGGCATCTACTCAGTTTCCTGTTTCTGGACACTACAACGAGAGCTGCCACAAACATTCTTGCACATACAGGTCCCTTGCCTTTCCTTAAAATCTCTTTGGGATATAAGCCCAGTAGTAACACTGCTGGGTCAAAGGGTATGGTCAGTTTGATAACTTTTTGAGCATAGTTCCAAATCATTCTCCAGAATGACTGGATGTATTCACAGTTCCACCAACAATGTATCAGTGTCCCAGTTTTCCCACATTCCCCTCCAACATTCTGCACTATCTTTTCCTATCAATCTAGCCAGTCTGACAGGTGTATAGTGGTATCTCAGAGTTGTCTTAATTTGCACTTGTCTGATTAATAATGACTTGGAGCATCTTTTCATATGGCTAGAAATAGTTTCAATTTTTTCATCTGAAAATTGTCTGTTCATATCCTTTAACCATGTATCAAGTGGAGAATGGATTGATTTCTTATAAATTAGAGTCAATTCTCTATATATTTTAGAAATGAGACCTTTATCAGAACCTTTGAGTTTAAAAATGTTTTCCCAGTTTATTGCTTCCCTTCTAATCTTGTCTGCATTAGTTTTGTTTGTACAAAAACTTTTCAATTTGATATAAGCAAAGTTTTCTACTTTGTGATAAATAATGATCTTTAGTTCTTCTTTGGACATAAATTCATTTCTCTTCCACAGATCTGAGAGGTAAACTATCCTACGTTCCTCTAATTTATTTATAATCTCATTCTTTATTCCTAGGTCATGAACCCATTTTGACCTGATTTTGTTGTATGGTGTTAAGTGTGGGTCATTGCCTAGTTTCTGCCCTACTAATTTCCAGTTTTTGCAGCAATTTTTGTCAAACAGTGAGTTCTTATCCCAAAACCGGGGTCTTTGGGTCTATCAAACACTAGATTATTAAAGTTATTGGCTGTTTTGTCCTTTAAACCTAACCTATTCCACTGATAAACTAGTCTATTTCTTAGCCAATACCAAATGGTTTTGGTAACTGTTGCTTTATTAATATAATTTTAGATCTGGCATAGCTAGGCCACTTTCATTTGATTTTTTTTTAATTAATTCCCTTGAAATTCTTGATCTTTTGTTTTTCCACATGAATTTTGTTGTTGTTGTTGTTGTTGTTGTTGTTTTTTTCTAGGTCATTAAAATAGTTTTTTGGGAGTCTGATTGGTATAGTGCTAAATAAATAGATTAGTTTAGGTAGTATTGTGATCTTTATTATATTTGCTCACCCAATGCCAAGAGCATTTAATATTTTTCCAATTAGTTAGATCTGACTTTATTTGTGTGGAAAGTGTTTTGTAGTTTTGCTCATCTAGTTTCTGATTTTCCCTTGGCAGATAGGTTTCCAAATATTTTATACTATCAGTATTTTCTTTAAATGGAATTTCTCTTTGTAACCAAATAGTGTACTTTCAAATCCTATCTTTTATCATCAGGCTGCTAGTTTTACATTTGCAAATTGTGATAACTAAAGAGGAAGCTAGGAGCATAGCAAAAAGCTGTACAGCTTGCCTTCCTTTTCACTTTCCTATGTTCCCTTTAGAACAAAACCCTCATAATTTGAGATCTAATTCTTTAAGGCAAATGGACATCACTCATGTTAAGAGGAAGAGCATCTATGTAACCATGAATATTCATATTCAATTCATTATGGCTTCATTCTAATCTGGAGAAGCAATCAGGCATGTGATCAGCCATCTTTCCATTGTGGGAATCTCACGTGCACTTAAGACAGGTAATAGACTAGCTTATACATCTTCTGCCTTTAGTTCCTTTTGCATTAAATTTGGCTTTGCCCGTTCCACTGGC
The DNA here is from genome assembly GCF_048593235.1 of Sminthopsis crassicaudata. NCBI lineage: Eukaryota > Metazoa > Chordata > Mammalia > Dasyuromorphia > Dasyuridae > Sminthopsis > Sminthopsis crassicaudata. Next base: position 203,852,048 of record NC_133618.1, on the reverse strand, counting down.
ATCCCATATAACCCTACCAGGCAAGCCATCATTGGGCAGACTATTTATACCCCTAGGATGTTCCCCTCTATACAAGAGAAGGGAATTTGGGGATTTGCACAAGATGTGGCAATACATACTTGTAATTGCCTGCAGTTTTCAAATTCTTTGGATTTAACCCCAGTAATGCATTTCTGCCACACACAGAAAGTGTAGCTAACTAACAGGCTGACCAACAAGGACAAGAACCCTTTCTCCATAGTGAATTGTAAGGGCACATTGTGCAAAATCCCACAATGGCATCTGGAATGGCCCAAGTTGGGCCAGAATTTGGGGGCTCAGGTATGTCTTGTTATTCCAGATGAAGATCCAACAGCAGAGGAGTGGATCCCAACCAGAAACATCTGTGACCTGGAGATCCAAGAAGAGAAAGACAAGACAAGGGCCCAGAAGGATCGGCCAGATATGCTCAGCCTGCTTGCATTTGGCCTGTCTCTCTCCAATTTTTCCAATTAAAACAGACCTTTTCTGATGATCTTCAAGATTTTCTGCTGGTAATTTGCTACACTTCAAATATTCATGGATTCTGCCAATCCAGAACTAATTTAGAGGCTGGATTTGGTAATTAGTCTTAAGGCTGTAGAAGAAAGTTAGAAAGAAATGTGTGCCCTTTCCGAAGCTTGGCTCTGCCCCGAGAAGTCCTGGTCATTCTTTTTCAGAACTGATGGATGAGTCTTTAAAGCAAAGACAGAAAGACTATTTGTCAGCTAAGTTTGGGGAATTCTTTTTCATGTGTGGATTGAACTAGGTGGTTATTGAAGTGCTTTTCATCTTTGAAATTTTGTGATATCTAAGATTCTTCCAAATTGAATATTTTAGAGGTACTTCTGACTCTCCTTGACCACAACTGGTCTGACTTTCCTACTATCACAATCTTCTCAGTAATTTCTTAAAGATATTTTTTATCATCATGTCATCCCCTAAGTCTGCTCCTTTGCAGCCTAAACATCCTTGGTTGCTTCAATCAGTCTTCATATGTTTTCATCTCATACTTCTTTGCTTCTCTTGTCATTTTCTCCCCTAATAACTCTCTTGAATTTATCAACATCCTTTCTCAAAGCTTATTTCTCAAGAATTTAAGACTTCTTTACCATGGTTTCACAACTGCTATGTTGTTCTTAAAGTACAGTGTCTTTAAATATTAGTTGGCTGGCAATTTTCTACTTTGAGACTGGCCTCCATATTCCAGGTATTTGAAAAGGTGTTTCTTATTCCTTTGTCTTTTGTTGTTCCAATTAGTAGAAGTAATAGTAATAGTAAGTAGTAATGTTCAACTCTGTGGTATCATAAACAATATGACAAATTTATAGGCTTAGCAAGTTGTTGCTTGCAGTGGTAGAGTAAGTGGCTAGCTTAGCCTTACCACTTTGTACTTGCCTGGGTAAATCACTTAATTTCTGGCTCTCAATTCTTTCATATTTAAATGAAGGTATTGGATGATATGATTTTCAAGGCCTTAGCTACTATTATCAAATATCATGTGTCAGAATATTCAAACCCATATATGTATCAGTAACCATTTGCAGTTTTTGTATATTTGTATATATAAGTATATACAGATGTGCAAGTAAATATATATACATGTGTAAAATTTATTTTATTGATATGTCAAAAAAGTAAAATAAAATGTGTTTTTAAGCAAAACTCTTTATTTTCTCAGTATTTGTTTTGACTGGAATTCAATTTTTCTCATCCCTGATTTGTCTGTCTCAACATTTCTAGAATTCATCTCTACTTATTTGGCTGCTGAAGAACATACAAAGGCTGGATGCTTGATAAAAATCCTAAGCAGGGAAGCTTAAGTACAGTTTAAGTATTTGCCATGGAGCAGGAGTTCACCAGACCTTCCTGAGGGGATGATAACAAAAGTACCACTTGTGGCTCAATAAAGACAATTTTAATTAATAGGAAAACACAATCAAGTCCAGGTACTAAGTATTGCTCTCTGTGTTTCCTTGCCAAATCTGTCTGTTGGATTGGCCCAGTGAATGACAATTATCTTCTCCAAGTTAATGAAACAAACACTGGCCGTCTGTGACCACAATGTCCCACAGGTTCACAGTTTGAAGGGGCCCATTATGAGTAATCACATCAAGCTTCTGATGAGCAGAAGCCTCCTTGGTTTATGCCTCTGTAATCACATTTCATCTCTCCATTAATGAAAAAAAAAATAGTAAAACAAAAAATAAAACCTTGCTTCTACTTCAAAGAACATAAAACTGGGGATGGGGGAAGGGTGGAGTTTGGTAACCAAATAGCCATGGACTAAAACAAGAAGTTTCCCTATTCTGTGCTTCAGTTCTCTAATTTGGATAGTAACATTGTCTATTTATGACATTGGATGATAACTTCCTCTAAAGATTGCTTTGAAAAATAAATAAGATGATATAGTAGTATAAGAAGTATATGTAGTATAAGAAAAACAGGACAGGATGTAGAATTAAAAGTTTCCAAATCTGCTGTCTTCTCTTTTTGCTTTGTGATTGAATAAAAGTCACTTTATCATATTGACTTCATTTTGACTTAAGAAAATATGGGGATACTTTCACTGACTATCTCATGTAGTCAAGATCAAATAAGATAATATGTTAGATTTGTTTTCTAAATTAAGTACTGTCAATGGGGGTTCTAGTATCAAATATTGCATTGGGTCTGTGAACTAATCCATTTCAATATTCCCTCTAATGATACGGATCACTATCCATTCCCATTTGCTCATTCTGTGCCATCCTTATTATGCTCCTCAAATGAGATATGGATAAAAATGCTAACGGTCTCCTTTGTTTTTCTCTGATGTTATAAAAATATAAATAGTGCATATGTACTCTTTATCCTTTATCCCTCAGCCTTGTCATATTTCCAATCTACCATTTTTAAATGATTCCTTAATGATATCCTTTACTCTTCAGAGTTCCTTTTATTTGCTATACACTGCTTCCTATTCACCCTCATTATTTAACATTTAATTCACTCGTTGTATAGTATTTACATCCAGTTGTAAATACTACATTTACGTTGTATAGCATTTACATTCAGTTGTAAAATGGTCTGTGAGACCATCCCAGAATGGCAAATTTTATTGGCCACCGCTCCAAATTTTGCACATGGATCTCCATTAAAGATAACCCGGTTACTACATAATTGGCAATGGATTTTTGAAGAAAAGGTTTCTAAGGTTTATCTTAAAGGACCAACAATCTTTACAGATGCCTCCAAAGAAAATATTTGTGCTGTATACTCTCATGATTTAACCATAAAGAGAGTAGTCAGGACTCCTTTTCAGTCCACTCAACAGAATGAATTATTTGCTATCATGCTAGCTCTTACTTATTACCCAGGAGACGTAAATATAATTACTGATTCAGCCTATTCAGTAGGTGTAGTACAAAGAATTGCCACAGCCAAAATAAAATTTGCAGCCTCTAATATTTATCAGCTCTTTAAGGAACTTCAAGAGCAAGTGAGAAAACATCCAGGCAAGATTTATATCTTGCATGTCCACTCACATAGTGGACTTCCAGGTCCCATTTTTGATGGAAATTCAAAGGCAGATAGCCTTCTAACCATGTTAGCCAGTAGTCCTTTATTTCAGGAAGCACAAGAATCTCATTCTAAATATCATCAGGCTGCTCGAGCTTTACATTTACAATTTGGAATCCCAAGAGAGGAAGCTAGGAGCATAGTAAAAAGCTGTACAGCTTGTCTTCCTTTCCACGCTCCTACACTCCCTCCAAGGAAGAATCTTCATGGTTTGAGACCCAATGAAATCTGGCAAATGGATGTGACCCATTATAAATCTTTTGGTCGTCTATCTTTTATTCATGTTGTGGTAGACACCTTTTCAGGATTCACATTTGCAATGCCAGCAGCAAAAGAGACAGCCCGAGTGGTCACTGAATTCCTTATCCAAGCATTTGCAATTATGGGTGTGCCACAAGAAATAAAAACAGACCATGGACCTGCATATACGTCCAAACATTTTACACACTTTTGTGCACAGTATAAGATTTTACATACCACGGGCATACCCTTTAATCCTCAAGGGCAGGCAATAGTAGAGAGAAGAAACAGAGATATTAAGACACTCCTCCAAAAACAAAAGAAAGGGAGAGCCACAGGTAGCCCTAGGGAACTTCTAAATTTAGTTCTCTATACCATTAATTTTCTAATTTTTGACAAAGATGCATTGGCTCCGGCAGACAGGTTTTATAACCCACCAGAAGGGCAGTGTCCAGTGCGAGCAGCTCCACTGTCCTTAGATAATCGCCAGGTGATGTGGAGAGAACCAGAAAGTGGTGAATGGAAGGGACCAGAGAGGTTAACTGCCTGGGGGAGAGGGTTTGCTTGTATTTCTTCAGCAGGAGAAGGAATCAGATGGGTGCCAACGAGTCATATTTGCCTTGTCCATCAGAGAGAGACAGAAAAAGAGAAAGACCTCAAAATAAAGGAGAAAATCTAAGAAACATCTGGCACTGAAAGAGCATGGCTAATAAGAAGACTGTTAAAGAACTTTAAAAACCAGCAGGAATCATTGGACTTCCTAACACAAGATGAGACTAATGGACAATGGACTTATGAACATTTATAAATTTTCAATTTATGATTATTTGATCATGTTATTTGTTATATACTTCTAGCATGTATTATGTTACTATATTACTATGTGCTTATATAATTTATGTAATTATGTGTAATACCTCCAATATTGATGGATTTATGTTTCAAGGTCATGACTATCCTATGTTCTAAATCAAAAGAAAGGGGGAGATGTTTAGGATTACTAGGTGAGAACTCAGGTTGTCTGGAAAGTGACAAGGTGAGAATTCAGGTTGTCTGGACAATTACAAGGTGAGAACTCAGGTTTACTTGACAGTTCTCTGGCTCAGACCTTTGGCTTGGGCCTTTAAAGGGAGTTTACACCTTAGGAATTCTAAGAGGAGCAAGCTCATTGGTTGGAGTACTTCTTCCCAGAAGCCCTTGCATTATCCCACGCCCATTCTCTGGGAGGATAAAAGAGGACACCACTCCAGAGATAGGAGAAGGCTCTACACTACATCAGGCTTGACGGGGCTCTCTGCAGGAAGGGAAGTCACTTCTCTGGTCAAGAGTTAAGGGCAACTGCCTGGAGACAGTGGTTCTCTACAGGAAGAAGGATCTGTCCAAGAGATTTGAGTTGACACAGCAGATCTATTTTCAGAGAGCAATCAGCAGCTTCTGGAGACAACAGCAAGTTACAGATAATAATGTTCCATTTACTATAGCCTTTCAGCAAAGGTAGATTATTGAAATTAAAAAGATAGCAAAAAGCATAGTATCTAATAGAAGGTTGGGGTGATTAAAATGGCTTTGTAATTTATAAAAGGCAATTTAGCTAGCCTTTGTACCCTTATTTGACTTTGTCCCTAACTTGTTCATTTGTACTGAGGAAAAGAGAGGGTAAATTACTTCTCTAAAGTTGCTAGTTGAATAAGTTGGAAGACTATGATAAGTTACAGATATATATTTTTTAAGAAGGGAATAAGTGGCTTTTGGAAACATGTAGGGCACAAACCAGTACTAATTGCCTTAAATTTAGTTTCTATTAATGTATTTGGCAACTTCCAGAGTCTGAATTTAGTAGAGGCTAATTTAGTTCATCAGTGTTTCTTTACATCATTTTGAGTTTTCTCCAAATTGTTCCTACCACTTTTCTTTCACTTCAAAAAAATATTAAAATCATATTTTGTGTGTAAAATTGTTATAGATGTTGAGGATGATACAATAGACAAATTGTCCCAATATCTACCTTTCCAAGGTCTACAGACTATTAACAGTCATGATGTAAAACTACAACATATAATCAGTAGCTACTATGCACCAGTTATTGGTCTGGTGATAGAAATAATAATGAAATGTGTGTGTATTCCAAGATAGGATATGAGAGTATCTATGAGAATTAAAAAGTAATATTTCAGAATAGAACAACACTTCTTGTCTTCCTTCCAGCTTTGATACTCTTAATTTTGTCATAGAATTTAGAGCTAGAGGTGGCTTTAGTAATATAAAACAAGTACATTTTTATAGAGGAATTTAGGGTCCAGAAAATTTAATTTACTTGTCAAAGGTAACACAAGAGATAATGGAGCCAGAAGAAAAATCAAACATGCTTTCCTTAAAAAAAAAATCTTAAAGTCTTCAAATATTTATAAGAATTTCATTTTTTCCCTCTAAAAGGATATTTGATAAACCTATTCTTATTTAACCTAGCTACAGGCCTTTAGAGTTTGGTCCAAAATTCAAATATCTATTAAGAACCATATAAAGTTAGAATTGATGGGAGATAAACCTCATCTATTTATTTCAAAGATGGGTTGGATCTCATTAGCTATGTAATCGACACAAGAATGGAAAAATAAACCTCTCTACTCAACAAATGATCATCAAACCTCTGCCCCAAAACTTTCAGTAAATAAGAATACACTAGCTTCATTCCAGTCCTTATACCAAATTTAAATTGCTTCTGCAACTTTTCTCCTTCTGTTCCTGTTTTTGCTATCTAAAGCCAAAAAAACAAAAAAAAAAAATCAATTTCCCTTCCTTGTAATAGCTTTTTATATTCTTAAAGATCACCACCTTATTTTTTTTTTCTTTCTGGATTGTTAATTTCCTTTCCCTTCAACTGGATATCATATGATTTCACTGAAGACCCTTTTTAATAATAATTCTGTACCATTTCAATTTTCTCCCCAAAATATTCACCTAGAATTTTAATAGTACTTTAGAAGATATTGCCATATTCAATACTCCTTGAATATGACATGGTTTTTAACCACCTCATTTTACAGGGAAAATTAATCCTCAGAAAAGGGAGATGACTTACCTAAGATCACAATTTCAATTTCTGGCAGAGCTGAGGGTTGAAATCAGGACTTTTAATCCATTCCTCCTTTCACTTGAGAAAATCTGTCTCCTTTTCCACATGTCACATCTCAGAAGTTTTTTCCCTGGACACATGCTGTATTTTGAACAATAGTTATTGTATCTAGATTATCGATTTTGCCTAATGGATTGCAAAAGAGAAAGGACATTTCCCAGAGAAGTCAGCTTGTTTTAGAGTGTTCTCTTCAATTTTAATGATTTCTAGCTATTTTTATGTACAGTAGTTAGTTTCCAGACTGATGAGGAGAAGTCTCCCTTGTACAGATGGGAAATGCTTATTATGCTAATAGTGTTCTGGATTGTTAGCAGAGATTATTAGAGAGAGAGATGTTAGAAATGCCTCCAGTGGAATTGAGTAGGTGACAAGGTAAAAGGAAAAGATAAATGACAGCACTAAGTAGGCAGTACATCAGGCTAAAGATGCCAAGCAGAGCTAAAGAGAATAAAGGGATTTCATTCTTTGTGAGGAGCTATTACATAAAGGTCCATCCCCACTATTAATGTAATAATCTATAATAAAGACATGGACTGCTTCCTTTTTAGGGGTATAGATGTAATCCTGAAATCCTGAAGGCTATTTCAGTAGAGTACCACAAAATGAAAAAGCTTTGATTGGGAAGATAGTATCACACTGTCTGTTGTCTGAAGACTATTCTGGATAAACATGGAAAGAGAGTCTTAGAAGGTTGGTTCATCAATTGTGGAAGAATGCTTTGGGTACACTGCCTCATGATGGTTACCTGCTATACTGTCTAGGAGTTTTCTTAACAAAGTAACTGGAGTAGGTTGTCATTCCCTGGGTTAAGGCAAACAAGAGTAAAGTGACTTTCCCAGCATTGCACAGTTAATATCTGAGAAAGGATTCAAATTCAGGTCTTTCTGACTCTAGGCTCAGCACTCTATCCATTGAGCCACCTATTTGCCGCTTAAGTTTTATTACTTCACTATTTTCAAATGCCTTTGATTTAATTGCTGAGTATACTTCTATAACCTCTATATAGCTCAGAGTATGGGTCATGAAGGGCTTGATACCACTGAAGGACTGAGCAACAATTACAACAACAACATAACCTATAGAAATATAGTTGAGTGATGGAAAGAGCTCTGAAGCCAAGTATTTGGACTTCTTAGTCCTACTCTGGCTGTGCTAAAAACTAACTGTGTAATTTAGAGCAGGTCACTTTTTCGATATTTGATCATGCTATTGAACCAGACCGGGATTTTTTTTTTTTTTTTATATTATGGACTCCTTTATCAGTACAATATAGGCTATGGACCTCTTATCATAATGATGTTTTTAAATGAGTAAAATAAAATACATATTAAGGAAAACAAGCATATTGAAATATAGTTTTCAGATTTTTTCCACAGAGCTCATATGAAGATTCCCTGACATAACTCATCTCTAATCTCTTTTTCAGCTTTAACAGTTATTAAATGGAGGAGGAAAACCATTTGATTAAAAAACCCTGAGTTCATATAAGGATATCAGATACAAGTGGAACAATTACCTGGAGAAAGCTTACTGAGATGTTTACAAGGAAATCAGAGCACCTGAGTTAAAAAAAATAAACAAACTTATAGATCTCCTGGAGTTTAATGCTACTAAAATATTTTGGTTAAAAATCTATATCATGTAAGGCCAACAATGCATTTTTCTCATCTGTTGTGCCTGAGTAATGATGCTATCTATCACATGAGAATCTTTCACTACACAAGGAAAGACAAATACTAAAGTCAGATGTGCTGGCTGCTGTGGCTCTCTTGTCTATTGTCTCACGACTTTCTCAGGACAATACTGGCATCTCCAAAACGCCAATGTCACTTGTGATTGGGTACTGTCTTTTCCAATTGAGAAACAGGACTTGCTTTGCATTCTGTATACTAAAGAATTTGCTGAAAGCCCTTTTGGCATGGAAGCTTTATGAATAAATAATAGTTCATTTTTATATAGTGTTTTGATCACTTTTACAACAAGTCTCATGAGGGAATGTATCATAAATATTATTATCATTTTATACATAAGGGAGCTGAGTTATGAGATTATACATGTGAAGAGTCACAAAGTTATTGAGGAAGAGCTAGGATGTGAACACATATTTCACCTAACTCTACATCCCACAATATCTCTACTAAGATGCTTCTGATTACCAAGGTCCAAATATAGAATCTTGAATCCCAAAATGATATTTTCTCTGTGCAATATGTAAATGTGTATAGAAATGTTATATACATAATACATACACAAACATAAACACATAAAATGATTGTGATGATTATGGAAATAAAGATGTCAGCTGATTCATATTATTTAATGTTTTACAAATTATACTACATATATTATTTCATTTAAGCTTCATATTAATCAAGTGATATGCTTGCTAATTTTATCCTCATATTAAAGAGGGGAAACTGAAAATTCAGAGAAGTTAAATAAATAATATGCCCATAAATAATATGAGGTAGTATTGAAATCAAGTACTAGTGACTCAAAATCCTACTCTACCTACCATTCAAATATATAGTCATAAGCATGTAAAATAAAAATCTACTTACTATGAAAAATGCATTCTAAGGTGGTAGAAGAGATGATAGAAAATGCCAGAGGAGAATTATAAGAGATAAAGTTTCCTCAATTAAATACAAAGGTACAGTTTCAGATGATGAACAGAAGAGAAGCTTTGCATATTTTCACATAATATTTTAGCTAGAGGAGAATGGTAAAGAATTTGGTGAGTATAGATTGTATACTAGACCATCACTTCTTGAAACATAGTGCTAGAGAGCAGCTAACCCAATCAATCCTAAAGGAACCCAGAGGAATCAGATTATAGATAAGCCACATTTGGCTAAGGAGACCCAGCACATAAAGCCTTTAACCAGATTCTTATCTTCCAGCAGAAGAAACTTTTGATAATGTCAAATAGCTCAAATTTAAAAGCTACAAAATAGGTTGAAAATGAGCATGAAACAAAATAAGGACCCTGATATGGAATTTCTCTTTGTAATTCTAACTATTGGATTTTGTTGGTGATAGATAAGAATGCTGATGACTTATGTGGATTTATTTTGTACCCTGCAACTTTGCTAAAGGTGTGAATTATTTCTAATAGCTTTTTAATAGAATCTCTGGGTTCTCTAAATATACCATCATATCATCAGCAAAGAGTGATAATTTGGTTTCCTCATTACCTACACTAATTCCTTTAATCTCATTCTCCACTTATTGCCAAAGTTAGCATTTCTAATACAATATTGAATAATAATGGTGATAGTTGTCAACCTTGTTTTACTCCTGAGCTTATTGGGAATGGTTGCAGTTTATCCCCATTACATACGATGTTCACTGATGGTTTTAAATAGATCCTACTGATTATTTTAAGAAAAAGGACATTTATTCCTATACTCTCTAGAGTTTTTAATAGGAATGGATGTTGGATTTTATCAATTTTTTTTCTCCATCTATTGAGATGATAATGTTTTTGTTAATTTGGTTATTAATATGGCCAATTATACTAATAGTTTTCCTAATATTGAACCAGCCCTGCATCCCTGGTATAATTCCTATTTGATCATGGTGTATTATCCTGGGGATGATTTTTTGTAGTCTTTTTGCTAATATCTTATTTAAGATTTTAGCATCAATATTCATTAGGGAGATTGGTCTATAATTTTCTTTCTCTGTTTTCAATCAGTACCATGTCTGTATCATAAAAGGAATTTGATAGGATTCTTTCATTCCCTATTTTTTCAAATAGCTTATATAGCATTGGGGCTAATTGTTTTTTAAATGTTTGGTAGAATTCACATGTAAATCCATCTGGTCCTGGGGATTTTTTCTTAGGGAGTTGATTAATAGCTTGCTCTATTTCTTTTTCTAAAATGGGATTATTTAAGCAATTTACTTCCTCCTCTGTTAATCTGGGAAGTCTATATTTTTGGAGGTAGTCATCCATTTCATTTAGGTTATTAAATTTATTGGCATAAAGTTGGGTAAAGTAACTCATTATTATTTCTCTAATTTTCTCTTCTGAAGTCTTTTTTTTAAACAATAAAATGGATCCTTTTTTCAATATACTACAATATCACTCTTTACTTAACTTTATATTTATATAATAGATTGAGGTCTATGACGATCTTCCTGAATGACTCTTTAATCAGGTGGTGAATTATTATACTGAGCATTTCATAGATAACATTTAGTTTTAACAGATTACTAAAGTAATGTCCATAATTTTCCAAGTTAGAATGTGAATGGTTAAATTGGTTACTAATTGTTACTATGGGTAAGTCACTTTAATTTTCAGATCTCCATGTTACATTTAAAGATTATAAGTTAAGTTTGCTTCTCAGTAAATATAGTACTGTTTCCTTTCTACCATATTGTCTGGAATGAAGAGACATACAATTGCATGCATAAAAGCAAATGAATTGTGTGTTAAAAGGACCTTGTATTTGTAGAAGTGCTATTTGTATATTACCCAAGCAGACCAATGACAACATGGTATAGCAAGAAAGCTACATTATATTTGAGGATCAGCATTTGGAACTCTGTCACTTTCTAATTTGGAACTTTGGATGAGGTGACTTACTTAAGTTTTATACACTACCTTCATTTCTTCATCTAGAAAATGAGCAAAAGCAAAGCCTAAGTGGGTAAGAATAAAAAAATCAAGGGCATCCTCAATCAATCAGAATATATGTATTAACTTCCAACACTGTACTAATTTCTGGGTGTGCAGTAATAATATCTCAATCCCTAGTTTCCAGAATTGTTGAACATATGGAATGAATTTATTTATGTTCATTTTCTACTGCCTTGTATAGTGCCTGGCACTTATTGGGTGCTTAATAAATATTGTTTGATTGATTTTCCAGCCTTAGCAGCTCATAAAAGCATCTACAAAGGTATTACGAAGATATAATTTCCAACAGTGGAGGTACCAACTCCATTAACAAAATCAAAGATCCTTGAATCACTGAAAATGATAATGTAAGCTACAAGGTATTATGCAAAGCTAAATATTATTTTTATTTTGATATTCTTTTTATTTTAAAAATCATAATTTCACTAGTTATTTGTGCATTTAGAAATGATGAGGCATGAACATTGCCTTTTATTAGATATTTGTTTCATTCAGATCAAGATAATCCATGGAGTTGCCCTGAAGATAGCCACTCTTCCAACAGAAAAAAAATATAATATGTAAAAAGGTAATATTTGTAATAAAACATGAAATGAGCTCTGAGTTCTAGTTTTGCTGGAGTAATATACAATACAACAAATGTATTGTAAAAATGGGACAACTCTTCTTCTCTATGAGTCTCCATTTCCTCATCTAAAATATGAAAGGTTTGCAGTACATAATAAATATAATGAAAAGGAAAGAAGGCAGGAAGGAAGGTAGGAAGGCAATCAGGCAGGTAGGAAGAAAGGAAAGAAGGAAGGAAGGAGAGAGGGAGGGAAGGAAGGGGGAAGAAAAATAAAAAATAAAGAAGAAATACTCTATGGGACTGAACTGGATGATTTTTGAAAACATTTTTTTTTCAACTTTAACATTCTATGACAGGCCAAGGAGATGCATATTTTCATGATCAGGGAAAAATTGATGATACACACATGCATACATACATTTTACTATCTCTGCCCTTAGAGATATGTGAGTAGACATACATATACATATGTATTTGCTGTGATATGGGAGCTACCTGCCAGTGGCAGCTGGAGGTCTAATTCAGACCTGTAGAATGGATCTCTTTATGTGAGTAGATGATGATGATACAAGGAGACTGGAAGGTAGTTGTGTTCTCTGACCTCTCCACTGAGAGGCAGTTGTGTTGTCTGACCTCTCTCTTCTTCCCTCTTACTTCCAATTTATTTCTTTCCCAATCCATAGGGAACATCTGCAAAGGCTGCATTGCAACTCCTTCAAGTTTATGATTCACAGCTGTGGAGGCTCTCAGAGAATCGACCTGCCCCTTTACCTAAACATGATCCTTAACATGCATGTATGCTTACATGAACATATATACATATGCATACATATATACATATACAGTGTGTATGCATTTGCCAAACACAAGTGCAATTTTTGACAGCATAACATCAAAGTGGGGATGAGCCAAGTCAGGAGATCAACATATCTAAGATCATAGATGGAGAGCTGACAATGACTTTAGAAATAATGTAGTTTAATTGTTCCTACCCATTTTGCAGATGAAAAATTTGAATCCTATAAGGTTTACATTATCTATTCAAGTTACACAGATATTAACCCAACATTTGATCTAAGATAATTTAATTCCAAACCAAACACTTATTCCAATAACAGACTGCTTTCATTCAACCTTGTAAATACCTTGGATAATTTTTACATTTGTTGTTTTATACACAAACACATGCACATAGATTCAAATACAATTCAATATGAAAGAATGGGGGCAGAGAGGAAGGCGATGTTATTTCTCATAAAGAATTTCCTTTAACACACAGCCATATGTTCTTGGCTACTCCTGAGATCCTGAGGTATTTTAATAAGAACCCCAGATCTTAATTAAAATGACTCTATGAGAAGAAATTCTTGGCCAGATACTTGAGATTGCTAGCAACATGGATTTTTCTTGTGAAACTTTTAGCTCATTTTTGTAGAAAAAAACATTGTAAATTCAACTGTAATCAACAAACACCTGTTACAGTTTCTCTTTCATCACAAGTAAAACATCAAAATACTTCTTATCCACTATGAAATAAATCATTATAATTGGGGTATATATGAATAGATGCTTATACATATACACATACACTCATATATGCATATGTATATATTTGTTTTTGCATATATTCCAAGATGAGTCATAGGAGGAAGACATAATTATATAAGAGCCTTTCAATTAATCAGAAAACATATAAGTTCCAACACTTAACTAAGCTATGGATATGCTGTGATCTATGTGAAATAGTCCCTGACTTAATCAGTGAGGGCAAACAACATATACAAATTTCAACATAAAGAGAATATGTTCAAAGTAATTTGGGAAGTGCAGTAGCAATCAGAGAAGGATTCATGTAAAAGGTTACTGCACAGCAGTTCTAAAAATCACAGGTGAGGAAAGGAGTGCTTGCTAGGCATAGAAGCTAACAAGTATAAAAACATGCGTTTGGGACATGGAATCAGTGTATGGAAAATAGTGTCTATAACTTGTTGACACAGTAGATAAAGTTCTGAACCTAGAGTTTAGAAAGCCTTGAGTTCAACTGTAGCCTCTAACATTAGATGGTTGACCTTAGAAAATTAATTTGACCAGTGCCTGCTTGTTCTTTTTTTTTTTTTAATCTGTATTTTGGAAATAATAATAGCAACTACTTCCTAAGATTGTTGAAGATAATTAAAAGAGGATCAGTGTGTGTGTGTGTGTGTGTGTGTATACCAGGATCAAAAATCAAAGCCTCAGGTTTTCCTTGTTTTTCTGATTGCCAGACCTGAAGAATAAGAATTAAGTCAGCCAAAATTCTTATTTCTCAGCTAGTAGAGCATGATACCCCAGAAGATTTTATTTCTAGTTAATTTGTTACAGGACAATCAGTATGCCTGTGTCCCCCAATTCATTATTAGTGACAGCAGCTGCCCATGGTTGCTTGATTCCAGCTGCTTGTTCAACCATGTTGACTTCTTACTAATCACAATCTCAGAAACCAATTGAACGGATGTGAGTGCAATTATCATTAGAAAAAACAACAATAATTAAATATAATTAATAAAGACCCCTATTACCAGGGCAAATTCATGCTCTGTGTCTAAGTTGGATGAAGTCCCTGAGTGAGCACACCTCATTACCCAAATGAATTGCTTTCATAAAGCATAACTTTTATGTTACTAATATTGTCTTAATATACTTGATTTCCATCCCCAACCCAATTGGTAGCTCTTTGTAGAAATATGCCACTGTTTGTTACTGAGTGATATAAGAGCAAATCCTGTAAATTTAACAAGTTCAAAATAGCTTTATCCTGCCTCATCAGTTGTTACAATGAACAAGACATTTCATCAGTGAGCCTCAGTTTCCTCAAGTGCCAAGTGACAGATGTCATATTATGGGGAAAATATATTACAAAACTCGAAGAGCTAAAAAAGTGTAAGTCTAGGTTGTAAATTAACTCATTGTGAAATTATTTTTTTTCCCATTGAGAGACAGAATAAGATGCATATCCATCTTTTCTCTATTACATATAATGTTTCTTACTTTAGTTGTACATTGACAATATTCCTTATGTAGATAGATCAAAAGTTAAATTTTGACTCTGACAGCACACATGTGCTTGGTCCTGAAATATATTTTCTCGTGAAATTAATGGTATAACATGTGAATAAGGTACAGAGCCAGTCCACAAGAGCTAAATAATTAGTAGTTAATTCAGCTGAAATATAGATTAATGCCACTATTTTACATTAGTTTTCATATGACATTAAGTATATATCATTCCAATAAAAGTGCTTAATAACTCTAATCATAAATTGATTTTGATAAGAAAAAAAAGTTGTGGTTTACTATTGTGATCAAGAGGTACAATTTAAAATTTAATTACTTTAAATACTTGTGTATGGTGAGGTCTACTTGGTGTCCCTCTTTATGCATTATGTTGTATTAAGCTTTGGAAAATTCCAGCCTCCTGGAAAAAGATCTATATTATCTCAAAGCAGTCAGATCTGACCATCTATAAAGAAAAGAGCAAGTGGAAGAACAATGTCAATTGTACAAATTACAACATTCACTTGAATGGAGAGTATAGCATTTCTTCATAATTACTTATATCTAAAACAGATAATAGAGATGGCCAGCTAGTTCTTCCCAGATTTCCCAGACCAGAAGATGAAAGAGGTGGTTACAGATTTCTATGAACTGGTAGAGAGTGAAATAAAAAGAACCAGAGAAACAATTTACACAATATGCAATGAATACAATAACAAAATTAAAAAGATAAATAACTTTAAAGCACTTAAAAATCCTTAGCAATATAATAACTAAAAGGCTGAAAACAAAGTTTGCTATTTATCATTTGGCACAGAAGTGATGAACTCGGCATTAAGAATGTGTCATGTT
Organism: Sminthopsis crassicaudata; assembly: GCF_048593235.1. Lineage (NCBI taxonomy): Eukaryota > Metazoa > Chordata > Mammalia > Dasyuromorphia > Dasyuridae > Sminthopsis > Sminthopsis crassicaudata. The sequence continues at coordinate 203,835,992 of NC_133618.1, read as the reverse complement.
TTGGAAATGACTAATTTAAATGCATTGTTTTATTTAATTATGCATATTTGGTACTAATGTGTTTTTCCATTTTATTTGATTGGACAAATGAGAGAGAAGCAAAATGGGTTTTTTCACATATAATAAAATTTTTAAAAGGGTGAGCTAGATAGACTATAGGAATTTATAAATCTCTTTCCCAAGCTTCTTATGGCAGAATAGGCTGATTTTTTAAAGATCCACATTCTTCTGTGATATACCAAAAACAAATGGAATAGTTTTTGAAAAAATAAGATTGATCATCACAATGAGAAAATGTGTGTTGTAGATCTAAGTTACAACATATAACTAGTGAGAAACTTTGAAGAAAGATAAGGTTAAAGAATAACATTTAGATAAAATGAATGACACCAATAGAAGATAGACTAGTCATTATAATGGGCCAGAACTCCGGAAAAGTATAATCAAGGCTCAATATAATTGATTTAGTCCTATAATAAGGTATTAACTCAGTGGAATTGATAATACAATGGTTATCTAGTATTACATGTACTTAGTACTTAATTTAGTTCTAAAAGATTGACATCTATAAGATTCACACCTATGATGATATAAATTTTTTAAAAAATTATTATAGCTTTTTATTTACAAGTTATATTCATGGGAAATTTTACAGTATTGACAATTGCCAAACTTTTTGTTCCAATTTTTCCCTTCCTTCCTCCCACTCCCTCCCCCAGATGGCAGGTTGACCAATACATGTTAAATATGTTAAAGAATAAATTAAATACAATATTAGTATACATGTCCAAAAAGTTTTTTTGAAGTTCAAAAAGAATCGGACTTTGAAATAATGTACCATTAGCCTGTGAAGGAAATTAAAAATGCAGGCAGACAAAGGTAGAGGGATTGGGAATTCTATGTAGTGGTTCATAGTAAGATGATGTAATTATAATAGAGTATATAAGAGCCAACAAGAACTAGAGGAGAGACATTCACTCTACAGACCAAGGCCAGTCTGAAGGGCCTCCAGAAAGCTAGCCCAGGCCCCAGGCAAAGAGAGATTGTGAAGGAGGCAATAAAGAATTTAGACTTTATCCCTGGCTAGTTTCATAGTGATTACTCAGCTGAAATGAAAGTTGGTCCAAAGACCTACAGAAAGCTACATTATAAGTCGTAGTAAATGACTTTCTCTTTTGAAGAGGATCAAAATGATATCATTATGTTAGAGAGTTACATTATGTTTCAGAGTGCTGATTATGATTGATCAGATCAATATGAGCTTGAAATGCTCTGCCACAGATTGGTCATAAATAGCCCATAGTAACATTTGAGGTGGATTCTCTAACTTTGTATATTTTGTGTTTTGGAGCTATTTTCATTCTGCTTTCTTCATAGTTCTAACATGGCAGAGCCCTGAAGTGAAATATATATGGGAGGATATGAAGTAATGTCATTTCAAATGATAAGATATGGATTATTTATGATCTCAATTATTGGAAGGAACTTGTACAACAATTAAATAATCAAATATTTTTAGCATTTAAGAGCAAGGAAGTGCAAAGCCCTATGCTAATGACTGTGGATACTTTGTTGACTTACAAAAGTAAATCAGATTCAGTCGATGTCCTTATGAAGTTCACTAAGTGTGGCAGTGTGGGAAGGTGGAAAAGAACTTTATTTGAAAATTGGAGTCATATGGAAGTGCAGCTGTGCTGTGTGCCTTTAAAAAATATGTATAGTAATATTAGGGGCATTGTAAGGGCCCTTTAAATGGGCGGACATGGTGCATCGGGAGATTGAGGCCCAGAAGTAATTTCTGTGGATATTAGGACTGCCTTGTAGGTGGGATCTTGGCCATGATGAGATAGTTTCATAATGGGTGACTCTCTCACTGATTGACTGTGTGTGTGACCTCACAGGCCCTTTATTAGCCCACTGCAGGCAGCTACTGGTTATTAAGCTATAGATTCAAGAGATTGTGGCCAGAGACCTTTGAAGGCCTCAGAGGAGACGAGCCGGGAAGAGTTCACACTGCAAAGGTCAGTGGTCAAAGGTATTCTGTTGGGCCTAGGATAGACTAGTAATTGTAACTGCCGGGAAGGCACGTTACAGGGCATGATTCCAATTCACAGTTCCACCAACATTTTGCCTGTTTTCCCACAGATCCTCCAACATTTACCATTTTCTCTTTTTGTCCACTTTAATAATCTGATGGGTTTGAAGATGAATTTCAAAGACGCTTTAATTTGCATTTCTCTTTTTGTTACAGATTTGGCTTTTTTTTTTTTCCTGTGAATAAAGACATATTTAGTTTCTTCACTTTTTCATATCATTAAACTATCAATTGGGGGATAGTTGTTATTCATGTAAACTTTAATCAATTCATTACATATTTTGAAAATAAGACCTTTATATTACTTTAAATATTTTTTTCCTCCTGGTAATGGTTTTTATTCTGACATTAGCAGGGATGAATTATATAAAACCTTTAAATATAATGTAATCAAAATTATTTAATTTGTCTTCTGTGATTAGTTATAAACTCTTCCACTACCCACTCTCTCTCCCTCCTCTCCTCTCCTCTCTTTCTCTCCTCTTTTTTTTTTTTTTTCTGTTCTCTCTATTTTTGTTTCTCTCTTGTTTTCTTTTTCTTCAGTGGTTGGAAAAGGTGGAAGTAAGAGAAAAAAGATAAATGGATGATACTTAATAAATATATAGAAATGTACATACACTTATATATTCAAAAGTACTTCTCTTCAATTTTTATTTTCTTTATCTAAAAATGAGAGGACTGATGCCTTCTAGCTTTTAATCTTGTGATACTTGAGGAGCTAATGAACAAATAAATGACCAGAGAAATCTATGGCTATTTTTAACAATGTTTCTGTGGAAAATATATTCTAGTACTTGGTAATGAATGGACATTAATGTTGCCATTTTCTAGGACCAATGAATTCATTTGTTTATTCAACAAATATATTTCAGGTATCTATTATGTACAACAAACTCTTAAGTGCTAAAGGACATAGAATGATGACTGAAGCTCTGATGTCATCCTCATGAATTACATTTTCATATACATACCTTTGTATATATACATACACACTTCTATCATATATATATATACATATATTTACACATATTTCTTTGTATATGTGTATATATGTAAATATATACATATGGGTGTAAACACATATATTATGTAAGTATGTACAATAGTCTGTTATTTTAGACTTCCCCAGCATAATTAAATATACAACATACAAAATTATTAGATAGCAAATCTTCAACTTCTAATACTTTTTTTTGAAGGGCATTATACATTTTACAAAATCATAATAGATTTGCCTTTTTGTATTCTTTCTGATTTTCTTTTCACTCTTTTATTTTAAAAAAGATTTACTGATGTTTATTTACTTCTTTTTTTCTTGATCTTTATTACTCCATATTTCGTCACCAATTCTTCGTAAAAGTCCTGCTTTGTCCCAAGTATATAGAGTCAAGGCAGATAGCTCAGCACTTTGTCTTTCTCTGCACATGTAGATCGGTTTTCTCTGAACATGCATATTTAATTATACACTTCTATTCAAACACATCCCTGTCTGGATAAAGGCTACATCCTTATTCAGTTAAAATCATGAGTGGTCATTGGGTTGATCAAAGTTTAGAAGTTATTGCAAATTTCTCCTATATTTTATTAAGTATTATTAAGTCAATGATTCTCCTGATTATGCTCATTTCAAATAGCCTCAATTTGTACAAATCATGATACATTCTTTTTCAAATGCTTATCTTTCACTTAGGATCATGAGATCATAGACAAAGAGTTGGTAGTGATCTACACATCATTCTCCACATAAGAAATCCAAGCCTTAGGAAAGTTAACTGATTTTACCCAAGTATCTATGAGTAATAAGCTTTGGAGGCAGAATTTGAATCTAAGTATTTTTCAGCCCATATTCTTTCCACTCTTTCAGAATACTTTCCATCAGCTTGTCAGGGATCTTAGAGCAAAGATTTTTGTTGTGACTTCAGCCACATAGTCTTTTGAAGTCCTCTCCAATTTTGTAATTCTGTGATGCTATGAGTTTAAAGTGTAAAGTCTTGATCTACTTTGGGGATTTTTATTATAGCATTTACAGATTTCCAAAGAATAAGTAGATATTAAGGGGGTTTTAAATTTAGTTTGGAGATAGACAAGATTAGAGATATAGCTACAAATACAATTGATTTCTTTTTAAATCTCACATATTTTATTTTTGGAGCAGCCAGGTAGTGCAGTAGATAGAGGCCTGGCCTGTAATCAAGAAGACTAATCTTCCTTTATTTCAATCTGACCACAGACAATTATTAGCTATATGATTACAGGGGAGTCACTTAATTCTGTTTGCCTCAGTTTTCTTATCTGCAAAATGAACTGGAGAGTAAAATGGCAAATTACATGAATATATTTGCCAAAAAACCTCTCAAATGAAGGCAAAAAGAATCAGAATAAACACCATCAAAATTTTACTATAAGTATTTAATTGTTTGAGAAGAGATCTATGACACAAAAATCATCTTTTGTCTAGTGGTAATAAGTGTGTTCCATGCTTCTATTTTAATTGAATGAAAATTAGGACTTCATTTTAGAAAATATCTTAGGAAAAAAAAACTTATTCAAAAACAGAGAACAACCTAAGTTTCAATGAAGTATAAATGAACAGTGATTAAAATGATCTCACTTTTCTGAAGAAGACAACTCCCTTTGGCATATTCCTTTAAAGAAAACAGACTGCATGATTACCAAGGAAAAGTCACACATTCTTTTGTTTTTCTGTATTATGTGATTTTATACCTTTTGACTCTCAGAACAGTTTCTCCCCTCATTTCTTACTAAGTGGTTAATATTAATAATACTATCCTGTCTTTTCCTTATAGAAAACTGAGGACATCTTTCTGTTTAAGTAACACTTGGCTATGCTATTTCCTGATAATTCCTTCCCATGTGCAGTCAAGGATTTGTCAGTCAATTATGATACAGTCATCCATCTAATCATCAAATAATTATTAAGTACCTACTATGACACCAACACAAAAACTTATATGATACCATGTAATTTTTCATAAGGAAATAAACTCATACCATTTGAAATGTGAGGGAAAAGATTATTATCACTGTAGTTCTTCAGAGAAGGCTTCATGTAGAAGATTACATTTAAATGGGACCAGAATTTCAACACTTAAATAGAGAATATTTTCAATCTAATTACTGAAAAGTGTACTGATCAGATCAGCATATAATTTTAAATACTTGTCAACAATTAGAGTTTTTATTTAATTTTTGAAGCACAAAATAGATCAAATATCTATAGGCATAGAAATATGTTGTTACTATTCTGGTACTCTCAGACTTAAGTCTTGCAATTTTTTTTTCAGAAAACAAAACAGTACAACACTTCAAAAAGGTCATGCAATTAGATACAAATAATTCAGGAATATCAAACAAGATCAGCCTGAAACTTTTACCCTGCATGATCTGTAAAGAAAGCATTTGCTAAAAAAAAAAAAAAAATAGATTTACATGAAGAAAAATAAAAATTTCTAAAGAAAATGATTGTTTCAAGCACAATCATTTTGTTGTAACTGTCCCTTTCATCTTGTTATAATGGTTAGAAAGCATTTTTCTCGTGCCAACTTTGTGAGGTAGGTCGCACCAATTTATTATGACAGTTTTGTAGATTAAAAACCTGAGTATCATGAAAGTGAATAAACATATCAATAATCACATAGCTAGTAAGTATAGGAACCATGGGTTGCTCTCAGGAGATCTCCAAGTTCATCATAATTTCCTGGATCTTGTATTTAAACAATTTTTGTGCTAATCACAAACCAACAGAAAAAAGTTTCCTAAGCATTTATATACAATACTTAGCTTACTTTCATTTATCATACATTCTTAAATTATAAAATTATATTTTACAAAAATACATAATGTAGAATTTTCAATGATAATCTTTTCTGCCTCCATATAGACCCCTTCCTACAATTTTTGAAATTTGTATATATTTAAATAAAGTTGCTGCTAAAATATTTATTGAAATAGTACAATGCTATAATAGAGGGTGGATACTTTAGAATGCTAGACAAAGATGTCTAAAAATCACTGAGTGATAGAGAGGCCTGAAAACTGTTGAGCTAAAAAGGGACATATATGAAACAGATCTTCCTACCAAACATTGATTTAATTAGGCTATTTTACCTCTCTCTTTATCATGGTGAAAGGAAATTTAAGCAATGTCTTACAATCAAAAGTTCTGAGATTAAGTTGAGAAATTTATAAGCAAGCAAGGGAATAGTCGGAATTCAACCTGCCTTCTGATATTTAAACAATTAGCCATTCCTCTATTTTACTGCTGAAAGGCAGTTAAAATGTAATGGATCATAGCCTGGGTTAGAGTAAATGCCAACTCACTAATATTAGTTTTCTTGATTTCTGTATAATATTCCTTACATCACTCCATAAATGACATATTCCTCCTACCTATCCACCACACAATTGCCTTTTCTGACCCATCACATAATATGTGGACTTTCTTTTAAAATTTAAGGTAAAAGTTAAGCAATTTATGATAAAGAGATAGATGCAAAAGTGTGGAAACTCAATTAAGTAGAAAAGTGGGCGGAGGTGCTATGTTGATATGTTAGTGTACCATGCAGATGTGAGAAAGGGAGCTTGTGTGGGTGAGTATCAGAGGATGTGGGAGGGGTGCAACTTTAGTAAAAGATGTCAAAGTGTCATAGCCCTATCCCAGAAAAAAAAATATACTTCACACTGAAAAACTGACTTGTTTTAGGTTCATTCAACATGAAATACTTGCTAAAATATGTCCCTAAAATGTGACTACTAGGACATATTACTTAGGGGACTCTAGACTATTGACTTGACCTTGTTGAGCCACATTTTTTTAAATCTATAAAATAAAGACATTTGGTTTTGTCCTCTATATCTCAAAAAGTTGTTATAAGGAAACTAGTTTGTCATTCTTAATTATCTGCACACATGTGACTTATAGAATTCAGATTTGATTACATAATTCACCTTCTCCAGAAGTTTCAATGACCTCCCATTTCTTCTTAGAGAAAAAACAAACAAACAAACAAAAGAAAAAAAAACACACAAACTTTTAAAATGTTTTACATTTGAAACTTATTAGAGTTATTCTTTCCAGAATGACTATTACTACCTCTCATACAGTCTACATTCCATCCGAATTGTTTTACTTGTGGTTCCCTATGTGAGACATCTCTGCCTCAATGCTTTTGCAAAGGCTGCTTGTAAATGACCAGAATGCTGTTTCTCTTTATCTCTGCTTCTTGGAAACCATCTCTCAGCTCCAAAGCCATTGTCTTCAAAATTCCTTTCCCCATTCCCTTAAGTTGTTATTCTCTCCTCTCTTCAATTTACTTTATATTTATTTTGCCTATATCTTTTATGCAAATTCCAAACATCCTTAGGGAAAGAGCTCTCTCATTTCTGTATTTATATCCCTATGCCTTATAAAGATTTACAAATGGTAAGCAATTAATAGGATGTTTAATATATGAATGCTTGCTGAAGCCTATTTAGATTTTTGATCACAAATCTCCACAGCATTGTCAAAAGGGATTAAAATAAATTCTACTGAGGCTAAATTGGCATCATATGACCACAAAGCCCTGAACACCTCTAGAACGAGGCTAAAATGTAATTGGAAAACATTTGACCAACATGCAATAGCAAATAGAGGATATCCCATTTTAAAAGTAAGTCAATATATAGATTGTAGGGAACTTTATGAAAAGATTATTGACCCTATCTCCATTAGACTTTGATGCTACCACTTCAGTAGACAGGGCATTGTATTGGGATTAAGACAATTTAGACTGAATACATCTATTTTTACTGATTGTGATTATTTTGGACAAATGGCTTTTCTTTAGAGAAACTGATCTAGAAAACTAGAAGTTCCTTCTAGTTTTAAGTTTCAAAAGAGAGAGAAGTACTGCCAAACTACTGCCATTTGCATTATTAGTGTTGATAAGGATGTTGGAATAGATGATAGAATTTACCTTTTGTCTGTAATAGTGATATCCTTTTCTCGATTCAGACCAGGTAGCAGATAAGTGAGGTAGATTAGCAGGCCAGGCCACTCCACCAAGTATCTCTTCTATGAGAGCAAAGTTGGTTTGGGAGAAAATATCTTTGCCTTCCAACATATCAATCCTTAAACTTTAGCAATGAATTACAAACAACAACAACATAACAAAAAAAAACAAACAAGCAAATAAATATCCTTAGGGGTTTTGAATACTCCCAGCAATTATTATTCATTTCTACAAATTAAAACTCAGCAACAATTTATTATGGATCTGCTAAATATGAAGTAGTAACCAGGTATTGAGAACATAGAGATAAAATAAAACAGTCCTAAGGAGGAGGATTGTATGTTTAAATAAAGTTGCTGCTAAAATATTTATTGAAATTGTACAATGCTATACACTGAATGTACTGTCTGACTGGGGACTACTGTTCTTCCTCTTCTTCCATGTTTTTTTTTTTTTTTTTTTGTTACAGTAGATAGTTTTCCAGCTAGGAGAGGAGATTCATAAATGCAAATGACAATTTTAAATGCCCAAATACTTAAAGAGCTTATTTTATTTACTTAATTATCTTCAAAGCGGTTTATCTTTCTAAAGTTACTCTTTATGGATATATGATTCTACTGGTTCTGTTCAATCAGCTCACTCTGCCTTAATTTGTATAAGACTTTAGAAAATTTTCAGGAACTATCATTTATAACCTTTCTTTTGGCACAAAAATATTCTATTATATCCAATACCATAATTTGTTAGTCATTCTTCTATTGATTGACCCTTTGTTGGTTTCCATATTTTTTAACTATACAGTGATATGACATAAGTATTTTTGTTCATGTGAGTTATTTTCTTCTTTCATTGTTTTGGAGTACTGATTTATAGACCTTTCTAATTGTGTTCCAGATATGATAAATTCATAGTTCTACCATCTTATACTGATGCATATGTTTCCTAGCAGCTTCTCCAAAATTTGTTATTTGTTAATTTTTTTGTTTTTGCTTCTTGCTGATTTTTTATTAAGCTTTTTATTTATAAAAAATAAAACATATGCATGGGTAATTTTTCAACATTGTCCCTTGCAAAACTTTCTATTCTAAATTATACCCTCCTTCCCCCACCACCTACCTTAGATAGTAGGTAGTCCAATACATGTTAAATATGTTAAAATATATGTTAAATCCAATATATGTATACATATTTATACAGTTATCTTGCAGCACAAGAAAAATTGGATGAAGAAGGAAAAAAAAAAACTAAGAATTAAAAAAATGCAAACATACAACCACAGAGAGTGAGAAAGCCATGTTGTGGTCCACACTCAGTTCCCACAGTCCTTTCTCTGGTTGTAGATGACACTCTTCATCACTAAACAAGTAGAACTGGTTTGAATCATCTCATTGTTAAAGAGAGCCACATCCCTGAGAATTAATCTTTGTATAGTCTTGATATTGTTGTGTATAATGATTTCTTGGTTCTGCTCATTTTACTTAGCATCAGATCATGAAAGTCTCTAAAGACCTCTCTGAAAGCATCATGCTGGTCATTTCTTAAAGAGCAATAATATTCCATAACATTTATAGACCATAATTTATTCAATCATTCTCAAATTGATGGGCATCCATTCAGCTTCTATTTTCTTTCCACTACAAAAGGCTGTCACAAATATGTTTGCACATATGAGTCCCTTTCCCTCCTTTATGATCTCTTTGGGATATACTCCCAGTAGAAACATTGCTGAGTCAAAGGGTATGTACAGTTTGATAACTTAATTTATTTTTTTTGCTTAGACAATTGTGGTTGCCCAGGGTCACACAGTTAGAAAGTATTAAGCGTCTGAAATCAGATTTGATCCTCCTGATTTTAGGGTTGTGCTCTATCCACTGCACCACTTAGCTGCCCCCAATTTGATAACTTTTTGAGCATAGTTCCAAAATGCTCTCCAGAATGGTTCGATCCATTCAAAGTTCCACCAGCAGTGTATCAGTGTTCCAGTGTTTCCACATCCCCTCCAACATTTGTGATTATCTTTTACTGTCATCTTAGCCAGTCTGACAGCGTGTACTGGTATCTCAGAGTTGTATTATTTGGCATTTCTCTGATCAATTGTGATTTGGGGAGCACCTTTTCATATGAATAAAAATATTTTCAATTTCTTCATCTCAAAAGTGTTCATTTCCTTTGACCATTTATCAAGTGGAGAATGGCTTGATTTCTTATAAAGTTGAATCAGTTCTCTATATATTTTAGAAATGAGGCCTTTATCAGAACCTTTGAATTTAATATATATATATTCCCATTTTATTGCTTCCCTTCTTGTCTGCATTAGTTCTCACCTTGTAATTGTCCAGAAAAACTGAATTCTCACCTTGTCACTGTCCAGACAACCTGAGTTCTCACTTAGTAATCCTAACATTTTGGGATAAGAATTCACTATTTGACAAAAACTGCTGGGAAAATTTGAAATTAGTATGGTAGAAACTAGGCATTGACCCACATATAACACTGTATACCAAGATATGGTTGAAATGGGTTCATGATCCAGACTTAAATAATGATATTATAAACAAATCAGAAAAAAATAGGATAGGTTACCTCTCAGATCTGTGGAAGAGGAAGGAACTTGTGACCAAATAAGAACTAGAAATCATTATTTATCATAAAATAGATAATTTTGATTATATTAAGTTAAAAATATTTCATATAAACAAAACTAATGCAGACAAGAAGGGAAGCAATAAAATGGGAACTCCTATTATGACACATATTAGCTATTTGATCATGACAAAGTATTTAATCCCTTAATGTCCTAGACAATTCTCTAAAATAAAAGAATGCTATGAAGATACTTGCCTGAATTGATAGGGAGAAATTGCTCATCAAGGTTTTTTTGTAGGGCCATGTAAATGTCTTTGCCTGAATAGAAGGTCATCTAAAATTTTTGAAGAAAATTATCTCCATTAATTTGGATTTTAACTACACAAGGAAACTTCACTTCACTTATAAACTCATTGTACAAGGTAATCTGTATGCTATCTTTCCAAGATAATTTTCAAAATGTTAAAAATCCTCTGAGAATAAATTCCATGGAAAGATCTCATTATTACACTTCTGTTGAGAAAAACCCTATTTTTTCTTTTTTTTTTTTTTTTTAATTTCTGAAATCCAATCCAGTTTGCAAATTTAAGACAAGCATAATTTCCCTTTCACTCCAAAGTCTCCCCTCATCTATAGTAATTAATTTTTAAAATACTTTAGTATAATAGGGACTAAAGCTAGAAGGAAAGTTTGAGATTTTTCTTCCTTATTCTTATGAGACACAAGTAGTATATGCTATTAATAGCATAACTGAAATTTAAAACCACTTTTTCTGATGTCCAATTATGCATTCATTTAATAAACATTTATTAAGCCCCTACAATACTCACATTGTACTCATCTCCAGAGATGACAAAAAAGGAAAGAATTTAATGATCTTTAAATCTAGCATTCAAAATATGTAATCGCATTACTAATTTCCAATGGTTACTAAGCTAAGGAAATTATAGTCCTAATTTTCTTTTAATTAGAGTGAGATATTTCATAGCAGGAGCAGTTAGTAGATAGCAGAAGACTTTTTTTCTTCTCTTGGTACAGCGAAGCACAAAGGTGACATATAAATGTAGTCTCCAGTTGCATATACTTTAGTAAAATTTCCTATCACCCATTAAAATATTACAATTTTTTGATAAATAAGAAATACTTTGTAAAAATAAAAAAAGACAGAGAACTTTCTAAAAGTTCAAGTAGTGAAAATTTAAATTTGAATCACAGAACCATAGCAGCTTCTTTTACCTAATATAGTATTTAAAGTGGTAAAGTAACACCTTATTTCTTCCCCTTCCAAAAGTGCCAATCTTTATTTATAATACCTTCATAATATCTTTCCCATCTCTTCACAATACCTCTTCATAGCTTTCTAATTGATCTTTATGCTTCAAGAACCTACCTTCTCCCAACCAACCTACATATAACTGCCAAACATATCATGAAAGCAGTTGGGATAGTGCTATTTTCCTACTGACTATGCAAAAAATAAAGCCCTTTCCCTCTCACATAAAATATTAAATCTACTGTTTGCTATATAAAGCTCTTCATCATTTAGTAAGTCTTCTTTCCTGAATGATTACATAAATAGTTTTCTTTTACATACTCTGTATGTAAACTGTCCCACTCACTATTCTTAGAAAACAAACATTCCATCTCCCAGAACAATGCCTTTGGATAGGTTACTGTCTGTTCCTGGATTACATTTCCTTCTTTTTCTTACACTTAGAATCTTTATATTTCCTTTAAAACTCAGCTCAATTGCCCAGAAGTCCCATATCAGGTCTTCTCCCATACCTCAAGTTGATTATATTTCCTCTTTGAAATTAATTACTTAACTTGTGTGTTTATAAACTACATAAATACATGCATACACTTATTATTCTTTACATATATATATGCATATATATATATAAATATATGTATGACATTTCCTATAAATGCAATATATGATATTTGAGAGTACCTCTTTTCCTTTTGTATTCCCAGTACCTAGTTCAAGGCTTGGTTTACAGTAGATGCTTATCAAACACTTTCTGAATGAAAGCTGTCCCAAAATATATTTATGGATAGATACTTCAGATGCTTGCATTGCAATTGTGTTAATCAGAGAATATCTCTTCACTTGATTGACAAAATGATACATTATTCTTATTTGCATCTGGGATCTTATATGACATGTATTATGGTGTCAGAAATTGAGGCTAACCCTATGGCTTAGTCAATAGTGCTTACTTCTATTCAATAGATGACACAATAAGAAACCTGATCTCTTCTTTGTCAATTAGTTTCCAGAAGCAAAAGAAAAGGATTCAAAGAGCATGCAAGATTTGGAATCCAATGACTTGGATTAAATTATTGACCTTCCTATATTACCTATCCTAACTCTGTGGATATACAGTAGATCAGTTTGCCTTTATCAGCATTAATTCTCTTAAGAATAAATTAATGACAATAGCACATATTCTATGATAAGAGCACATAACATAACAGCTATTGTTAGGAATGAGTTTTGAAAGTCTTAAAGTCATATAGAAAGGTGTGATAAATCTACAGAAATCTGCTTTAGAGAATACTTGTCAGTTGATGCCATACTTTCAGCCTAAATATTTGCTTGAGGGTAATAAAGCCTAAAAATTAATAATTAGCTGATATCCCTTTCCACAAATTATTTAAACTAAATTGACTTAAATATATATCTTTTGTTATAGAGGGAACTTTCTGATCACCAGCAGGTGGCAAACAACTTTCAGAGCAGATTACTTCAGCATAAAGTACAGTACAAAGAAAAAAAAAATAGCTCTGGGTTTTAGAGTTGCAAGATATTTTAAAGATCTGAGGAAATTAAATGTATAGGTCTTTGTTTGCTTCAGGTCACATGTAATGTTCTGGTTAGCTTTCTGGAGATCTCCTGACAAGTACTGTTTTCAGCAGAATAATCACCACAAGAATAGTCAGGGATAAAGTCCAAAAGTCTTTATTGTCTCCTTCACAGTCTGTCTCCTTTGTCTGGAGCCTGCCAGCTTTCTGGAGGACCTTCCATGGGGGCCTTAGTCTCAGTGGAGAAATGAAGATAGACCACCATGTTGGTAGAAGGTGGGAGATCAAATGTCTCTCTCTCAGCTCTTGTTGGCTCTTCTACACTCATCATCATAGGTGTCAATCTTGTAGAATTATATTAAGTACTAAGTACATGTAAACTAGAGAATCATTATCTTAATTCCACTGAATTAACACTTTGTTTCAAGTATACTTCTCCAGAGTTCTGTCCTTTACAATCACATAAATAACATGAATAACCATGCTAGATGGCATGATAGCTACTAGGTCAGGAGTAAAGAAAACCTGAGTTCAAATCTAGCCGCAGAAACTAGTTGTGTATACCGGGGAAAATCACTCCATTTTGTTTACCACAGTTATCCCCTCTATAAAATTAGCTGGAAAAGAAAGTTGCAAACCATTTCATTATCTTTGCCCAGAATGCAAAAATGGGATCAGGAGATGTTAGGTTCCTTACTAGGTGCTAAGTTGGGACTTAACAATTCTCTAGCTCAGAGTTCACAAGTTTAGTTCAAACCTTTAAAAGAGTTTACACTTTTAAAAGGAGCTAGCTCATTGGTTGTAAAGGAGTTCCCACAAGCCCTTGGGAGTACCCACAGGCCCCTTCTCTGGGAGGATTTAAGGAGCCAGGATTCAGGAAAAAGCGGATTCCAGAGTCTACCTTCATGCTGACTGGAGGCTTTGGATTTAGAGGGAGGTATAGACTGAAGCTGGCTGGTGAGATTCTGAAGAAAGGATTCAAGACTTTGAAAGAGACAATACAGAACTAAAGCCAAGGCTGCCTCCCCAGAAGCTCTCCAAGAGATCTCCTCCCAAAGAATGATTGCAAATCTAGAGACAACAGAACATTACAATGAAGAATTGGACATAACAAGAATAACCAAGGGCTCAAACTAAATTATATGAGACTCATTCTGCTGGTGAAGAATGGATCATGATATGTGAAAGAAGGAGTTGGTAAAAGTTTAGCAGCATGAAGCAATTAATCTCAACCAATGAAAATAGTCTTGTGCAACTGGATTTGAGTTTTTAGATACACATGTAACAGTCAAGACTTAAATGCATATTGTCAATTTAAATCCAGGAATCTTAACTTAATACCATATGTCATTTTGTGAAAGGTTCTTCTCAAACATTTTTCTCTTGTAATATTCTTCAGAATTTTTTTTCTTTGTTAAAGCTTTTTATTCATATTTTGGGGCAAAGAAAATTATTTAATAGAATATAAAATCTTTAAGTAAATTACTTTTTTCCTTGAATTTTCCAAATTGCTCTCCAGAATGGCTGGATTCTTTCACAACTCCACCAACAATGTATCAGTGTCCCAGTTTTCCCACATCCTCTCCAACATTCATCATTATTTGTTCCTGTCATCTTAGCCAATCTGAAAGGTGTGTAGTGGTATCTCAGAGTTGTCTTAATTTGCATTTCTCTGATCAGTAGTGATTTGGAACATTCTTTCATATGAGTGGAAATAGTTTCAATTTCATCATCTGAAAATTGTCTGTTCATATCCTTTGACCATTTATCAATTGGAGAATGGTTTGGTTTCCTATAAATTAGGGTCAGTTCTCTATATATTTTGGAAATGAGACCTTTGTCAGAACCTTTCCTTTTAAAAATATTTTCCCAATTTGTTACTTCCTTTCTAATCTGGTTTGCATGAGTATTGTTTGTACTGAAACTTTTTAGTTTGATGTAATCAAAATCTTCTATTTTGTGATCAATAATGATCTCTAGTTCTCCTCTGGTCATAAATTCCTTCCTCCTCCACAGGTCTGAGAGGTAGACTATTCTCTGTTCCTCTAATCTATTTATGATCTCATTCTTTATGCCTAAATCATGGACCCATTTTGATCTTATCTTGGTATATGGTGTTAAGTGTGGGTCCATATCTAATTTCTGCCATACTAATTTCCAGTTTTCCCAACAGTTTTTTCCAAATAATGAATTTTTGTCCCTAATGTTGGTATCTTTGGGTTTGTCAAAGATTAGATTGCTATAGATGTACCCTTTTTTGTCCTTTGTATCTAATCTGTTCCACTGATCTACCATTCTATTTCTTAGCCAGTACCAAATGGTGTTGGTGACTGCTGCTATATAATATAGCTTTAGATCAGGTACACTTAGACCACCTTCCTCTGACGTTTGTTTTCATTAGTTCCCTTGCAATTCTCGACCTTTTATTCTTCCATATGAATTTTGTTGTTATTTTTTCTAGGTCATTAAAACAGTTTTTTGGGAGTCTGATTGGTATAGCACTAAATAAATAGATTAGTTTGGGGATTATTGTCATTATTATATTCGCTTGGCCTATCCAAGAGGACTGAATGTCTTTCCAATTATTTAAATCTGACTTTATTTTTGTGGCAAGTGTTTTGTAATTTTTCTCATATAATTCCTGACTATTCTTGGGTAGATGGATTCCCAAATACTTTATACTCTCAACATTTGTTTGGAATGGAATTTCTCTTTGTGTTTCTTGCTGTTGCATTTTGCTGGTGATATATAAGAATGCTGAGGATTTATGTGGATTTATTTTGTATCTTGACACTTTGCTAAAATTCTGAATTATTTCTAATAGCTTTTTAGCAGAGTCTTTGGGGTTCTCTAAGTATACCATCATGTCATCTGCAAAGAGTGATAGTTTGATTTCCTCATTTCCTACTCTAATTCCTTGAATCTCTTTCTGGGCTCCAATTGCCGAGGCTAGCATTTCTAGTACTATATTGAATAGTAATGGTGATAGTGGGCAAACTTGTTTCACTCCTGATATTACTGGGAAAGGTTGCAGTTTATTTCTATTGCATATTATGCTTACTGACGGTCTTAAATATATGCTCCTGATTATTCTAAGGAATAATCCATTTATTCCTATACTCTCAAGAGTTTTTAGTAGGAATGGATGTTGGATTTTGTCAAATGCTTTTTCTGCATCTATTGAGATGATTATATGGTTTTTATTAATTTGATTATGAATAAGGTCAATTATACTAATAGTTTTCCTAATATTAAACCAGCCCTGCATTCCTGGTATGAATCGTACTTGATCATAGTGTATTATCCTGGGGATGATTTTCTGAAGTCTTTTTGCTAATATCTTATTTAAGATTTTAGCATCAATATTCATTAAGGAAATTGGTCTATAATTTTCTTTCTTAGTTTTCGATCGACCTGGTTTAGGTATCAGTACCATGTCTGTGTCATAAAAGGAGTTTGGTAGGACTCCTTCATTCCCTATTTTTTCAAATAGTTTATATAGCATTGGGGCTAATTGTTCTTTAAATGTTTGGTAGAATTCACATGTAAATCCATCTGGTCCAGGGGATTTTTTCCTGGGGAGTTGATTAATAGCTTGCTCTATTTCTTTTTCTGAAATGGGACTATTTAAGCAATTTATTTCCTCCTCTCTTAATCTAGGAAGCCTATATTTTTGGAGGAAGTCATCCATTTCACTTAAGTTATCAAATTTATTGGCATAAAGTTGGGCAAAGTAACTCCTTATTATTTCTCTAATTTCCTCTTCATTGGTGGAAAGATCCCCCTTTTCATTTGTAAGACTAACAATTTGATTTTCCTCTTTCTTTTTTCTGATCAGATTTACCGAAGGTTTATCTATTTTATTGGCTTTTTCATAAAACCAACTCTTCGTTTTATTTATTAATTCAATAGTTTTTTTACTTTCAATATTATTGATTTCTCCTTTTAATTTTTGTATTTCAAGTTTAATTTTTGGTTGGGGGTTTTTAATTTGGTCTTTTTCTAGCCTTTTAAGTTGCAAGCCCAATTCGTTAATCTTCTCTTTCTCTATTTTCTTCAAATAAGCTTCTAAAGATATAAAATTTCCCCTTATTACTGGTTTAGCTGCATCCCACAGATTTTGGTATGATGTCTCATCATTGTCATTATCTTGGGTGAAATTATTAATTGTTTCTATAATTTGCTCTTTCACCCAGTCATTCTTTAAGATGAGATTATTCAGTTTCCAATTACTTTTTGGTATATTTATCCCTAACTTTTTACTGAATGTAGCTTTTATTGCATTGTGGTCTGAGAAGAAGGCATTTATTATTTCTGCCTTCCTACATTTAATTTTGAGATCTTTATGTCCTAATATGGTCAATTTTTGTATAGGATCCATGAACTGCTGAGAAGAAAGTATATTCCTTTCTATTGCCATTCAGTTTTCTCCAAAGGTCTATCATACCTAATTTTTCTAATGTTCTATTTACTTTTTAAATTTCTTTCTTTTTTGTTTTGTGGTTTGATTTGTCTAAATCTGAGAGTACAAGGTTGAGATCTCCCACTAGTATAGTTTTACTGTCTATTTCTTCTTGCAACTCTCTTAATTTTTCCTTTAGAAAGTTAGATGCTATACCACTTGGTGCATATATGTTTAGTATCGATATGGCTTCATTATTTATGCTACCTTTCAGCAAGATATAGTTTCGTTCCTTATCTCTTTTAATTAGATCAACTTCTGCTTTTGCTTGATCTGAGATAAGGATAGCTACCCCTGCTTTTTTGGCTTTACCTGAAGCATAATAGATTCTGCTCCAGCCTTTTACCTTTACTCTACATGTATCTCCCTGCTTTAAGTGTGTTTCCTGTAAACAACATATTGTAGGGTTCTGATTTTTGATCCAGTCTGCTATCCGTCTCTGTTTGATGGGAGCATTCATCCCATTCACATTTACAGTTAAAATGACTAATTCTGTATTTCCTGCCATAATATTATCCCCAGATTATGCTTTTTCCCTTGACCCCCATGAACCCCTTCCCCAATATTTAATTTATAGACCCCCCTTGTGACACGCAGCCCTCCCTTTTTTTTTAGTATCCCTCCCCCCTCCCTCCACGTCCCTTCCCTTATTCTCCTTTTCCTTTTCCCTTTTCCTCTCCCCCCTTTTAATGAGGTGAGAGAGAATTCTCTGAAAAACAAATATGACAATTATTTACTCTTTGAGCCTCTTCTGATGAGAGTAAGATTTACACAATGATTCTCCCCCTCTCTAAATTCCCTCAGATATCATGTATTTTCTATGCCTCTTCCTGGGATGTAGTTTCCCTCTTTTTATCACTCCCTCCCCTTTTTCTGATACTACTCCCTTCCCTTTACTACACCCTCTCCTTTTTTTTTTTCTTTTATATGAGTAAAATCAAATTATCCATGCGTACTTTCTATATACCCACAACACAGTTATAGTTCTCATGGGTTCTGTGTACCTTTTTCTGTTTCTCTTCAGTCTTGTGGATGTAGAACAAATTTTTTGTTTAAGTCTGGTTTTTTTCTTAGAGACATATGGAATTCCTCTATTTCATTGAATGACCATCTTCTTCCATGGAAAAAGATGCTAAACTTAGCTGGGTAGTTTATTCTTGGTTGCAATCCTTGATCTTTTGCCTTTCGGAATATCAGGTTGCAGGCCCTTCTATCTTTTAGTGTGGAGGCAGCCAGATCTTGTGTGACCCTTATTGTGGCACCTTGGTATTTAAATTGTTTTTTTCTAGCTGCTTGCAGGATTTTCTCCTTTGTGTGGAAATTCTGCAGCTTAGCCAAAATATTCCGTGGTGTTCTTTTTTTAGGGTCTATTTCAGAAGGAGTTCGATGAATTCTTTCCACATCTACTTTCCCCTCTGTTTCTATTATCTCTGGACAGTTCTCTTTGATAATTTCCTGTAAAATAGAATCTAGGCTCTTTTTTTGGTCATAGTTTTCGGGAAGTCCAATGATCCGCAGATTATCTCTCCTAGATCTATTTTCCAGGTCTATAGATTTTCCCAGTAAGTATTTGACGTTATTCTCCAGCTTTTCATTTTTTTTTTTTTTGTTTTGTTTTGTTTTGTTTGACTGATTCTTGGGTTCTCAATGCATCATTCATTTCTATTTGTTCCATCCTGAATTTTAAGGAGTTATTTTCTTCTTTCACAGTTTTTAGTTCTTTTTGTAAATGCCCAATTTTGTTTTTAAGTCAGTTATTTTGCTCTATTGAAATTTTTTTCCATTTCCCTAATTTTTTTTTCAGAATTATTTTCTTTTTCCAATTCAGAAATCCTATTTTCTTGGGACTTTTTTATCTTATCCAATTCAGAAATCCTACTTTCCTGTGATTTTTTTTACCTTTTCTAATTCACTAATTTTGTTTCCCTGCATCTCCTGTGAATTCTTTAGTTTTTTCCAACTCCAATTTCATAGCTTCTCTTTCCTTTCCCCATTTTTCTTCAAAGTCTTTTAACTTTTTAATAGTCTCTTCAAGTAGAGAGTTATGTGATGGGGGGCAGGAACCCTTTTAGGTTGTTATCTGCTGACTCTCTGCTGTTAACTTCCTCGGGGTTGGATACCCGCTCTTTCTCTGTGTAGAAGGAATCTATAGTTTTTTTGGGCTTTTTGCTCATACTTAAAAAATCTTTTGGGGTCTGTCCCTGGGGTAGGAAATTATTTATTTATTTATTTACCAGCTTCCTCCCAGACTGGATGGATGCAGCGGCCCCTGCGCCTGAGCTAAGAGAGAACTCTGGGAGAGAGTTCCCCACCCCCTCCCTGGAAGTGCCTCAGAGGTGACTAGCACTGCTGTGCCTTGAGGGCGCTGTGTTCTAGTGGCTTCCCTGACTTTTGAGATTGAAGTAAAGAAGGCACAAAGCCGGCCTATGCTTCCTGGTGGGGCGTGGATGTCTGCAGCAGGTGATGTGAAAAGCCCTTGTGCTCAAACTGGAAGTGTCTGCCAGAAACTGTGGTCCCTAGTTCAAAGGTACTGCTTCTCTGGGACTTCTGTTCCACTGTTCCACAGCCTCCAGCCGAGCCAGGCAGTATGAGTTACCGCCCCGCCCACTTTTCAATCTCTTAACTACCCCCAGGTGAAAGCCTGGATTGCCTATGTTGGCCACACCCACAGTGCTGAGATCTGCTGAGTCACCCCTGGGATCCGGGAAGATCCAATCTCGTTTTAAATTTTAAAGTTGCTTAGATTTCTCTTCTGAACTGCTGTATTATAAGCAGAGAAGAGCTAACAGCCTGTGCCAGATTCTTTTATCTCAGTGGCTTCTCTGATCCCAGAGCCCTCCCCAGCGCGACCGGTGCAGTGTGCCACTACTCCACCGTCTGCGCTGGCCTCTCTTCTTCCTCCCCTGGGAGCTGACCTTTCCTGTTGAAACTCCAGATTCTCTTCAGCTGGTAAGTTGTGCTTCCAGTCCTTGTGGATTCAATCAGTCCAGTGCTATTTCTGAGGCTGATTATATCTAGTTGGTTGTGAGGGAAGAAAGGAGCTTACACAGTCTTGTGTATCTTCTCCGCCATCTTGGCTCTGCCCCCTATAAAACATTTTCCACAAAAAACAATTGGAAAAATAACAAGTACTCTTAGATAGGTTGAGCAAATATAATAAATATGACAATACTATCTAAACTTACCTACTTATTCAGTGCTATATCAAACACCCAAGAAACTATTTTACTGACCTAGATAATAATATGTAGATAATTGAATCAACTTTATAAAAATTCAAGCCTTTCTCCAATTGATAAATTGTCAAAGGATATGAACAATTTCAGATGAAGAAATTGAAACTATTTGTATTCATATGAAAAGGAGTTTTAAATGACTATTGATCAGAGAAATGCAAAATAAGGCAACTCTGAGATACCACTACACAAATCTTCAATTGGCTAAGATGACAGGAAAAGATAATAACGAATGTTGGAGGGGATGTGGGAAAACTGGGGACACTGATGTATTGTTGGTGGAGCTGTGAAAAAATCTGGACATTCTGGAGAGCAATTTGGAACTATACTCAAAAAGTTGTCAAACTGTGCTACCCTTTGATCCAGCAGGCTTATATCCCAAAGAGATATTAAAGAAGGGAAAGGGACTTGTATGTGCAAAAATGTTTGTGGCAGCCCTTTTTGTAGTGGCTAGAAACTGAAAATTGAATGCCCATCAACTGGAGAATGGCTGAGTAAAGTATGGTATACGAATGTTATGGAATATTATTGTTCTATAAAAACGACCAGCAGGATGATTTCAGAGAGTTCTAGAGAGACTTAGATGAACTGATGCTAAGTGAAATGAGCAGAACCAGAAGATTATTATACACTTCAACAACAATAATATATGAGGATCAATTCTTATGAAAGTGGCTATCTTCCACAATGAAAGGATTCAAATCATTTCCAATTGATCAGTAATAAAAAGAACCAGCTACACCCAGTGAAAAAACATTGAGAAATGAGTGTGTACCACAACATAGCATTTACACTTTTTCTGTTATTGTTTGCTTGCATTTTTGTTTTTCTTCCCAGGTCATTTTTACCTGCTTTCTAAACCTGATTTTTCTTTTGTAACAAGACAACTGTATAAATATGTATACTTATATTTTATTTAACATATACTTTAATAACATATTTAACATATATGGGACTACCTGCCACTTAGGTGAGGATATGAAGGGAAGGAGGGGAAAAGTTGGAACAGAATTTTTTGCAAGAGTCAATGTTGAAAAATTCCCCATTCATATGTTTTGTCAATAAAAAAAAAAAAAATAAAAATAAAATAAAAAAACCTATAATAAAAATAAATAAATAACAAAAAAGAGGAAAAAGGAAAAAAAGAGAAATATCCTATTTTAGTATGAGAGAATATTCAATCCCCTAGTTCTACAACATAGAAGTAGCTAGCTGTCAATCTAGCTTGGATAGCAGTCACATGATTTGGATATGTGTTAACTTTAGCAAGACATTAGCTAGTTAGCTGTTATTATTTGGAGTTAGGCAATTCAAATCACCAATGCATAAGCTTTAGCAAGGCCAAATTAGTCTTTGTTTTAATGTTTCAATGTTCCTAGCCTTGCTTGCTCCTTGATGAAAAGAATTGCTTTATTTTTAAGCTTCTAATCTAACCTTGTGCCGAGCATAGAACCTTGGCACATAATAAGTACTTAATAAATTCATGTTGAATTGAAATAGAAGATGGTACTTTAGTTGGAGTGGAAAAAGAAAGGATATATCTAATGAAAATGAAGTTGAAATTCTATTTTAATAGTGGAGAACTGGGTAGCCCAAGACAAGGAAGTGACATTCAATAAAAATAAAATGATACATGGAAAATGATTTAATTTTCATGGAAGAAGATTTGCATGAGCCATAGGTTTTACTATAATAGGCTGTACTTGGATTGCAGAAAAGCTCAAAGGTCTTCCATGGCTATTAAAGTAGTCTAGTTGGGAATAAGACCTGCACAAAAATCATTGGGGTGGAAGTAGATAGAAAAGATCATGGAATCCTTAGGATTTAAAACTAGAAGGAAACTTAGAAATGATTTAGTGTAAGAGTTCTTAACATGGATTCCATAAATGTTTGTAGTTGTTTTTGTAATTGCATTACAAGGTTTTTACTTTCCTTTATAGTTATAGTTCCTTTATAGTTTCTTTTATGCATTTAAAATATTATTTTGAGAAGGGAATCCAAATATTTTCTTGGAGTATAAAAGAGTCCATGACATAAAGAGATTAAGAATTTCTAATTTAATACAATGTCCCCTTCCTCCTCCTTTGACAGAGGAGAAAACTGAAGACTGAGAAAGATCTGTACACTATCTGGATCCTTATATTGTAGTTATTCCTCCATGCAAGCACCAGTTTCTCTAAGACTTAGGAAATGCAGTTGTTTATCCATCCTTATATTTGAGCTGTTTTAATGGCATCCATGTATCTGACATTGACCACTAGAGATAGGAACTGGTTTTGTGCCAGTGATCATAAAGGTGTACCAACAATCTCTCTGAAAGAGTTTGATTGATCTCTTAAGGCATAACTCATGCCTAGTCAGCTATACTGCACAAACCATTTGTCTCAGATGTTTTAGCAATATGCTTCATTGTTTCATTTAAGATTGTTAATCTTGAATCTCATAATCTCTTTTTCCTTCTATTTCCCCCAGCAACCCTTTCCCTGGATATCTCAACAAAGCTCATCACCATTACTTCTGAATATCTGCATTTTATAGTCCTGGAACTCACTGCCATAGCCAACCATTTCTGGTCCTTCTGTTATCTACCCTGACTACCTCTTCAAAAGGGATTATAAATTGATCCCTAGCTTTTTGTTTGATAGGATTTCACTTCCTGTCATTATTCTGATATCCTCAAATGAAATTTAATGGTCATACATATAAAACATTAGGTTTTTCAGAAAAGATAATACAGAAGTACAAAATCAACCTATCAAAAAATATTTGTTAAGTACCTATAATGTGCTAGATAATATTATAGGTCCTGAAAATACTGTGAGTACTGGTCATTTGAACTTTAAGGCTTACAGTGTATCTCTAGAAAATTCTTTAATTCAGCATCCTGAGCTGTTCTTCTTGGGTCTGAGGAGGAATGGAGATAATAGTGGAAATTAAATGATCCCATTTGGCTTCCTATTCCCCTTTATGATGCCTAGCTATATCTTTCCTGATTGTGAGTGGAAACTAATTGGCATTTGGTGGGGATTAGCTGGTCCCTTTTGCACATGAGTAGCTTCCCTGAACAATGGGTAGAAGGGCTGGATTACAAGCAGGATCAATAATCTAAGAGATGCTACCATTACCAGATATTTAGTGTATATCTTCTTGTTGGGGACAATTGATCAGCAGTTGCTGCTGACAACAATAAGGAAAAAATTCACCTTTTCCACATGTATATTTCCTTTCAGTGGAGGCTGTGGGTGATAGTCTGGAAGCAGATTTGGTGGTTTATATCTGAGACTCTTGAGAATCAGTATACTAGGCCTATCTCCATCAGTGTCTGTGGGTAAATGGTTCTCAAATTGATGAGAGTAATTTGATTTCCCTGGTGCATGCTTCCTCTTGTCTCTTCTTGCTACTTTTTTTCTTGGCCAGAAAAAAGCTAACTGTCAATAATCAAATGATATTTGTGCCATTTTAAAAGTATGGCCCTAAGTGTTTTGGAATGACTATAGTCTACAAATGTGGTAGGAAGAAATTTCAGAATTGAGTTTACTTAGTGTATAATTATGACAATTCCTTGGGTTCAAAATGCCCAGTTCCATAAGTAAAAACAATGCAATAGAACATATGTAAGTTTTTAAACAGGAATCTTCTAAAAAAAAAAAAAAAAAAAGCAACCTACCAAATCAATGGTATTCTATTTTTACGTGTCTTTTTTTTTTTTTTTTTTTTTTTTTTTACTTTAGAGTAAGAACATATTTCAAAATCATAATAGCTAGAGTCCTGAATGGCTATAAAAGCTGGTTTGGAGAAAGAGAGGAGGGTTTAAGACAGGATATAGAAAGGGAATGCTTTCAGTAAATGTTGTTTGCATTTAACTATGAAATTATACACAGCATATCTGAGAGATAGTCTATGCAGTCATTTGAGTATTTGTCCTTTCAGCATGAAATTTATAAACACTCAACATATAAATGTTGTAGGTTTCCATGTGCTGTGATGTGAAGTAGAACAGAAGCATCTTTATTCACAGGAGAATGAATGGTAGAAACTACAAACTGTTAGCCAAGGTAGAGGAAGAAATTATCCAAGAAATGCATACTATTTATAGATATACTGCTCTTTTTAAAAGGTTTGTTATCCCCATACCTTTTTAAATACAGTCCTAGAATTAAAATCTCATATTATTTTATTTTTTATCGTTGTAGTTGGGGAAGGGATGTGGGGAATTGGAACCAATATGATTTTAGAGAAGAAAAAATAATTAAGGCACAGATAAAACAAATCCAGTATAAATATTTACAAAATAAAAAACAATGCAATTTTTCTACTATACAAAGAAGGCTGTAAAAAACCAACACATATACAAAGTAGTAAGTGATGTTCAAGGAAAAGAAGATTACTTAGCATTTTAAGAATAATGGAGAGTCTTTTCCAGAGGAAGCAACATTTGAATGAGGCATTGAATGGTTTATTCAATCATTCAATTGATAAACAACATTAATTGAATACCAACTATATACCAAGCCATGCTAAGCTTTGGAGATACAAAGATAAATATGAAGCAAAAAGTTGGCACACACACACACACACACACACACACAGAAACAAACATAATAAATGCTATGTGGACCCAGAAAGGACTGAAATTGGAGATGGCATTTGAGCTGAGCTTTGAAGGGAGCTAAGGAACATAAAAAGGGAATTCAGAAGGGAATGTATAAAGGAGAGACAGTATGTGCAAAGATGTGTAGATAGGAGATGGAATGTTGTGGTGAGGCATACCAAAAAGGCTAATTTATCTGGGTTGAAGAGTGTGTGGAGGAGAGTAAGCCACACAAAGTTTGGAAAGGCAGAGAAAAGCTGGTTTGTAAAATACATTAAATGTCAAAGAAAGTTTGTATTTGAATTTTGGGACAATAGGGTCTTTTTGAATTAACTGAATTGAGGCGCTGGGAAGGCATAAGATAATTGGATGTCTTTTTAAGAATATTCACTTTGTTTGCCACATGGTGAATAGAGAGAGATGGAAGATAGCCCAGGGTGACAAATAATCTGTGCAGATGAACTTGAAAAGTTTAAAGTGTTAAAGAAAGGCATATGTTTATATAATACTATGCATTTATTAATATTATTAATGCATTATGAATTAATAATATGAAATGCCAGCATTTCAAATGATATCATATGAGAAAATGCAATTCTGGACAAGTAGAAATAGGTACGAAACCATAGATATGGGAAAGAAATGGGAAGGTTCAAAGGATTCCAAGTTTGTATAGTCTAGTTTGGAAGAGCTTAGTGGATATTAAAGGAAACATTGTAAGATTTGTGCTCATAGCACAAATGTTGTTCAGTTGTTTCTAATCATGTCTAACTTTTCATGACCCCATTTGGGATTTTCTTGGCAAGGGACCAAAACAGTTTGCCATTTCCTTTTCCAGCTCATTTTATTGATAAAGAAATTGAAGTAAACAGGATTGCCCAGGGTCACACAGCTAATAAGTATCTATGGTCCAACTTGAACTCAGGAAGAAAAAAAATTTGACTCTAGTTCCAGCACTGTAACAACTGTACAATTAGCAGGGCCATATAAAAATAGTACCTACTGCACAGAAGTAATGAACTTCTCCATTGATCTAAGGGGATTGTTTGCTCCTTATTCCGTAGAATTGAGGTACCAATGAAGTTTTTGAGCAGAGGTGATAATATTATATCCTGTACATTTGGGAGATAAATATGAGTTATATGAAAGATAAGTTATCTAGATAACATTAAAAGAAGGAATAAGTCATTATATTAAAGTACACAATGAGTTGATTCAACTTAAGACATATTTAGTGCATACAGAAATATAAAGACTGTGAATATGCTGTTTGTTTGTCAGCATGAATCTCATTTGTCAAAGTTGACAATTGGATTCACTTTCCAGTGTATTCTATTTCCCTTTCTTGCTTTACAGCTCCTTTTTATGTATTTTCTTTCCCTATTAGAAGGTAAACTCCTTGAGATAAGGAAGCATCTTGTTTTCATATCCCCAGCATTTAGCAGGGTACCCAGATCATGACAAGCACTTAACAGATTCTATCTCTGCCTCTACTGTTTTTTTTTTCTATGTTAGTCTTAATCTCTCCTTTCATCTCCTTTATTTCCTTTCCTTTCCCTCTCCTTGCCTCTCCTATTGTCTCTCTTGCTTTGTCCTCATTAAGTATTCTATCCCAGTCATATAAACTGATTATATAGTGGATACAAAAGGTAACCACATAATCAAGAAGACCTAAATTCAAATTTCGCTCTTACACTTAATAGATGTATGATCCTGGTTAAGTTCCTAAAACTCTTAATGTTCTCAGGCAACTCTTCAAGTTCATTAATCACAAAAGTCAGAAATACTCATTGGGAATTCTTGAATCAATTAAATCATAGGTCTAGATTTCTATCTCACATTTTACATAATTCCTTTACCCCACTGAAATATAGCAGGCTTGGGATAAATACATGGCACATAAAAATAAAATAGTTTCTGCTCTTAAACACAACAACAATAGCATAACCTTAAATTTAACTGGGAGACACAACAAATATCTAGGTGAATATAAAGTGTATTAAAATATTTTTTATTATTAATTCACCTCTGAAATGAACTCAGGAAAGGCCTAGAAATGGAAATAGCACTTGAATTGAGACTTGAAAGGAGCAGTAGTTTCCAAGACTTGAAGGTGATGAGTGAAAGGATTTCAGGCAGAGGTAGAGGTATGCAGAGGTAAAAGATGAAATGTCATCTATGGGTAAAGCCAAAAAATGGAATTAGGAAATTGAAATGAACATGAGATATTTGAAAGGTAGAATCAAAAGGTCTTTATCCTTTATAGAATGGGAGCAAATGGGATGAAGAGAATCAAGTATTTTGTTAGTAGGGAATAATAGAACGAGTCTCTTGTATAGTGGGAAGACATATTTAGGGTTGATGGGAGGATAATATTAGAGCCTGGGAATCTTGAAGTTGGAATACTTTTAACAAGAAGTGAATAGATCTCAAAAAGAGTAATAATTATGTATATATATATATATATATATATACATATATATATGTATATATATATATATACACACACATATTATGAGGCAATATATTTGTGTGTATATATATGTGTTTGTGTGTGTGTATGTATGTATGTATGTATGTGTGTATGTATAGATAGATAGAAGTATATAAACACCTAGTCTTTTAAAGGTTTCATAAGCTACCCCCTTCCTGCAAGTGAAATTGCTTAGTGGATAGAATTCTGATCCTGAATCAGGAAACCTTGAATTCCAATTCAGCCTTAGTTAGCTATTTAATCCATGGGCAAATCATTTAACTTCCCTTCTTTCCTTTTTCCCTTCCCTTCCCTGTACTGTGCTTTCCAGAGCCCCCAAGTTGTGGTGCAAAAATGTACTGTGTTTTCCAGAGCCTGTGGATCGCCAAAATATACTGTCTAGACTAATTCTCTGGAGGATCTCGGGACCAGTCTTTGAGTCCTTGGTCTTAAAGAAGGAGTGATGAGGCAAGGACCCATGAGGATGGGCAAATATGTAACCCATTTATTTCAAATTCTCAGCTCTAAATTCCTTAGTACAATTACATCACTACAGCACACTGAGCATGTGCCAACTATAAGCATGCTGCTATTAATATGTAAATGCATCTTTTATTGTAAGTATCTCTGTTTCAAATAGAACATAAATTATCAGCCCCCTCTTCCCCTCCACCAACCTTCTTAGGAAGGGTGAGACACCTCAAAGGAAGATAAGAGCCCAACCAGACATTATCAATAGGCTCCCTCTGGGCTGAAGGGTCTATACCTCATTGAGAATTTCCCCACAGTCTGTGGCTCTATGCCCTTTCCTTCCCTTCCTTTCCCTTCCCTTCCCTGAAACCTGAGCTAATATTCCATCTTCTATAAGATTTTCCAATCTTCCATTATCTTGGTGTTTTCCTTCTGAGACCACCTCTCATTTATCCTGTTGTGCATAATTGTTTGCATTTCTCTTTCCTGTGAGCACATGAGCTCATTGAAAGCAAGGTCTGTTTTCATTTTGTTCTGGTTTGTTTTGTTTTTGTTTTTTGGTTTGTTTCATTGATTTTTTTTTTAATATTGAATGACTGAAGATCAGCTCTATAAGAGGAATCTCTATTTTTAATAGAGGGCTCAGTGATTGTTTCAGCATATGTCTTTCAGGATGAGTTTGAGGCTTTGGAGCCAAATAATTTTCCTTCCTGGTAACTCAACAGATTGCTCATTTTTTCAAAGAGATCTTGCCAGAATAGATTGTGCTTAGATCAAGGATGATTTACCATTCTCAAGAATGAGTTTGTTTTGTTTTAAATAAAGGCTATTTGTGGTGAACTGCAGAAACTTTGCCAAGTGGGAAGAGATCTTTCCTTAAACAAATAAGTGACTTTCAAAGCATGGTCTGAGAAGGAGGTGATCTATGATGTTTACTCTTTCTCTTGACTTGGAAAGCTTGGCTTATAGATTGGCATGGTAAAAAGAGTTTTATAAAGGAGATTAAAGAACTTAGATTCTAGTGAAGCTTTCCTACAAACCCACTATGACAAAATAGAAAAATCAATGTATTTGGAGTCAGGGAGAACTGAATTTAAATAGTACCCCTTATGGATAAAGGCTGAATCAACTTGGTCAAATCATTTAACTTTCATTTTCCTACTTTGTTCTCATTTCATGATCATCATATTGACTCTCCTCACTCCCACTCCTCCAGACAAGAAAAGCTCAATGTCAGAAAACTCATCACCATGGAAATTACTAAGTCTTTGGTTCTCATACATATCTCCTTAAGACCTTCAATTGCATTTGTTTTTTTTTTAATGAAAAGGAGTAAAAGAGCAATAATAAAAACAAACAAACAAACAGCAACAACAAAAAACTGGCCCGAAAGTCTCCCTTTATAGATGCCTCAAAATCTTAACCCACTCTTTATTTCCTAACATCTATTCTGCTTAGATTCAAATCCACCATCATCATATTCTCTATTATACTGCCTTTCAATCTCCTTCTGTGTATTGTCTTTCCCCATTCTATTGAATATAGATAAATATCTATCTACATACATATATATGCACACATACATATTTACACATAGGTGTGGATGTGTAAATATATTTGACCTGCAAAACCTTAGATTCTCTATAATCTATAGACCTATTGGTTGGATTAAATGATCTCTAAAGTCCTCTCAAATTCTAAAATTTTACAAAGCTAACTATTAAAACCTGGTCTTCTAAGTCTATGGCAGGGTTGATATATTATTATATAGATTCATATTTGAGAATATATACATTTGTAAATTATTTCCTTGAGGGAAAAAATCTTTAACTATAATCTTTAGATGGCCAAAGCTTAGAAAAGTAGAACAAAATTGGTGCTCAATACTAACT
This sequence comes from Sminthopsis crassicaudata, assembly GCF_048593235.1. Taxonomy (NCBI): domain Eukaryota; kingdom Metazoa; phylum Chordata; class Mammalia; order Dasyuromorphia; family Dasyuridae; genus Sminthopsis; species Sminthopsis crassicaudata. The sequence goes on along the minus strand of NC_133618.1, from coordinate 203,805,364 downwards.
GTTTGAATGGTTGGCTAACAAACTCTTACTCTACTCAATATTAGCAACCTTTTTATTTCCTAACATTTGACGATACTTTGTCTAGAAGATACTATGACAAACTGGGAACTAAATTAAGCTGAATTAAAGTGCTTAGATAGTTGCAAACTGATCTCTGATGTGTAAGATCTATATCAAAGAAGGAAGCATTTCCATTTTGGGGGATGTCAACAACCTCTGTGGAAAGTGGGAGTTGGACTGAGCCTCTGGTTGTGTCCAGATGATCAATTAGAACTGGACTTTCTGTTTCCCCAGTGACTTATGTTAAAGAACTATCAAGAGACATTAGGAGCTCTATGAAGATATCACTTAGATTCACGGAATGTAATAATTAGAAGGAATTTCAAGACTTTCTGGCCTAAATTATATATAGGAGGTAAATGGAGACTATATATTTGAAGTGCCTGGATTGTATGAGAAGATAGAAAACTAAGTTTGGAGTCAGGAAGAATTGAATTCAATGTCTACCTCAGACATTTACTAGATATCTGACCCAATCATTGGCATTATCAAGTTTAGCTCCACATCACAAAATGGGGATAATGATGGCACCTATCTTATAAAGTTGTTGTGAGAATCAGATGTTGTAAAATGTGAAATGCTTTGCACACCTTAACACATTGCATACAGAATAGCTATTATTAAATATTATCTTTCTGATCACAATACATTTTAAAACATAGCTGACAAACAGTAATCTGGTCTCTCTCTCTGAACAGTTCCATTAATAGGGAACTCACTGATTTCTAAAACAGTCTATTTCATTTTTGGATGGCTTAATTCTTGAAAGTTTTAGTTTTCTCAATATTAAACTTGATATTTCATAAGTTCCATTTGTTGTATAGAAGTAAGTGATGGCAGGTGCTGTTTCTTATCCAAGTTTTTATCTCCCTTAATACCCTCTACAGATATTTGTTTACAGTAGGTGCTTATTACCTGTTTGACTTTTAGGATAAAGTGAAGATGGAAGTGAATAAGCATGTATATAGCATCTATTATGTGTTAGGCACTATGCTAAACCCTTTAGAAGTGTTATATCATTAGATGCTGACAACTTCATCTTTGAGCAACTCTTTGGAGAAGGTGATATAATTATCTCTATTTTACAATTGAGGAAAATGGAGCAAACAGAGGTTACATGATTTGCTCAGGATCACATACCTAGTTAGTATCTCAGGTGCAATTTGAACTCCATTTTCTGATTCTAGTTCCTGTGCTCTATCTGCCATACCACTTTATTGCCTCTAAGCAGAAGTTTAATCTCTCTTCTATGGCAATTCTTCACATGTATGTTTACTATCTTGTAATCTTCCCATGTCTTTGTTCCTTAGACTAAATTAATTGATTTCACACATAGTTTTCTTTGCAATTCAACCACTTTATTGGTATTTCAGTTTTGGTTGTTTTATGAAACATTTTGAATGAGTTCAGTCATTTTGAATCATTACTAAAATACCAACCCCTAAAATCTGAATTATTTTACCATTTGCCAGCCATCTTGAAAGAAAATGGTAATGGTATTTTCAAAAGGGATTATTCTTTACCTGTAATATATTTCAATAAAATTAGATGTTTTAGTGAAATTAAAGAAATGTGTGATTGCATGGAAAGGTCAGGTTTCACAGAACTACTAGCATGATATGGGAAACAAATTGGATTTGTACTTCTGTTGTGGGATGAAGAAACATTAATATGAAGTATTTATTATTAAACAGAGATGTGTGTTGGCTTTTTTGGTCTCAAGTGTCAGTTCTTACACATTAGGATATATTGGTCTTGTGATTTTCTTTCATAAAACTAGCTCCAAACTGAACTTTTACCATTAGAAAGATATTATATAGTTGTTTTCCCTAAAACAAATTGGATTTTTTTTTTCTGAAAACAAAACAAAACGAAACATACTGTGCCTGTTCTTTGTTCTGGAGGTTTTTATCTTAGGAGAAAAACAATAAATCTCTTACTTGAAATACTTTGATTCTTACAGACCTGAGAGTTAAGATTGTGGATTTCTAATATTTAGTTCATTTTCTGATGAGGTAGATGAAATACTCTGTATACACTTCATCCTTCCTTCCTTTCTTTCCTTCCTTCCTTCCTTTCTTCTTTCCTTCTTTTTTTTCCTTCCTTTTTTTTATTCCCTTCTTCCCTCCCTCCTTCTCTCCTTACTTTCTTCATTTTATCCTTCCCTCTCTCCTTCCTTCCTTTTGTCTTCTCTTTACAAATAGCTCTCTTTTGAGATGAGGTGGGGAGCTCATCACATTAGTGATGGACTAAGTGTAGATGTCCAATTAGATTAGCCTTCTCTAGAGCAGAACTCCTGAGATCCATGGCTCATCAACCTCAGCCTTGCTACTAAGAGGTGAGTATCACCTTTTCTTTTTATCTCTAGCAAAGAAAATACATACCAGAACCTAACAGTGGGGTTAGAAGTATCCTTCCTGATTCTCATAGTACCCTTCTTCCTTGTGGACTCTTTGTTTCAACAATCATGGAATCATAACAATAAAATGTAAGCTCTTTGAGAACAGGGAATATTTAATTATTTTCCCTTGTATCATCAATGCCTAAAACACTAGATGACACATAATATGCACTTGATAATGCATGTTGATTCTTTTAACAATTTTAGAATTCAAAATTTGTAAAAACAAAACAAAACAAAAATGTTAATAATCACCTGATCTAGATTGTGGTCTAAGCAACAATTCCTCCTATAAGACAGTAAATAACTACTTATTCAATCTTTTTAAAAAATAATTCAACTAAATGGTACCTTCCCAATTCCCAAGGCAACCCATTTCACTGTTACATTATTTTAATAAATAGGAATGTTATGCTTAGCACAATCACTATTTTCTTTTCAATCTCTCCCTATTGCTCCTGATTCTTTCCTCCGGGATAAAGCAGAACAAATCCCATTTTATTTCCAAATAGTAGTCTTTTGAAATTTTGAAAGACATTTCTATGATCCTACTTAATTTTCTTTTTTCTAGTCTACATTCTCCATCTTCTTCAACTAATCTTCATGTATATAAAAGTGAGTACTGTGTTCATCTCATTGCCATTTGCTGTACAATTATCGAGCTTATCAACATCCTTCCCAAAACCAGGAACCCAAAATTCAATATACCATTGAAGATTGATTTTTAATTTCACAAGTCTTGATGCCTCATTCCCCTTAATATGGCCTGATATTACAATAATTTTCTTATCTGCTATAACAGACTTTTGACATATATTGAACTTGAAGTCCAAAAATTTTCATCTTATTGGAATTGTCTAAAATTGTTCATATGTCAAAATCTTTTTGAAGCATAAATCAGTCATTGAAAATTTGCAAAGCAGGCCATCTATACATTTATGCTGAGTTGACTGCGTTGTAGTATGGATGAAAGGCTCTAAACTCTTCCTCATCTCCTACAAAGGGAATCTTGATCAGTCACTGATAATGAGGTTTAAACTGTCACTGGTTACTCTCAGAAAAGAGATTTTCCTATACTTTCTCTCCTACATTCCAGGAAATAAGGGCAGTGTGGAAAGATGATGAATTTCAGTGAAGCTAAAGGTTCTCAACAATCAATGTTTATTAGAACACAATAACCCTAAAATGTTTTTCTTTCAAAATGTCCATGTTAGAGGAAACATAACAATTCCTCAGGAGATATGAGGTTTGATCTTGCCTCTGACTCAATCAATCTCCAAGTATTAATTAATGATACATCAGGCATTCTAATAAGTTCTAAGTACACAAAGACCAATTTGAAACAATTTTTTGCTCTTAAAGGAACTTGCTCTGTAGCTGATGGAGAAAGCAGAAATAAACACAGGCTCACCTACAAATCAGACACAAGGCATTTTGGAAGAGGCTGGGTCATATTGGTAGTTGGAATAATTGGGAAAACTTCACAAAGAAAAGGGTAGTTGAAGGGAGACTTGTTAAAACTAGGCATCCAATAAAGAAGCAGAGAATTAAGGAGGAAATAAATTATAAGCTTGAATGAAGATCAGTGAAAAAGGCACAGACACAAGAGATGGAATATCTTGTTTAAGTAACAATAAGAAGGACAGTTTGCCCATATGATTTTGTATATGAAGAAGAGTAACATACAATTTGGAAAGGGAAGACGAGAGGTTATATTCTGCTCTTATTCAGTAACTTGCAGTAACTTGCATTTGACATTTTGGGATTCCATTTAGAGTTTTCTTCACAAAGATACTGGAGGGGTTTGCAGTTTCTTTCTTCATATTATTTTACAGATGAGGAAACCTACATAAATAAGGTTAAATGACTTCCTCAGCATCACATAGCTGGAAAGAGTCTGAGGCTAGCAAGTCCGATCTTCTTAGTAAGTAGAAATAACTTTTCCATGACTTCAATATACTAAATGAATACACATAAAGTCACTTGAAGAATTGGATCTACATCCTAGGTCTTTTGACCCCTAGACATTTGATTCTTTTTTCTTTAATAAAGATAAAATGAAAATACAGTATTTGTACAAAATATTTAACCCCTAAATAATTTATCAAATGATAATATAATAAAGAGAAACATCATGACATAATGGAGAAAAGAGATAAATGGGGATGTAATCTGGAAAATGGTATCAAGTCTTGTAACTTACATGTACTAGCTTTGTTAGCTATGGATGAGTCATTCAAGCTTTGGTATTTCTAGCAATTCTTTGAGGCTGTAAGCTGAAGATAAGTTGTCAAATGGAAAAAAATAATAATATGTTTGAACTATATCCATCAAATTTCAGGTTTATATTAATAATCATAAACACTATTACTATCCCATCCTCTTCCATTTCATGCCAGTCTAACAAAATTTGTAGTTGACCCTACAGCTTCAAAGGTCATTAAATTGGAAAGTATGGATATGTCCTGTTAATCTGATAAACCTTTTTGAAGGTTTTAGGTGATGGCTTCTATACAAAGACTTGCCTTGTTATGTTTCATAGGCTTTGTTACCAGATCTATTCAAGATCAATCTATTTTACTGTTTAATAAGCTTTGAAGATATCACAATCTATGATGCTGGGTAAATGAATAATTAGACTGATGAAATTATGGGTAACTGAAGTCTTAGCATAAGTGGTTTCATCATAAGAAGCTTGGTCACAGAGGGAGGATGGGTTTTGAGCACAGCAAATCATGAATGCCATCTTCTGAGGCCTGACTATGTGGCACTTTGTTAAGAAACAGAACAGTCAAAGTGTTATGAAATTAGTGATTTTAAAATATTTAGGAAGCGAAATATTTAGAAGGGAAAGAAACAGAAAATGGAAAAGAAAGATATAATGAAAGGAGAAAGGATATGAGATCTGATAATGGTGGAATCAATTAATACTCATTCAAAAAGCTTTTAAGAAGCCTTCAATTAGTCACTGTGCTTGGCTTTGAATGGAGTAATAAATGTAACATTTATTATGACTTTACTATGTAAAAAAACTGAAATAAGCCTAAGGTATACAAGCAGAAAAGTAAATCAGATCCTGCTCTCAAGGAGCACACAACCTAGAGTAGAAGACATTGTATATGGGAAATTTCATTTGCAAATCTGAAGAAAAAGACCCATGATCCTAAGGGGACAACAGCAAAGTAAATGATAATGTCTCTTCTTTAAAGTTCCTTCCATTGGTTATATCATTTTTTTAATGTTAAACCATTTGTCTGTGGTAAGGACCACAGTAACATTCACTTTCTTTTCTGGGTTTTCAGTACCTGTAGGGACAATTGCTGGACCATATATTCACAGGTATTATTTCCCAAGATGATGCTTGAAAAAAATGGATTCTTCCCATTGTTCTTCCCAAGGTTCATGAATTCAGGATCCTTAGTAGTCATCATCATGGTCTGAGGAGCAATGGTGGTCAAAGAGGTGATGGTGGTTTCACTTGTCTATCACATGCTCCTGTCTCTCAGGATGCCTTTCTGTCTCTGCTAAATTAGCTTGGTTGTTTTTGATGTGGGTAACATTTGGTTGACGGTGTTTGAGGTTGACTGGCTTTTTTATTTTCTTGGATCATCACTACGAAGTCTAGAGTGTAAGGAGTAGTAATGTGCAGGGTACCTTCACAGTAGGTTACTCTGTATATATGATTTTTGGTGATGGTTGGCAATTATGGTTGGTGATGATACAAATATACAGAGATAACAACAACCATTGCTACCACCAATCCCTACTCTCAATAAGCTT